>NW_022631062.1:5760994-6320467 GCF_010015895.1 Lontra canadensis
ATATATATATATATATATATATATATATATATATATATATATGTATAAGGTGGTATCTCAGTGTGGTTCTGATTTGAATTTCCCTGATGGCTAATGACGATGAACATTTTTTCATGTGTCTGCTAGCCATTTGTATGTCTTCATTGGAGAAGTGTCTGTTTGTGTCCTCTGCCCATTTTTGGACATGATTATCTATTTTTTGGGTGCTGAGTTTGAGATCGTTCACCTGTCAATGGGCATTTAGGTCATTTACACATCTTGGCTGTTGGGGACGGAAGTGCAGTGCAAGTAGAAATGCTAATATCTCTCCGGAATCCGATTTCAATTCATCTGGATAAAAACCTAGTGGTGGGATTGCTGGCTCTTGTCAGTGGGCATAAAGTTTCAATTACACAAGACGAGTAAGTTCTAGAGATCTGCTGAACAACGTGGTGTATAGTCTGGTTAACAATACTGGTCTTGAATCCTTAAATATTGAAGAGAGTAAATCTCACATGAAATGTTCTTACCACAATAAGATCATAAAAATTGTATTTAAGGGGGCACCTGGGTGGCTCAGTGGGTTAAAGCCTCTGCCTTCGGCTCTGGTCATGATCTTGGGGTCCTGGGATCAAGCCCCATATCGGGCTCTCTGCTCAGCAGGGAGCCTGCTTCCTCCTCTCTCTCTCTCTCTGCCTGCCTCTCTGCCTATTTGTGAACTCTGTCAGGCAAATAAATAAAATCTTATTGTATTTAAGGCTTCTTGCATGGCATGCATTTGAATGCTTTGTTTACTCTGTACTCCTAGGACATAGGTTTTCTTATCTCCCTTTAGTAGAGACAGAAGCAGGAGCTCAGGATGATAATTTATTCAAGTTCACATGGCATAGACGAGAGGTGAACCTGGACTTTCTGACTCCAAAGGCCATGTTTGTGGCCATCTGGAAGGAAATGGAGAGGAACCCTGGGGAGGCACAGTCAGGGGTAAATAAAATAAGCAGCTCTCGGAGAGGCAGTGACTTAAAGTGTCGGTGTAGGGATGTCTTGCCAGCTGAACTTCCAGGAAATTCTTATTTGTACCCTAATGCTTTAAAGTACATGCCATGAGACTGTGTTGAAACCAGTTCCTTGACTTCTTTTGATTTTGCTTGACATTTAAAATTTCCTTCTATCATTACTCACTGCCTTTAGAATGTAGCACCAGGCTTGTGTCCTGAAGACAACCCGGAGACAACATTTGTGGCAAACAGCTTCCTGGCATTCTTAATATCTCTATTTCGTACTTTTATTACTTTTCTGTCTTGCTCATCTTTATCTTTGTCAGCCAGCTCAGGGAGGAGACTGTATAGCCCATGGGACTCACCAGAGTAGTCAGTTTGCTACTTCTGACAACATCCTGTCCCGTGGAATCCATGTTTCATTCCATCTTGGAGGCTGAAAAGAGGTTTACATTATTGCCCCTGAAAGTATCTAGGACAAGACAGCAAAGACATTGGTATTCCTAGATGTACATCTTTAGCTAAAATAATAATAATAATAATAATAATAATAATAATAATAAAGATCCTAGAACATGAGTACCAAAAGTATAGACATAAGGATGAATCTAGTTGTCTGGGCCATCTGTTTTTAGACAGATTTCAGACTCTCATGTAGTGTTCCAATTCAGTTACTCACATCTTCCTGTGGCAACATGCCAAGTGCTAGAAGTTACACACACACAGGAAAGCACTGTAAATAAGCTCATTTTGTGGTGGATCTGTAAGCTCTACCTGGGTGCAGGTCCTTTGAATGCAGGCGCCTGGTGTCTTAGCTGCTCAAAGTGAATTCTCAGAGAGAGAGAGAGAGAAAGATCTGGATCGCATGGACCAGCCCTAACCCAGGCTACTCCAAGTGCTCTCCTGGGATGGGTAGCTTTGGCATTACCTGGGAGCTTCTAGATGTGCAAATTCTTTTTTTTTTTTTTTTTAAGATTTTATTTATTTATTTGACAGAGAGAGACGCAGCAGGAGAGGGAACAGAAGCAGGGGGAGCGGGAGGGGGAGAAGCAGGCTTCCTGCTGACAAGGAGCCGGACGCGGGGCTCGATCCCAGGACCCCGGGATCGTGACCTGAGCTGAAGACGGATGCTTAACGACTGACCCACCCAGGCACCCCTAGATGTGCAAATTCTTAAGCCCTATCCCAAAGCTACTGAATCAGAACCTCCAAAGATAGAGCCTGGGAATCTGGGTCTGAAAAATCCTATCGGATGATGCTCATGCGTGGTGACTTTTGAGAAGCACCACCCTGGCAGGTCAGAGACCAGCACTGGGACAGGTCAGAGCCCAAGTTGTTTCCCAGTGTAGAGAGGAACCTTCTGTCTAAAAATGATGCCACCATCTGTGAGGCACCCAGGGCCCCCACATATGTGCAATACTTAATTCAGTTATGCTATGGAAAGTCAGGTGTGACCTTTCCCAGGGACACGTAGACACTGGCCTCGAGAGATTGGCATTGACAGCAGACTTCTCTCTCTCTTCTGCACATAATTTCAGATTCTCAGTCAATTTATGGGAGTAACCCAGTGGCCATCAGTTTTCTCAAATCTGTGTTCCCCTTTAGAAAAACCTGAACCACTGTTCTATAATGTTAATGAGCTAAGGTTCCTTCCGTCTCCTGTCGTAGATGGTGGATTTTGAGACGATAGATCCGCATGTGTCCATAAGTCTCCTTGGCTGTGTCTGACACGGACAGTAAAATGCAGCTGTCTTCATGAATCCTATCGCAGCAAGTCTTTGTTCAGCGTGCTGAAGCCGGGCTCTGACGTACCACACACCACAATGCAGGCAATGCATTGCTGACCTTTCGAGATGAATATCCGTTGGTCCCCAGGGACAAAGATCCGTGATCCCCCCTAGGATGTTTGTTATATAGGATGCTGTGTCTGCGTGGCCGCCACCCACAGAGGGTCGGTGCTCATGTTGCTTGTGGCTATTTGCTATGTCTCCTTTCACTTTTACTAGCCTCTTATCCACAAACAAGGCTACAAGAATATTTTCACCCAATTCAAAATGTCACCCTCATAGAATGGAAAATATACGTGGGTGTTCTCTTGAGAAGACTGGTAACACTCTGTGGTACGTGGAGAACAAATACATTGTGCTTTTTCCCTCGGGTCAGAAAAGAAGAGATTTTTTTGGAAGTGGCATGCTTCCTGTGTCATTTGTGTTCACCATATCTGACATTATTTGAAAGCAACTTGAATTTTTTAAACTGATAACTTATAAGTGGGAAAGGAGATACAGTGTAGTAATGCTGTGTACAGTGGGACGTGGTTTTCATTTGTCTGCACCTGTGTAACCAACACAAGATCAAGATCCAGCTCACGGGCAGTCTCCACCATCCCCTTCCTGCCCCTGCCAGTCTCTGTGTCTGCACCAGCCTGTGTGTCTTCTGACTTCTCTCCCCAAATATTAGTGTCACCTGTCCTTGAAGCTTTATGCAGGAGGCAGGTGGTGGATGCCCTGTCTGGCTTTTGCCTTCAACAAGGCATCTGTGACATCCATCCATGTTGATGCCTGGATCACTAGCTCATTCTTTTTGACTGCAAAGCCCCGTACACTTTCATTTGATGAGGGAAGTAGAGAAAAAATAAGTGGGTTTTACTGGCCCTTAGTGTGAAAGCAAAGTCACTTATCAAGTTAATCCTAGATTTTTGGATGTAGAAATAAGCACCTCAGGGGAGAATACCCTTGTCTCCCTCACTCCTAGCGTTCCGTTTCTTTTGCTTTTTTATTTCCTAGGGTCTCTTGGTTATAGGGTAATTTACCGCAGTAAATGAGTGAATAGTGGCAGGTACTGGAAATTCTAGACATTTGGACAAATAGGAGACTTCCCAGAGGGAAGGGAGTGAGGACATGTTTTGAGGCCACCATTCAGGGGATGGGCAACGGGCTGGAGGTTAGCTGAAGCCCCTCCCATCTGCTCAGCAACCACAAAGCACCTTTCACTTGAAGTCATCTTTGACTCATCTTTGGGCCTGGGCCACGTTCCACAACAACATCAAAATGGCTCCAAGGAAAGCAAGCATCGCATTGCCTTGGAATCTGGGTGTAATCCAAAGCTTTCTGTGTGTTAGTTCCGTGCTCTGTGATTCTTGGACAGGATGACTGTGGATCCGGCCTGCTTGAACGTGGATTATCTAACCACGCCTTTCTGACTCCCAGAAAGGCAGTTCTGTTTCATGCCCAGGTATCCTGTAGCTCAGTCCTCGTGGATCTCCTCCCCCAGCCTGTAGCTCAGTCCTCGTGGATCTCCTCCCCCAGCCTGTAGCTCAGTCCTCGTGGATCTCCACCCCCAGCCTGTAGCTCAGTCCTCGTGGATCTCCTCCCCCAGCCTGTAGCTCAGTCCTCGTGGATCTCCACCCCCAGCCTGTAGCTCAGACCTCGTGGATCTCCTCCTCCAGCCTGTAGCTCAGTCCTCGTGGATCTCCTCCTCCAGCCTGCTGCCAAGCCCAGTCCGTCTCCTCCTGTCAGCCCTGGGTTCTCCTCCTGTATTGCCATCTCCAGATGTCAAATCCCTTCTGCTCAGACAGATGCCTGGGTGACCATGGTATTTCTGGAAGAGGGTGAGCATTCTCCAAGCATTGCTCATACCCTCAGTCACAGCCACGGGGCATCCTCCTCGTGCTAGTGTCTAAGTAAAAGCTCTGCTCATCAGCCTGGATGAGTGCTTTCCCGAATTATTACTCCGGAGGGATCTGAGGAGCCCTTTTCCCATTGTTTGTGTGGCCGGTGGTTTCAGTTGGGTGTGTGGGTATGTGTGTGATTTTGTTCCCTCTTCCCTAGGGCTGTTTGACAATATCAGGAAATACAACGAGGGGATGGCGGTGGCCACAACTAGGGAATGGCAGTGGCCACAGCTAGGGAATGATGGTGGCCATAGCTCGGGGATGGTGTTGGCCACAGCTAGTGGATGACGGTGGCCACTGCTAGAGGACACTGGTGACCACAAATGGGGGATGGTGGTGACCACAACTAGGGGACGGTGGTGGCCACAGCTAGAGGATGGTGGTGATGGTGACCCCAAGTAGGGGGTGATGATGACCACAGCTAGGGGACGTTGGTGACCACAGCTAGGGAATAGTGGTGGTCATAGCTAGCGGACAATAGTGGCAACAGCTAGAGGATGGCGGTGACCACAACAGGGGACGGTGGTGACCATATCTAGGGGATGGTGCTGGCTACTTGTATCTAGTAGTTGGAGGCAATAGATGCCGCTCAGCCTCCTTGAATGCACAGGATAGGCCTGGACCATAAGGAATTATGTGGCTCCAAATGCTGGTAGTAATAAGTTCATCCCTCTGATGTAAACATAGCTTGGGATACAAGCCTTTGGTGAAAATGAGGTAGATGTAGAGAGGGATAAAGGTGAAATGTCGTACGAAGAGGATAGGAAGTCAATTGTCAGGGTGAGAAGTCGTTTCAGATGTGCACCGAAGACAGACCACATTGTGTAAATGTAGATGAGGGTGAACATGAACAATTTAAACAATTATATAAGTAGCCTTAAGGTCTGGAAACCTCAGAATGATACTTAGAGGGTTTGGAGCAAACAAAAGCTATTGAGATAGCATTTCTGCAGGAAACCCATCTTCATAAGGGGAAAACAAACACTCTGTGGAGAGCCTGGAGCTTGGGGAATCCCGGTGATCTGCAAAGATAGTCACTTACATATTCTTTGTTTTGGTGGACATTGCTGTAGGATGGCAGCCGGCTCCTTTGTGGTTCTAAATTAACTGTGTAAGAGCACAGGCAAAACTAACAGACCCTTACTCGTACTGCATTAAAAGAAAGGGTACAAAGGAGAGAACCTTTTCCATTATCAGCTACGCGGCATTAAGGGAAGCTAAGAGGGTAACAGAAGAAAAACAAATACTTAAAACTGTTGGCCCACAGTGTTGCCTGGTTCCTGATGCTCTGAATGTGGGTTACAGTTTGTGACTTTGCTGCTATACCTTGTTTCAGTCTCAGGATGACTCCTCCTGAGGAAGCTCAAAGCTGGGTCCTCTCCTTCAGGATCTAAGATCGAGTGTAACTGAGACTGGGCTCAAAAGGAAAAGGAAACATGAGTGCTGGTATCCTGCATCAAGAAAATGGCGTGACATGAGAAGTCAGATCAGGGAGAGTTCTTGGATCATTTACATCAGTGTTTGCTTTGGTTGGCAAGGTTCGCTAAGAGCAAGCAAAGTGCTTTGAAGTATTTCATGTAGAGAGGAGGAAGGAGGAATTCATAGTCAGCTGGAAAGGACTTCAGAGGTTTTCATCCTGGTCTCCCACCCAACGGAAGAATTCTCTTCCAGTCACTCTTGGCCATCCAACTTGGCTCGGTGTCCTGATGTCCCCGTGTTCTCGCCTTTTCTGGGGCAGGGCTCCGTTTGGCAGTTCTCGTCCTTAGGAAGATTGTTTCCATCCTTCGAGCTTCTCTGCTTTGCTCTGAGTTTTCTCCGTGCAGGAGCAATGACAGCATCCGTGTGTTGGTAACTCCATATGCAGAAATTAAGGAGGGGTCTCGGGTAGGATGGAGGATTCGCAATTCACTGAGGAATGAGCTGAAATGACTTTCATTTTCTCTAATAATAACTAGCATGGGGACCTGAGGAATCCTCTCACTCATTTGTTGCTGGAATCTTTTAAGGATATCTCTTATGATATCTTATTTAATTACTATCATTGGAAGAATCCCTTTGGTTATTAAGACATACTGCTGTGTATCTTGAAGTTAAGTTTCTTACTCAGTCTCAAAGTCTTCCCTTTTGCCTGACTCCTGTGCTGGTTTGAGCCGGGGTCTGGATGGTCTGGAGGATATGGTAGTGCAGACAGGCTGTGCATTCATACTCATACTCACACTCATACTTAACTACCTTGGTGCTGGTGCAAGGATGCGTTGGGAGGAAGGGAAAACACAAGACACCTGTACATGACTGCCTGTAGTCGAATGTTTTCCACCTTCTTTATTGTCTATTTTTTTAAAGATTTATTTATTTATTTTAGAGAAAGTACACATGCCAGTAGGCAGGGGGAGGGGCAGAAAGAGAGGAGGGTAGAGAGAGAATCCCAAGCACAGTCCCCACTGAGTGCAGAGTCCGTGGAGGACCGGCTCCCATGACCCTGAGATCATGACCTGAGCTGAAATCAAGAGTTGGACGCTCAATCGACTTCGTCCCCAGGCGCCGCTCAGTCCTCTCCATGGTCTTTGACCCCACAGAGCTCTGTATGTTTCAGAACAGCTTTCATTTCATTTCATTCCTTCTGTCCTTCCACTGCTTCTCATACAGCAAGGCCCCGCCTACCTCCTGTGTAGTTTCCCTAAGAGCCAAGTGTCCATGTACTGGTTTCAAACACAGGGTGATGTGAACTATTTGTGTCTCTATCAGCTCTTCCCAAAGTGTGTTTCACCTCATCAGAATGAAACAGACTGTAACTGCCCGGATGAATTCTATGCTGAGACGTGTTTAGGAAAATGCTTCCTCTGTGTTTTGCCTGTCGCTTTCCACCAAACATTTCCATTGCAAATTGCCGTATTAAAATCTCCAATAACCTTGCTTAACTTGGATGAACCCAACTTATCTTAAACTTAATTGACCACAAAACCGTTTCTGTCACATAAAATGTATGACACACATTGCACAACCCTCTAGTATGTATATATATAAACCCATTAACAAAAATTATATGACTGAACAATTTGTATAAGTTATACTGTTACTAACATCAACTGTCTTACGTTCTAGACAAAACTGTGACTCTGTTAAAAATCTCGAGTCTGGGGGCACCTGGGTGGCTCACTGGGTTAAAGCCTCTGCCTTCAGCTCAGGTCATGATCTCAGGGTCCTGGGATTGAGCCCCGCATCGGGCTCTCTGCTCAGTGGGGAGCCTGCTTCCTCCTCTCTCTGCCTGCCTCTCTGCCTACCTGTGATCTCTGTCAAATGGATAAATAGAATCTTAAAAAAAAAAAAATCTCGAGTCTGGTTGAATCTGTAGGTACATCATCAGGGGCTCCGTGAGTATTTCCAGGTTGGGCATCTGTCTTTCAAAGTTCTAGAACACTTGAGGATTTAAACCCGGCTCGAGTCATTCCAAACTCATAATCCCATCTTATTGTGAGGGGACTATTTTTTTTTCCTTTAGAGATATTCTCCCTTGTGTATGTATCATTTGTCATTTTAGTCTCTTTCCACTGTCCAATCGCAAACACATGTAAGAACCATATAGTATGTTGCCCCAGGGGAGGAGAAAACGCCGTAAGGGCCTCAGTGTACTTTGAGCTCAGTCTGGAATACCGGCCTCCTGGAGTGCAGGGGGGAGGCGAGGCCTGCTTTTCAACATTAGCACAGAGGTCGGAGAGTAAACCTCTAAGTACACGTCTAAGCCCGGAGGCTGTCTGTATTTACTGAAAGATCCTCACCATTTTTGCCTGCCAGAGTTGGCTTAGGTCATTTTGCAATGTTGGGTGTCCTGAGCAGGAGTCTGTGGCTCAGCAACAAATCGCACACGGCAGAAGAAGCTAGCGGGAGGATTCAGCATTTCAGCAGAGGAAATCAAGAGGGCAGGGAAGTCCAGATATGTTCAAAAGGCCTGAAAAGTTAGGGGCACCTGGGTGGTGCTGTCGGACACGGATCAGTTCTTGGTTTTGGCTCCGGTCGTGATCTCGGTCAGGGTCATGAGATCGATCCCTAGGTCCTGCTCAGCGTGGGGACTGCTTAAGATTCTCTCTCCCTTCCCCTATGCTGCCTAACCCCGGTGTCCTCTCTCTCGCTCTCTTTAATAAATAAATAAGTAAATGTTTGTAGAAAGGTCTGAAAAGTTAGATATCAAAGATTTTGATAATGTAGCTACATTTGCAGTAAAAGCGGAGTTAAAATTGCAAATAGCTGGGTTTTCAGGGAAATTGAAATGGTGTAGGAATGCCTGCTACTGCAGAAAAAGAATATTTTCTTTCTTCGTAATAAAACCCCTGAGTTTTAGCTGGCCACCAGGATGAAGACTGCACTTTCACTCAGCCTTGCAGCTTGTTGAGGTCATGTGGTGAAGCTCCCTGGCCGGTGGGCTATGAGGGGACATCATGTGAAAAACTGCATCATGGCCTTAAAAGAAAGGCGTCTGCCTCCTGCATTAATGTCAGGACTGGGGTTCACATAAGCGGTTATGTTCATAAGATGCAGTATGCTTTAATCTGTTACTATATTTGCTTAGATTTTGGAATTTCTTTATTTTAAAAATAATAATAGATTCACAAGAAATTGTTAAAAGGATTAAAATTATACAGAGAAGTCCCTCCTTGTATGCTTTCCCCAAGTTTCTCCCATGGCAACATCTTCTATAATAACTCTCGTACAGTGTCAAAACCAGGACACTGACATTGTACGATCCACAGGGCTTCTCCCCGTTTCATTTCTCATACACTCATGTGTGTGTCTGTGTGTCGTCTATCACATGTATAGATCCCTGTTAACTACCATAGTTAAGACAGAACTCCTCAACACCACAGGGCTCCCTCATGCTACCCTTTCATAGCCACACCCACTATCCCTACCACACCTGGCAAGGCTGATCTGTTTTCCATCTCTGTAACTTTGTCCTTTCTGGAATGTTATATAAAATGAGGTCACAGAGCACTAAACCTTTTGAGATTGGCCTCCCCCCACCCCGCCCCAACTCAGCATGGTTCCATCAGATGGTTCTCTTGAGAACCATGGAGGTCATGTCTGTCAGTAGTTAGGTTAATTTTGTAAAATCACATGGGACAGGATCTATAGCTGGAAGAACACTTGCCTCTTTTCTGGAGGCTTAGCGACGACCCAAGTTCACAGCGTCTCTTGTTTCCTTGGCTGCATGGAGTGTGTGTGGTTCCTGTCCATGGACACTGAGATCTTGACATGGAAAAGCTGCAGGCTCAGTTTTCTACCAACCAAAGGAACTTCAGTCCCTGATGGTTTAGGCAACAAAGAGGCTGTGCTGGCCTGGAATTTGTGCAGGAGAACAAATAAAGATAAAACAACTTTTATCTTGTTTAAGCCATTAATAACACAGATATCTTTTATAATACTCTAATCTCCTATGTACTTAAATGGAAACGCCAAATGGATTCTTTTCCCCTGGGGAAAACCCTTTGGAATTAGGTGAAACAAATTCAACACACTTACAATTGTGAATAAGGCCAAGGGACAGTCTGTCAAATGACCCAATGCTAAGTACATTGTCTGTAGCTATAGCGAGCAATAGAGATTTGCAAACCTGCAAATCATCAAAGGTTTGGAAGACACAGGAGTCATTCGTAAGACTCTACAACCGTGCAATTCATGATTGAAGAAGTTACAGCCTTAAGGAGATTTATGATAGATTCTCTGTTATTGAGTAAAGCAATAGAAATGGAAAATTCGGACGTTGTCCGCATCACCAAATAAATAATTTCACTGATACATATGTAGCAGCCACATAATCCAATCATGACGATGTCTTCCAGTCAGACTGCTTCCATTGTCACAGGGGGCAGTAATATACCTTTGCTTACCTGGCTCAGGGTTATGCCAAGAGAGAATAATTGCACATAACTCAGGCAGACAAGATATAGGACATGTGAAGGTCACCCTTAGACCTTTATGTAGTCCATTATATTGGTGATATTCTCATTAGAAGGAAATTTATGGGAAGTGAAAATAATTTTGGCTCATACTATTCATGACCTAAAAAATTAGAGGATGTAATTTTACATGGAAGAAGGTAAAAGGAAGTCACAATTGGTGAAACTATATTCGGTATGCTTTGGAGCTCTGAGGCAATGCCGGTTGGGAAAGGAATTAAGGAATAAAATGGTCAAGTGACTAGATCCTCCATTTCTCTCCCTAAAGGAAACAGGAGTAGCTCTTGGTAGGATTATGTAGCCAGTAGATATCTGTTTTTAATCTGGGGGTGCCACTCACACAATTAAAAACAGCAACTTGGGGAAACAAGAATTTCTATTTGGAGTCTAGATTAGTTACAAATAGGTGTGCACCCAGTGTGCCTTTGGTGTACTGATCTTACCTGAATCGACAAGGTCTTTGCATCTGGAAGTGAGTGAGTGATACCTTCCGGGTTGGAAAGGTTTAGTTGCAGCTTGTGGAATTACAGCTCCAAGTCTAGGGGCTCTGGGTAAACGATACTACCTTAGGAAAACAATGACTATCTCAAGCTGGGGCCCCGTGGGGTAGATGTTGCAGTTGTATGAACGGGGCATCCGGTTATGCGGGGTCTGGTGAAATCCAGTGTGCAGGTATGGGTCAGCTGCCCAGCTTGAGAGCCAGTGAGGCAGTCAGGATAGAGCCTAAAGGGCCCGTACAGGTGTGCCTGCCCTTTCGGAGGGGTGAGCAGTCAGCTTGCTGGAAATCTGTGTATTTGCATGTTAGATGTTAGCTTCCTGAGCAAGTGGAGAGCCAACAAACAAACAAACAAAATCCACATTTTTAAAAAGAAAAAGAAAGGAGGGGGGTTGCCTTAAAGAGGATTTTTATTTTATTTTATTTTATTTTTATTATGTAGGTAAAGTCAGTAAAGTTTTGTTTTATGTCTTCTTGATTTAAATCTGACTAGAAAGGCCTCCGCGGCTCTCAGTTCATGAAAATATTTATTTTTTCTCTAGAACTTTTATGGCTTCATTTTTTGAGAGGTAAATCTTTGCTCTGTTTGGAATCCATCCTATTGCTTGGTATGAAGTGCAGGTCCAGTACCTAATGGCTAATGCGTATCTTGGCATTGTTTCTTGAAGGGTTCACTTTTCTCTGTTAATTCAAAGTGACACCTTTATCGCGTGCTAAATCCCCTTATGTACTGGGTCTGTATCTGGATTTTCTTTTTAGTTTCCTTAAGCAGTCTCTCCCTGTTTTCATGTCTGATAGGATTGGACTCCCTTTGTTTTTCTGGATTATACTTTTCTTGGCTCTGCCCTTTATCTTTTCACACGACCATGGGAATCAGTTTGCCTAATTGCTCTCCACCAGTCTGTGCCCCTCTCCCTCCCAAAGTTGGTATTTCTGTTGAGATGTTGAATTTGTAAACAGCTTAGGACGGGCTGGCATCTTTGCAGTGTTGACTCTTCCTAGATGAGAGCACAGTGTGTGATTTCTGTTTTTCCTCAAGCCCTTTTTGTGTCTCAGTGGACTTTTCACTTCTCCCTCTAATGAGGGCTCACACTTCTGTGTGTTCCCAGATATTTTACCCTTTACTGCTGCTCTGTGATTGTTTCAGCCACTATTTTTTCTAAGTTGCTCTTTTATGAATATAAAAGCTACTGATTTTTTTAGGATTTTTTTTTTTTTTAATTTTGAGAGAGGGAGAAAGGGGGAGGGGCAGAGGCAGCACGAGAGAGAACCTCAAGCAGACTCTGTGCTGAGCATACAGCCTGATGCCAGGCTCGATCTCACGACCCTGAGATCAGCACCCGAGCCAAAATCAAGAGTTGGTTGCTCAGCCGACTGACCCGTCCAGGTGCCCCAGTTATATTGGGTTCTTAGGACAAAGAATGATGCTCGAATTTTGGAATATGTCCTTTCAGTGTCTATAGAGATGATCATTTCCTTTTTTCTACTTAGAGCCACAATATGAGGAAATGTAAGCTTCATATTTAATTATCCTTTTATTTCTGGAAGAAAATGTGTTTGATCGTGTTGTGTTTATTTCATTGACCTGCTGTTAGATGCGGTGCTAATACTTGACTGGAATTTCTGTATTACTGTTTATAAATAAGATACTGTGTTGTCTCCCTCACACTTTGCAGTCAATATTACATTTACTTCATAAAAAGAATTGTAAAGTTTTCCTTCTGTTTCTATGCCCAAGAACAGTTCAGAGAACATTGAGTCTGTCTTGTCTTCAACGTTTGGGAGAATTTATCATTATACCCTCTGCCGGTTACTCGTTTAGTGACTAGCTCTGGCTGTTTTCTACATTACTTCCTTTTAAATGATCTGATTTTATATTTCTTATGAATTTTGATTGTTTTTCCCTAGAAATCACTCATTTTATTGGGGTTTCAAAATTTATTTACATGGAGTTAAATATATTTATAGTTCTTTTCATTTCTTCTCAATCTATGATCATCCTCATTATTATTATTATTATTTTTTTAGTTTTATATACTCTCCTCTTTTTTTTAAATGATTATTTTATTAACATATAGTGTATTATTAGCCCCAGGAGTACAGGTCTGTAAATCGTCAGGCTTACACACTTCACAGCACTCACCATAGCACATACCGTCTCCAATGTCCATCACCCAGCCACCCTCTCCCTCCCCACGGCAACCCTCAGTATATACTCTCCTTTTAAATTGAGGTGAGTAGTTTGTCTTTTTAATGTTTTTTTTTAAACTTTCATATTTATATATTGGATATATTACTTAGTGTTTGTACCTTATTTGATTTCTCTCTTTATTGGTTCTTTCTGTTTTCCTTTGGTTTCTTTGATTATTCTCTGTTTAAACATGATGTTTAAATTATTAGTTTTCATTCTTTATTAAGAACAAATATTTAAGAACAATAAATATTTAAGATACAGGTTTTCTTCTAATATCACCTCAAGTGTGTTCCATAGGGTCTTATAAATATTGGTTTTATTGTCTCTGTTTTCTAGAAGTTTTGCATTTCCACTTTGTATTTCCTTTGTGACCAAAGAGTTGAAGTTGTTTTAAATTTTTAGACATGGAGATTTTGTATTTTTGATTTTGTTATCCTGATTTTATTCACATTCTGGTTATAGAATGTTTTCTATACTATTTCTATTTTTAAAAATAAATTGTGGTCTTACTAATGGGTGGATATGTGGTGGTTTTTTTGTGACTCCCACATAGGCAGTTCAAAAGATGGTATAGTTCAGTCGGATAAGCATCTGCCTTTAGCTCAGGTCATGATCCCAGGGTCTTGGGATCAAGCCCCATGTTGGGCTCCCTGCTCAGCAGGGAGCGTGCTTCTCCCTCTCTGTGCTCCTCCCTGCCCCCTTGTATTATCTCTCTTTCTCAAAGAGATAAATAAAATCTTAAAAAAAACAAACAAACCATGAAACAGTGATGTTTCCTGTTTTTACGTTGCGAGTTTGATGTCTTTTTAGTCATGTTAATGAGGTCTTTAAAGATGCATAGTTGCTCTGTCATGGACCAGAGGAAATGAATTAATCTCTGACTCCTCACATGTTTTTGTTACGTATAATTTCTGTTTTATGAAAAGTACTTATTTGATATTTTGATATTTACAGTTACTATGTATTTCCTAAGAACTTCAACCTTTAGTATTATAAAGTATCCTTCTTTGTTTTATTTATGTCATTTTGCCAAATTCTGTCCTCTTTATTCTGATAGCAAGTTATGCTTTGTTTTTGTTGGCATGTATCTGACATCTTGGCCATTCTTTTCCATGTTACCTCTTTGGAACACACTGAATCATGTGCTTGATTGTTTAGTAGGTGACCCTGTCTGTCACTGAACCATCCTCGCTGGTATTTACCTCCTCGTGATCTCTTCCCCTTGATTTTGGGCTGGCCTTGGTGATACTGGGCTGGCCTTGGTGCTCGCCTTTGTCCAGTAGAATGTGGTAGGAGTTATGTGGCATGTCTTCCAAAGTCAGGTCAGGAAGCCTGCCGCTTTCACTTACTAAAAATACTCATTCTTGAGAAGTCAGGTGTCGCATAAGAGGATTGTGCTGGGACCACCATGTTGTGAGGAATCCCAAGCTATCCTTGTGGCGCGAGGCTCTTGGAGAGGGGGACTTGGCCAACCAGCCCTTAGGTGTTCAGATTTCCAGTTGAGAAGCAAGACATGAGGGAGAGAAACCTTGCCCAGCTGACCTCCAGCCCACAGCTTGCTGGCAGCCCCACGAAGGACCCAACAGAGCCTGGTTTACTGTCAGTCATAATAATATGATAACAGATTTAAAAAATGGTAAGTGATGATATTAAGCCATGGTTGGAGTGAGTGTTTATGTAGCAATATAAACCAATATAAACCAAACCAGTTTGGTTTAAAGTGTGTGTTTATCAAGAATTGACTGCATTTCATTTATTAAAGAGTATTACCTAGTGTGCTCTCCAGTTGTTTTGTGTTTTCTATTTTAATAAAGAGTCGTTCACCATGTGGACTTTGCTTTTGGTACACACTGCTGTCTTAGAAACTGTATGTTTTTGTTTTACTGCTTACCTTTTACAGAATACTTTGTTTCTTTAAACATCATTTACTTTAATGAAAAAATTGCAAGTTTTTCTTCCTTCCCCTTCTTTTTCTTCTACCATCTGATTTCACCCAATAATGTAATGTAATCTGTTAGTGTTTCCATCTGTACTTTCCTAAATGGCATTATAATGGCTTATCATTGTTACACACTGATACTTTGAAGGCAGAACCAGACTGCTGGCTAACAGAGGCACATTCCTGTAGGTCTCTCCGGAATGTCAAGTGACGGAGGATTTTTGAGATTCACATCTTGGAGCCCTTCTCTGAAGCAGTTCTCCTGGCCTGCTTGCTGATTTTTATATCTCGTGGTACCTAAATACATATATTGAAGAACACTCATGTCTTCAGTTAATGTGTCTCATGCGTCCATTTTGACAATATTTGAAATGTCAGAAAGCTGCATCTGAAGGGTGACTTCCTGCTTATGCTAAGTTACCATCTCTAGTGTGTGGATTAAAGTTTGTGCAATGTGTGTGCCCAAGCTCAAGGCACTTGAGCACATACCTTGCTCCGTCTTTTATTGAACTGTTTTAAAAGTAAATTATTCCATGGGCAATATAAGTTGCCACCCTCAGAATACTTGAGAATGTTCCAGTTTTTCATGTCATGGCTTACATATGAAAGTGTCATATTTTTGGAAGACACTGGAGTTAATTGGGTGAGCTTATATATTGCTAAGGACAGATATCTTAGGCAAATGCATTTTTATTTTTTTTAAGATTTTATTTATTTATTTGACAGGGAAAGAGAAATCACGAGTAGGCAGAGAGGCAGGCAGAGAGAGGAAGGGAAGCAGGCTCCCTGCTGAGCAGAGAGCCCGATGATGGGGGAATCAATTCCAGGACCCTGAGATCATGACCTAGGCCTAAGGCAGAGGCTTTAACCCACTGAGCCACCCAGGCGCCCCGGCAAATGTATTTTTGTAGAATTTTATTAGTGATTAAGCTTCCTTAAATAATGCTGGGAAACAATAAGAGGAGGAAAAGGAAGAAGGTGTGTATATTTAAATAGCTCTCACCTGTGGACTTGAGCAGCGTACATTACTTGTGCTCATTCTTCTGTTAAGCATCAAGGAAATTGTGTACCTTATTCCCTACCTCCAGAGGTGAGCCCATTAGCAGATCATTTATCTACTTTTTTACCTTGGTGAGGAAATTCTGTTGCGTGTCTTTTCAGTAGATAAAAAGTTGGCAGGTAGAACTGGTTGGACTCTTTTTGTGACCCTGGGAGCTCGTGGCAAGAATTCCCAATTAGTAGAAACTATAGATGTCACAGACACTTGGGTTGGTGATAATAAAAGGAAAATCACAAACAGGTGAGGGGTGGAGTGACAAAGTGATCCTGCTAAATAAATATTATTAGTTTTTGGAAGTGGTATTTCTACAAAGATAAGTCCTGTATAAGTGTATTCTGTACTTTAGGATTTATCAAGAAAATGGGTTGTTTAGGCAGATCCGGGAATAGTGTTATTTTGTGGTCTTGGGTGTATCAAGAAAACAGCGGATTCATAGCCAACGCTTATAATTCTTGGTTATGTAAGTGCTACCAACAGTCTCAGCTGTTTACACTGGCATGTGCTATCCAGACAGCCCCAGCTTTGAAAAATGATCCTTGGTACTTCCCAAAGTAGATGACTGAAATAGCGATGATTGTGATGTGACCTCACTTACCGTAACAGAAGTTGCCTCATTAAGACAAGGTAAATTCCAAGATTCTTCTTGTCTCCTTTATCTGACCACAAATTTTATGAGAAATATTTTAAAAAATCAGTTTAGGGCATTTTATTCTCTAGCCAGATCTGTGATATTTAGCGTTTTCATTATAGGTAGGAAGACTGTCAGCTTCTTGGGTTGATGTCTTCACCTTCTGTGATTTTTTTCAGGATTATATATATGTACACACACACACATATGTGAGAGGGAGAGAGAGCATTGGTGCGGGGGCAGAGGGACAGAGCATTCCAAGCCGACTCCATGCTGACAGCCTGATGCAGGGATTGATCCCATGACCCCAAGCCCATGACCCATGCTGAAACCAAGAGTCGGATGCCCAACTGACTGTGCCCCTCAGGTGTCCCCTGTGTACATATATCTTTATGAAGATATCTCAGAGATGATCAAATAAGTCAACAGTTTAGTTTTAGAGAAGAAACAAGATGTTATGGCACTTGTCCAGGTCAAAATGCTATTCAGTTGAATCTTATGAAACTCCCATTTTTGTAGGTCAAAGCAAGTCTGGTTGGCAGTTTCACACATCATTCAACCTCAATAATGATCGAATTGGGGGGGCGATGTGATATGGGGTACATTCCACATCTTGTCATCTCTATGAAGTCTTCTCAACCTAAAATGTTTGTGTGGACACAGTCATAACATAAGTATTTGCTGATGGATGGGTCAACAGAAAACTCGGAAGTCTTGAAATGGAATGCCGTTTCTGTGACGTGCCGAGTTTCAGAAAGGTCTTATTTGAAAAAAAAATCAAAGTAGCAAATACTTGAAGTTGGCCTTTTTATAACTATGTCTTAAATGGACACACTGAAATACACTTTTGGAAATTTAACGATTCTTTTGTTCTTATACTAATTATATTGTGACATACTACATTGCTGTTTCAGTTTATTGTGACTGTAATGGAAGTAATTTTATAATATTTAATTTAGGATCAGAATTACACATCCAGATATATAAATATCTTTAGAGATCAAGGGGTCTTCTGATCCCAAGCATGAACGTGTTACATACAATAACTAGTAACCATTCACTGGGAGAATCAAGAGGTAGAGAAAGATGGTAAGAGCACGTTCTTCTTTATAAGTGGAGTTATGACTAAACCTTGGTCTATAAACATACACGTACATTGTCATAACTCTGATTTTTTAAAATATAATGTGGATTGAGTTACTGCAGGTTTTTCTAGGGATTATTTTAGGACTGATTTTTCTCTCCTGGGAGATGTTCGTATCATGCTAATGAGCCGAGTTGACCTTTTCGTGTTGTACTGATCTATCTGACCCAGGTTCGAGAGACTAAACTGAAACGAAATGAAATTGCTTTTATTAAGTTTTTCTAGAGGAACTTTCCCTTTTGTATCAGCAGTTAAAGGTTAAAGAGAATAAAGTGTTAAAAATGCAGGCCGGGAATGAGTAATTCATTGTGAAACTGAATTGGAATCAATAGCTTAAGCTGCTAGGTGGATCATGTGAAGTCCTTGATTAGGTAGCTTGTTCTCCACACAGGAGCTACCCTGTGCCACGACTCACGCTTCCATCTCTTCAGTCATGTCTGTGTAGTTAGTGTCTGTTCTGATTGTTTAACCTAATTTTTATTTTTATTTTTTCATTATTTTTTAAAGATTTTTATTTATTTATTCGACAGACAGAGATCACAAGTAGGCAGAGAGGCAGGCAGAGAGGGGGAAGCAGGCTCCCCACTGAGCAGAGAGCCCGATGCGGGGCTCGATCCCTGGACTCAGGGATCATGACCTGAGCTGAAGGCAGAGGCTTAACCACTGAGCCACCCAGGCGCCCCTTAACCTAATTTTTAAAAGACACTTGCTTAGTCTTTGCATTCTATTGATGACTATTACTGGAAATGCTTAGAGCCTGGACTTGATCTTTGGTTTCTCTGCTTCTTTATGTTTAAAAAATTGTTTTCTTTTGCATTTAAGAAGGCTCCATTTCTCCTTAATTTATGGTATATCAATTATCTTCCTGATCTTGATAAATTATTTTCTGTGATACAATTTTATCTTTGCCACTGTCTTACTATTAATACCTTAAAACTTTTTTTTTGCTCATCTGTGGTCAATGAAAGATTTCTTTAATTAGTTAAGGTCTGCATACAGATATAATACTTCAACTGTTATAAAGACCTTACAGCCGTATATAACCCTCTTTCTCCCTCCCCTCCTTTATGCTGTTTATGGAATACATTTTATTTTACATATGCTACAAACACACAATATAGTGCTCCTATTTTTGCTTTAGAAAATCTATAGTCTTTTAAAGCAATTAAAACAAGAAAAAGTATCTTATATAATTACTCTTAATGTCTTTTCCTGAAAATCTTTATTTCTTTGTTTAGAACCCAGTTTCTATTTGTTACCATGCTCCTTTTACGTGAAGAACTTTCTTTAATGTTAGTTTTATCTCCAGTCTGCTGGTAATGAGTGTTCTTGGTTTGTAGAGTTCTTATTTCTCTGTCATTTTAATAGATATTTTCTCCAGTCTATAATCATACAGGTGCATTGTAGGAACTTTATTTATTTATTTTTTTAATATGATGGGGATTGAGTTGCTGCAGGTTTTTTAGAGATTATTTTGGACTGATTTTCTCTCCTAGGAGATGTTCATATCATGCTAATGGTAATACATGCTATCATGTATCTTGTTGCAATTTTTCTTTTCTTACTTAGTACTTTAAAGATCATAAGATGATAAGACACAAACCATATGAGACTCTTGACTCTGGGAAACAAACTGAGGGTTGTGGAGGGTCGGGGGATGGGGTAACTTGGTGATGGACAGTAAGGAAGGCACATGATGTGATGAGCACTCTGTGTTAACACAACTAATGAATCATTGAACAATATATCAAAAACTAATTATGTACTATACATTGGCTAATTGAATTTAAATAAAAAAATAAAGTTGTCACTCCACCATCTTCTGGTTTTTATAGTGTCTGGTGAGAAATCTGCCATAACTCTCTTCTTCATTCCTCTGTGTAATTGCATAATATATCTTCCACACCCCCAGATCTGGCTGCCTTTAAGATTTTCTCTTTATCTTTGACATTTTGTAGTTCGATTATATTGTGTTTAGGGGTGTGTGTGTGTGTGTGTGTGTGTGTGTGTGTTTAACCTGCTTGGAAAATTTACTGAACTGTGGTTTGATATCTTTATTTTTTGATCACTGTTAGCAACTGTCTCTTCAAATATCTATCTTGCTGTGTTTTGTCTCTCTTGTTCTGTGAATCCAGTCATCCCTGTTAGAGTATTTGATATTGTCTCACAGCTCAGATGCTCTGCTCTGGTTTGTTTTCATTCAGTCCTCTTTCTCTTAGTGTTTCAGTTTGGGTAATTTCTCTGGACCTGTATTCAAGTTCACTAATTCTTTCTTTTGCTGTCTGAGTGCACTGATGAGCCAGTTGAAGGCATCACTCATCTTTGTTATCATGCTTTAAAGAATTCTAACATTTTCATGTGACTCTTTCTGAGAGTTTCCATATCTCTGCCAGAATTCTCCATTTCTTTATGTATCTTTTCCATGTGTTACATAGCACGTTTCATATATTTGTAGTTATTCCTTGTCTGATAGTCTGATTATGTTGACTGCTTTTTCTCTTGACTGTAGGGCTCTTCTCCCAGTGGTGGCTACAGCTCTCTGCCAAGCTTACCTTGATTTTCTCCCATCTTTTATCCTGCTCCCTGACTTCCTAATGAGAACACAGTGGGTGTCATGAAAAGAGCCTGTGGGGGTTGCAAACCCCCTTGTGTCCATGGTCTTAGGACTTCCCTACTCTTATGCTAGCCCACATTTGGCTTTTAGTAGTTCATTTAAACTTCTGGCTAGATACTTCTTACCTCTTCTTATAGGGGAACTGTCCCTTTCCTGTGCTTTCCTATAATTGAACCAATGTTATCTCTCTTGGGAAGTTTCTTTCTGTCTTTAGTTTTATACTTGTTGATTGCCCTGTGACCTTAGCTCTCTGAGAGTTCAAGAAAATTAATGATTTGGTGGATGACTTGGCTTTTTAAAAAGATGTATTATTAGAATAAGGATAATACTCTGTCCAGCTTTATATATTCTAGGCAGAAGCTGGAAGTGCCCTAGCGCTTTAGACAACAGAGGGCAGTTACATTGTCTTTGTGGCTTCCTGTTGGAATCTTGCTTCCATTCAGTTTGATGATGTGGGGAGTGGAGATTGTGCAGGTAGCCACATTTGGACACTACAGAGATTGCATGTCTGTTTACAGATGCGGAATGCTCCAAGTAATTCTCCGCTTGTATTTTTGAGTCTGTGAAGTTGCTTAGCACTCTTGGAAATGGATGGCAGAGCTGTCTTGAGCTGTTGCAGTTCACCTCCCCCCACTCCATTTCTTGACCCTGCTGTGTCTATGTGGAGATTGAGCTCAAAGAACACATAGAAGTTTGTGTTTTGCAAACATTCTTCCTCTGAACTAGGTAGATGATCTTCTCAACACAGTCGTTGAAGAGTCTTTGGCGTAACGGGACCCAACAGTTGACAGAAGTGACTAAAGTAGATCACTTACATAGGAAATATATAAGAATACAAACATATGGCTCTTGTTTATTTTTTCTTCATATTTAACAGAGTTATGAGGTCAGGTAAATATTTTTCTCTTCTCAAAGCAACAGTTCTGATGCAATGATGATTGGGAACTGAGATCAATTTCAGTACTGGAGGACGATAGGGAGTAGTGGGGACTGTGGCTAACTGGAGAGCCTGGGGCTCTCCAGGGGCAGCATCTTCTACTCAGCTCCATCCAGTCATTGACAGATATGAATATAAGCCCCAGTGATCCAAAAAATTATGATATTCAGGACTTCCTGCTGTCTGGATTGATATTTTAGTTTTCGTGAGTTTTAGAGTTCGGCTCAGCTCGGTTTTATTTCTTTTAAATGGTATTCAGGAGAAATAAAATATGTTTGTCAGCCAAATTCAGTATGGACTTCCAGTGTATGTGTGGCCTTAACTCATTTATGGTAAAAATGTCAAATATAAGCTTACTGAGAGCATTTGATGTCTCCCCTGTTCGCTGCTGTAATCCCAAGAAATACTTGTTGCTGAGAGTTGACTCAACTTTTTTTGTCTTGTCAGAGGCAGATAGGCTAGATTTTTGGAATAGTGAATGTATTTCAGATATCAGAAATCTGCGACCACTACAAATGCCAGTTAAGCATTGTTCAGATGAGGGTATCTTGTTTCCAGGGAGTAATGTGGAAAGCATGTGTCTCCCTAAAAATTTCATCAAGTAAGCAGATAGTATTCCTAAACAAAGTCAACTTTAGTTATGCTGCATGGGGTCTGGGGGTTATATTAAATCACAATAATGAATGGGCAAAATTTACTGATTGTTGACTTTAACAGGAAGACCCTAAACTGGAAAAGTGGTATGGTATATTGCATGTTCTGATTGTTTTTTTCCTCATTATTTTAAACAACATAGTCAAATCTCACTGCAAAGGTTTGACTTTACTATTTTCCTCTCTTTCTCCCTAAATTCATCTTCTTCCCAGAGACTTTTGAAAGAGATTATATGAAATTCTGTAAGCTTGTGGAGAAATTTACTCTCCCGGTGGGTAGAGGAGTAGCTCTGATTCGAAGGTCATGTACATTGCTGGCTCAAGTCCTGAACACTGGCATAAACAGAAGGTGTCCTTGTCATAACCAATTCCTTGGTTGTACTAATCACAAATTCTTGATGACTGGTTTTGCTAAAGGTAGAAAGGCAGTCAGAGAAATGATAAGGCACAGTATCTACCTTCTGTGAGTTTATCAAGGTGAAAGGAAGATAGAGTAATGTGGGACACACAGAAGGTGTGATGTCAGCGCGGGATTTGTGAAGGATATAATTAATGATCATAGAAGAAGCCTCTGTCTTACTTTGCTTATGCACTTCCTCTCCCTTCACCATTTCTAGCAAAATGTGTTTTTGTTTTTGTTTTTAGTTCTGTACTTAAGTTGGCAAAAGTGAGTTTCAGGGCTATCCGTTGTCACAATGAGCCAGCAGACTTTAAAATCCATTAACCTCATATCTCAGTCTGACATGTAGATTATTCTCAAGGGTGTGAGGAAGTGTGCCAGGGATCTGAAAGCCATAGGATAAACAGCTCATGTCCCTGTAGACCTATATCTATAGTTTGTGTGACAAGTAACTTAAACCATCCTAACTGTGTTAAAACTCACATGGCTATGTAATGACTTAAAAGGCAAAATTTGCATTAATTTATTGAGATAAGTCACAATTTATGAAAAATACCATTCCTTTGCTAGCAATTTCACACTGATGAGATCGCTGTGAGTTCTTCCTCCTGTTCTCTAGGGATATTCATTTGGTTTTGCTGCTCTTGGGGGTTCTTGGAGGAAGATTGGAGAAGCTCCATTAGCTTAACCTTCTGTTGATGTTCTGTGTTTTCTTTCTGGCCTAGGATGGGGTGGAAAGAGGCAGAGGCAGGACAGTTTTTCTAGTCCAGGTACTTGTGCCCTTTCATAAAAAGGGGTAGGTAGAAGGGTGGAGAAGGAATTTCCTTATGTCTTGATAATTTGGATCATGAGTCCTTTTCTTTTCTTTTCTTGTTTTTAAAAAGATTTTTATTTATTTATTTATTTATTTGACAGACAGAGATCACAAGCAGGCAGAGAGGCAGGCAGAGAGAGAAAGAGGAGGAAGCAGGCTCCCCACAGGGCAGAGAGTCCGATGTGGGGCTCGATCCCAGGACCCTGGGATCATGACCTGAGCCGAAGGCAGAGGCTTTAACCCACTGAGCCACCCAGGCGCCCATGAGTCCTTTTCTCAAAATGTGTGCACACTAGGGGCATTCGGGTGGCTCCGTTGGTTGGGCGCCTGACTCTTTATCTCAGCCCAGGTCTTGATCTTGGGGTTGTGGGTTCAGGCCTGGCATTGGGCTCCACAGTGGGCATGAAGCCTCCTTTAAAAAATGTGTACAGGAGCTATGAAGTGGCCGGTGAGCAGACTTGAATTTTCTACAGATTTGATAGTTTCAGAGTAGCAAATGTATCCGGAAGAAATTGTTCAGTCTTATTTTCATCTAGTATTTATCATCCACACCCCATGTTAACTTGCTGTGTTTTACCTGATTTTAGAGATTGGCTAATTTCTGTGTTTAGAATACAGTGAATACAGTCACTTGTTTCGCCACCACTTTTAAACGGGAAAGTAGGCCCAGCTAACTCTGCTGGTTTTGCCTGAAGCATTTCTTTGCATGGAAGAGCACTTCATTGGAAGCGGCAGTGGAATCCTCAGGAGACCTTCCCTGCTATTCTTGTCCCACTTTTATCAGAAAGCGCGTCTGATGGGAATTTGGATGACTCATCCCATCAGGAGGCCCCTTCTGGCAGAAATTTGCATTTATACTTGTAAATATAGCAGCAGTGATATCTCCTAAACCACAAGCCATGCTCTCTGTAACTTCTTATGCTGACTTGAAATTATAATGAGAAGAGGATGAAAGGATCATAGGTGAGAGAGACCAGCTTGGGCATTCCCAGTGACTAGGGTTTATTTTCAGAAAGTCAGGTTACATTTTAAGTGAGTAGGGGGGACTGTAGCTTTTGGAATACTGTGTTTGAGTTCTAGAAGATTTAGTATATCCGGTTAAAACTTACTCTTGCTTAGATAAAATGCTATTCAATTATTAATGGCTTACCTAAATATGTATTGCTAAATAAGTCGTAGTTCTCAGGGAATATGCTTCGGTGTTCAAATATTTTTAATTCTTTTACTGTATCTGCAGTGACTTAGCTCTGATTTTGTCTTGCTGAGGCATCAAAACAATCTCACGTAACTTACAAGTATCCTTTCTTGTACACGGGGCATACCCAACTGAAAATCGCACTGTAAGAATAATATTTTATTTCTGTGCTATAAAAAATATAAATTCTATTGACACAAATAAGAAAAGCGGTCAGTGTTGTTCACTTACCAAGCTTTTGCGTCTATATTATTTCAGAACAAAGAGTTGGGCCTGCTCTTTGCACAAATGAACATGCCTGAGTTCTTGAAAGCTTCAGGAACTCTAATAGGGGTTAGATGTTCTATATGCTTCCATAACCTTCAGTGCAGTTTTTCATATCACAGAGTATGAATGAAGACCTATAAAGTGCACAGCCCTTGGTGCTAGAGCTCGGCACAGGGGAGAGTACTTATTATCTTAGGTATGTAGTACAGTGCAGTGGAGAATATCACTGGGTCCAAATACGGGGTCATTTTTTTCTTATTTCAGAAACGTTGTCTGGCAGCCTCTCCATTAGTAGATTGTCAGTGACTGTATTATCTCATCTCCAGAAATGACCTTGACTGACTTCCAAATAATGTTACTCACATAGTAAACAAGACACTTTCACATAGTGTCCTATTTTTTTTTTTTACTGTGGTTTCTATTCCTTTTTAAAAATCACCTGTGTTAGCCATAATAAAAGGAATGTGCAGCATCTAGTAAGTGATTATTTCAGTGTTCAGGATGTCAGTTATCATTTTCATAGTAAACCCTTTCATTGCGTACCTTTAAGTTTATAATGAGCTCATCTGCAGTGAGTGTGGTCGTTCCCTTTAGAACTCCATGCCAGATTCTAGAGGAATTTTATAGAATGATTTTGCATTTGCTTCAGCTGTGACTGATGAGGTTTCTTGCTTTGGGATCCTTACACCACGCAGGTCATCCACATTTTGACTGTGATTTCTTGTAGGAGTCATTTTCCCCAACTCAGAGGTCCAGGAAAATTGCACACTTCCCTCCAGCAGGAAGTTTTTCTAGTCAATCTTTAGTGGACAGACAGCTCCATTAGATTTTAGTTCTAGCTTGTCTCCTCCTTAAGACCCAAGGCTGCATCTCCTATTCCACAAAACCTTCATCCCTATTCCCAGAGGATTACTTTAGTTCAATAACCCTTTCTTCATCACTAAATTGAGAGCCCACTATTATCACCTGAAAGTGGAGATGAGCTGTTCTAGTCAGATGGGATTATTAGTGGCACTCAGCATGCGGCATAGCTTCCATACTTATGCCTGTTGAGGCTTTGTGTCTGTAAGGAAGTACCCCTTTTCAGCTCCTAATGAGCAAGGACCTCTCCAGGAAAAAGACGGAAAATCTGTTGTATTTTTGTAGTACTGTGCTCTATGCTCAGACACAGGGTGGTGTGCTCAGAGCCTGGAGAAAGTACTAAATGTTAACCCAAGTTCCTGCAAAAAGTAAAGACTTTCATCAAGGAAATTAGTATTTAGGGCAGAGTGTCATGGGGTCAAAACAGTTGGGGATATGAAGAAGTGAATTGGCAGAACTTGGAAACTTGGATGGTGCAAGGAAAGTGAGTACTTCGTAGAGAGATTATTCTCTCTGGCATTGCAGGGTGAATTTTTAGTTGTTTTGTTTGTCGGTTTCTTAGGAGGAGGCATTGGAAGCTAATAACAAAATTGCATTACCTGTCATGTTTAGTTGTCCGTAATATTTAATGCTACTCTCTAGGAAATTACATTTATATTTTGCCTGTTGTATTTTGAGCTAGATATTCTCAACTAATTATTTTGATACCTTTGTAAAACTTTGAGTTAAAAAATCGCTCCACATTTTCTTATAGGCAAATGTCTGAATTGGGTAGCCACCATCTAACTATTTCATTCAAGGAAGGAGGTACATGGATTTGGGACAGCCACTAGCAGCTTTTAAAGAGTGTTCTGTTGGTGGAGTTTAGATTGGTCCCTGTGTGTTAGCAAGATACCCATGGATTCTGTCCAGCTGGTCCTGAAAATGATACGTCCTTGTAAGTCAGCAGGCTACAGATTAAAAAAAAAAAATCCTTGATGGCATTACTAGCAAATGGAAATCTGCCCTTGAATGGGCTTATGAACTGCTCACTGAAGGAGAAACATAGTGACATGGAGGGCAGTGGCTTTGCGACATCATGGTTTGACCACTACATTGAAGAGTATTAAGATCTCTTTACAACCCGACATATGGCTAATGTTTTTCATTACCATTACAGAGCTTAAGAAAATCTTATAATTCTAGTCAAAGCAACAAAGAAATACAAAAATGCAATCACGAATCCCAGCAGTTTCTAAAGAAGCTGAAGTCAGATTAGAGTGTGGTATGATTTCTGAGAATTAAGGTCTTTAGAGCAGAGGGACGGAAGCGCCCAGCTCTGGAGACAACGGATACCTGCAGAAGTCGCAGATTCAGTTCAGTTTATCCCTTTTCACTGAATTGCTGAGTATCCCATTAGGCTTTATGTACGCAACTCCAAGGAAGGATTTTGGATTTTTGACTTCTAGAAGTAGACAGTAATAAATCTATGTTGTTTCAAGTTACTATATGTTGTAGTTTGTTACAACAGCCGTAGGAAACTAACATCCCAACAGTAAAACATGATCTGTTCTTTATTTTGTATATCATCTATCTTCTCCTGCTAGAACGTAGATGCCAGGAGGGAAGAGAATTTTGACTATTTTTCCCTCTGTGGCCCAAGTGGTTTGGACATAGCTTGGCACCAAGCAGGCTTTCCATAAATATTTGTTCAGTGGGTGCCATAGCGAGAGGCTGGCTTGGCTGTCCACACAGAAGGCTTGGAAAGTCTACCAACATGCCCGTTCCAGGCAGTTATGTTCATTTATTATTCCTTTCACGTGCAGTCAGATCACACTACAGTGTAGTAACCACTGCTTCTCGGTGTAAGTTGTATGTATTTAACATATTTATAGTTACCATCTGCTAAATATATAGGTTATTCAAGTTAATTTCAGTTGAGTTTCTCTCATTTGTATTTCAGACATGTGTGCATATTTAAATAAGCTGATCTATCCCAACGGAGGGAAGGACTTTGGAGATTTGTGGGCAATGATAGAAATAAGCTTAAGCACAAAAAATTTTTTGAAGTAATATTATTTTAAAATACTTCTTTTATAAATATGTCCATCTTGCTTAGAAAAGTTTAGATGGGTGTGTTTTTCACATTGACTTGCTTCCATTTTGAGTATTGTCAATAACTGTGGGAAAGACACCCGTTTGCTTCTTTACCCCTTTTTTCTTTATTCTTTTTTCTTTCTTTCCTTTTCTCCTTCTTTCTCTCTCTCTGTTCTGTTCTGTTCTTTTTTTTTTTTTTTGGTTGTTGATTCCCTGGTGAATCTAAACATTTCATTTAGTAGAGCAGAGTTTGCAAACATGTTGGTAATTTCTTCTTCAGGAGCCCATCCTGGATGTTTTGTAAAACCAGCTCTGTTTGAATGGCTCCGTGCCTTCACATGAGAACCAAGAGAGCATAGCCCACAGTTGGACAGAGCAGAACCTCAGGCAGTTCCTTTGAGGAGCAGTGTTCTTTGCCAGCTATGGCACCCACTGTCTTTGTTTCTGGACTCTTTCCCTCGTGTTTATTTTACTGGCCCTCCCCTGGAGTTTGGCAGGCGTTAGCTAAGAACCTTTGATTTAAATATAGCTTTCATTATGGTGACATGTGTCCTGCTTTGAACGTTCATGGCTTCAGTATGTTGCCTTGCCTGGGATAATGCTATTCTTCTTTTATTGTTTTCCTTCTCCCCCAATATGGATCTTTAAAAGCCTTTAGACAGTGTCGCAATATTTATTATTGTTCAATGAACTTAGTGTGCTATGCTGTTTCACAAATTGGTTTCCATCTGTTCTTTCTCATCTTTTCCATGTAGTTTTCTGTGGCGATAATTGCATTGTTGTGTTTCATTCCAGAAAGTCCAGGCCAGTGGAAATTGGACAGCCTTCCTATAATCCTTGCCTTCAGCAGCAAAGACAATTTTGCCCAGCTTGTGCCTGGTATACCAGATGTCCTCCAGGGCAGCCTTAACCCAAAGTCTTTGGATTAAAGGACTTTGTTCTTATGAAGGGGAATCAGGACTGTATATGAGGCACATAAATAGACACACACCTGAACTGTGTTAGAGCAAGTCTAAATCCCATGTGTATCTTTATATGTGGAGTTTATACCTTTTTTTTTATCCATTTATACCTGGAGCTATTTCTGGAACATGAGCCTGACTTCTGCATTTATGCCGTTAGCTTCTCCCCTGCACCCAAGAAGCTAAAGTCTCAATTCACCATGCAGGCCGCCCGTGGTAAGGACATCTTATGCAGCCCCTGGTTTTCTTTGCTTCATTTCTACCACGGTCTCAGCTTCAGGCGGGCACGCAAGTGAGGATTGTGTGTGAGTCTTGGAAGTGCATCCTAGACTGTGAGCCCTACAATAATTTTAATATCTTCATATTTCATTATGGGTAGAGTCAGTGGAGGAGTCGACTGTGGGACAGCTGAGATAACCACTTCCATTTGGGATTTTAATTAGCTTAGATGTGATTTATGAGGATGAAAGAAAAAGTTCCTCCATAAACAATGCTGTGATTGAATTTAGCCCAGGGCCACATTAAACTGGCTGTATCTGATGCCAAGTTGACATATTTGCAGCATTTTGGTTTTCATTATGTTTTCTTAAAACTGATAACAAAAGAGCAAAACTGTAATAAAGAACCCCTCCAGACCGTATCAGACCCCACCGTCGCGTCCTTGACAGCCAAGACAAATGAATGTTATAGTTGCTGCCTCGCTTTGAACCAAGTAAAACAATGTGCAGGCATTATTTGGGGCTGGAACAAACTCGTGATTCCAAACATTGAGTGTGTGTCTGATAATACTCAGTCCACATCTGAATGTTCTCCGCTATGTGTTATGGGTTTAACTGGGTCCCCCGCTCCCCAAGTTAATATGTGGAAGTCCTAATCCTCAAGTCCCTCAGAATGGAACCTTTTCTGGAGATTGGGTCTTTATAGAGGTAATCAAGTCAAGAGGTCACTCACTGGCATCCTTATAATTCAATTATAATTGGTGTCCTTATAAATGGAGATGTTTGTTCACAGACAGACACACATAGAGGGAAGACAGCCATCTATAAGCCAAACAGAATGGCCTGCAACAGAGCCTTCTGTCCCATCCCTCGGAAGGAACCAACCCTAGGTCTCCAGAACTGAGACCATAGATTTCTGCTGCTTAAGCTTCCAGTCTATGATGCTTGGTTATGGCAGCCCCAGAAAACTAGCACATCATGGCAAATTCTCTCTTTCCCACTGTGTGTTGGGTAGATTGTGGATTTTCCGTGCCTTTTCCCCTCCCCCATTCTGTCTTGTATCTTTATTTTTAAATTGCAGGCTTTATTGGATGGCATGTAGAACAAATGAACGCTAACTGTATTCATTATCTGTTGTTGTACCACAAATTCTCCCCAAACTCAGATGTTCTAAAACAAGCAACATTTATTATCCCTTATAATCTCATAATTATCTGTTACTATACACTGTCTCACCATTTTCACGGGCTAGTAATCTGGGTGCATCTCAGCTGGGTCCCCTGGCTCAATCTCTCACAGGCTGCCATCAGCGTGTCGGAATGCGGTCTCCTGTCTTCACTGGTCGAGGACCTTCTCCCCTGCTTGTTCATGTGGCCCACAACAGTCTTCAACCCTTCTTTCCTGGCCTTGTTTTTGTTGCTGAAAATCAGCTGTCAGCCTGTCCCTCCTTGGAGGGCAACTTGGTTGTTTCCTCTCTTTTCAAGGTTTTCTTTGGTGTTCTCAAATTTTAGTTTGACTTCACTAGGTGTGCTTTTTTAATTGTAAAATTCCCTTGGGATTCCTGGGAACTCTTGAATTTATAGATTGTTGTGTTTTACCAGTTCTGGAGGAAAAAAAATCTTGTCTTTTCCTATTATTTTTCTGCCCTATTCTTTTCCTTTCCTTCTGGGATTCTGAGGAAATATTTATATCTTACCCAATCTCTGCATTTCTCAACTTCTCTTTCATCTTCTGCATCCACTTGTTTTGCTGTCTTGCATTGTGGATAATATTTGCCCCATCTTTCTGTTGCTCAGTCCTCTCTCCAGCCTTGTTCACTGTGCAACATGTTAAACTAATTTATGGAATCTTTCCTTTCTGTTATTTTATTCTTCCATTTCTCTTTTGTTCTTTTCAAGCCTACTGTGTCACTTTTTATAGTAGTATGTTATATTTTATTCCTTTCAGCATAATAAGTGAGTTGCTTTAGATTCCGTGTCTGATCATTTTAATATCTGAAGCTTTTGCAGATCTGGTTTTCCTCTTTATTTTAATTCTGCCTCACAGTGTCTAGTTGCCTTGCATGTTGGCTGATTTTATTTTACTTGTGAAATAGGTCTTTTCCTTGGAAATTATTTTGAAAATTCTTTAAGTCTTAAGAGGGAGGTATGTTCACAGAGAGGAATTGCATGTATTTGCCCAGTATTTGGGATCTGGTGTTGCTACACAAAATGCTTGTAAACTTTTGTGTGATAAGTATGGAAATGGAGAGTGACATTTGGAAATTTTTATAGTACCTTGACATTGTGACAGCATCAATCTGCTGTGGTTGTCTTTTTGTTGTTGTTGTTTTTAAGATATTATTTATTTATTTGACAGAGATCACAAGCAGGCAGAGAAGCAGGCAGGGGTGGGGGGAAGCAGGCTCCCCACTGAGCAGAGAGCCCAGTGCAGGGCTCGATCCCAGGACCCTGAGACCACAACTTGAGCTGAAGGCAGAGGCCTAACCCACTGAGTTGAAGGCAGAGGTCTAACCCACCGAGCCACCCAGGCGCCCCTGTGTTTGTCTTTTTATTTCCGTATCATTTTTATTGTAATTCATTTTTATTGTATTTTATAAAAATATGAGAGTTCCCATGGATTGGGAGTGAAACAAACAGCCTAGCTCTTCCCCACAGGTAGTTTTAGAGGTCCTTTTTTGAGCTAAATTGATAGCTTCACATTATTTTGGACTTCTGAGGTGATGTGAATTTGGGTTGCAAATCTACATGAATGGCAGTTTTATGACAACTTTGGAGTATTTATTCCTTTGCTGCTTTTCTCAGGATATAGGGAAATGTGCTTGTGTTCCTTTTATGGTACAGATTTGGTATGAGTCTCTTTTGCCACCAGTGCACGCGGAAGGTGTAGCACTCCGGAGATCCCAGATTGGAGGAAGACGTGTCCCTTCTTAGATTTCCCACCCTGAATGATCCCTGTTGTTGGTTTTTTTCTTCTACCTTGTGTACCTCATAGGAATAAAAACCAAAACTTAAATCACCAGGTTGACCAGATGCCCTCAGGGAAAAATGGCATTTGTGTTCTGCTGTCTCTTCTTAATTCTCACCTTCACTTTGATTTTGGCCTGATACACGTTAGAATGTATATGTACGTGTATTTGTGTCCTTTTAAAAATGTAGAAAGAGGCTCAGTGAAGTTGAAAGACTTAATCAGGTTTTCAGTTCAGGGTATAGAGTACGAATCCAAAACTGGGTCTGCTGCGTTTCTTCTAGCGTCCTTCCCACCGCACTCCCTCATAGCAGGACTTTCTGGTTTCCCCTGAGAGGGTGATACCTGTGGGTACATATTGTTCATCTGATACTTACTTCAGGGGCAGAAATATAAAATAATGTGAAACAATACCATGTACTGCCAGGAGATGTGGGAAAATGGGTACTTTCATATATTACTGGTGATAATATGAGTGTTTATCAGCCTTTTGGATGTTAATGTCTGCAACTATCAAAATGTGAAACATACATACTCGGTGACCCAGCGGTCCTGTCTTGGCGCTCCATCCTCTACAAATGAAGCTCCAGAGGTAAAAACCAATGCTCTAGGCTGGGTACAGAGCCTTGTTCAAGCTGACAAGAAGCTGGAAACAAAGTAACTGTCCTTTAGCAGAGGAGTTGTTGAGTAAATTAGAATATATTGGCACCATGGCACATCATAACACGCAGCTGTTTGGAAGAATGAATTTGAATGTGTTAGTGGGTGAAGGGGAATTTCCACAATGTATTATTGTTAAGAGAGAAAAGCAAGAAGCAGAACGGTGTGTAATTTCCCATTTTTATAAAGCAATGACAGAATGCTGTGTGCGTGTGTGATTAACTATGAGGAAAAATATGGAAAGATAACATTTTAGATTCTTCACCTGGGTTACTAGTGAGGGCTTTGGCAGTGCTGTGGGTAGTAGGGAGCCGTGGCGGGGGTGGAGGATTGAAGACGACGCGCAAAACAGCAGACACACACGAGAACAACCACTAAGACAATGAATTAGTATCTCTGAGTTCATCACATTTGGGCATTATATAAACTTACATGTGGATATATGTATGAAAAGATTTTCAAGTAAATTGACCAGAAAGGCATTCTTTAAGGTGAAGAAAAAGTGTTAGCGTGATTGGCTGTGGCTTGAGGCGAGAGAGAAAGAAGCTGTCTTTCATCTCATTGCCTTCCAGCTGGGGGGCGTGGACGGGGGCAGTCTGTGAGCCTCATGTGGCTGCCGCCTGCCTTCTAGCTCGACACTTCTTTGTTAAGAGCAGACCAAACCTCAGATGCACACCCTCTCTTCTAGGGAGCACTGTGCACAGCCCTGGCATCCTGTTTCAGTAGTGGTCTTTGCCCCTCGTAGTCGGCATATCGGAGAAGCCCTGACGAGGACTGGAACGTGGCCTCACGCACGCGATAAGCACGCCCTGAGTGCGAGGTCCCGTGCCACACACTGGGGCCAGCAGCCGGGGAACATGGAGCCCTTGCCTCCCACGTGCTCCTTGGTTTGTGTGGAATTTACAAGATGCCCTTAGAATGGAACATTACGAACAAATAAGACACACAAAACAGGGTTTCCTTAAGAAGCTGAGTATCAGTGTGTTTTACTCACCTTTCGAAAAAGAATGCGGAGTCTTTCCCGTCGTTCTCTAAAGTGCTGGTGCTGACTTTGACTGAAAGCAGTTTTCATTGTGTCATCGTGTGTCTTCTTCTGTGCGCCAACACAAGACTGTTGCTCACGTAGCCTGAAATAGTGTAGAGGCGGGTGTTGGCCTATAGACTTGCTCCTCTGCCATCCGAGTGCAGTAAACATGCCTGTTCTAATCACGAGAATAATGTACAACCTACTGCTTGGTTTCTGCCTCCATTTGTAGAATCTTCAAAAACCCTGAATCCCCCCAGAAACAGTACCTCCCCCAAGCCCCCAAACCAAAAATAAACCAACACCCCCCCCAAAACAAAACAAAACAAAATAAAACATAGCCCTCCAGAGCCTACAGATGGCTGGAGAGTGTTAAGAGTTTGAGTGACCTTAGCAATCTCGGTGTCATGTTTCTTATCCTTTCAGAGTGTAGGCACCTGCTTTAAGACTGGCATTTCCAGGGTGATCGCAATGGTAACGTTAGTATGTGCTCTCCCCCCTGCCCCGCTCTTCCGTTTGGCTACAATAGGTTGTGTCCAGGATATGTGCGTTGTCATGTGGGGATAATGACCTAACCCAGTGTTCTCAGTTGCAGAGGAGGCCTGTGAGTATAGGATGGGGAGGTGACCTGCCTAAGCTCACAGTGAGTTAGGAAGAGATACGGATTAGGGAACTAATTGCACACTTTTTAAGACTGTGCTGTCCAGTATGGTAGCCAGCAGCGACATGGGGCTGCTGAGCACTTGAAGAAGAGCGGATCTGAATCGAGATGTGACCCGAGTGTAAAATGCGAACCTGGATTTCAAAGACCCACTACAAAGGAAATGTGAAACATCTCATCAGTGGTTTTTTGTATTAATTACATGTTGAAATGGTAATAGTTTGGGTATATTGGGTTAAGTAAAATATGTTAAAATTAGTTTAACTTGCTTCTTTTTTACAGATTTACTTATTTACTTGAGAGAGAACAGGTGCTCAGGTGAGTGCAGGCCTAGGTGTCAGTGCATGCATCCGCACACGCTCACACACACAACACGCACACAGTGGGGAAGGGCTGAGGGACAGGGGGAGAGAATCTCAAGCCGACTGCACTGAGTACAGAGCTGGAAGCCAGGCTTGACCTCACGACCCTGAGATCATGACCTGAGCCGAAACCAAGTGTTGGACGGTTAACCGGCTGCACCACCCACGTGCCCCACACTTGTTTCTCTTCTAAACATGGTTGCTAAAGTCACATATGTTGCTCACGTTGTATTTCTGTCAGGGAGCACTGCTCTCAACAGTACTGATTCTTCCTACTGTGTCCCCCCGCCCCCGAGGATCCGTCCTGTGTCATTCATTCATTCATTCATTCATTCATTCATTAGCAGAGGTTCCTCTTTGTGTGTGGATTTGTAATGTTTTGGTGGTTTGTTTTCAGTCCCCACTATGTGGGAAAGGATCAGAATCATTTTTTTAAATCACTGAAGGAATCGTCTTGAGCAAGTCAGAGTTTAAGAAAACGGTTCACTCCATCAGCGGTTGGGAACTCCTGGCACAGCAGCCCTGCCCTGAGGGGCTTCCAGGGACGAAGCAGGCGTGGCCGGCTGCTCTCTGTCCAAAGGCCCGCACACTAGAGACAAGCCCTTGGCACAGACCAAACTCATGTTTGTTGACTTTTTGGTGCTTTGGCTCTCTCTAGCTGTCCCTGTCTCATTCTGGGTGTCTCTGCCCTAAGACATGCTATCAGTCCCTCATCATGTGGTTTCCAATACTCTGCATCCTCCTGCCCCGCACCCCACGCCACCCAGTGGGCTCTCCCACCTCTCCTGCCATGGGCTGTAGGCACAGGCGTCCCAGACCTCCATGCGGACACGTGTCTGCCCTTTTGACCATGTTTGCCCTTTTTCCAGATTTCCCAGGTCATTCTTTGCCCAGATCTGTTCCCATTTATTCCCCCGGCACATTCAGGCTGTCCCCGGAACTTAGGTCAGGCATCCGTGTCTCGACGTCACGGACAGAGTTCGGGTCAAGGGAGATGTCCCCAAACTTCACTACCCGGCGTGTGCCGTGTGCAGTGCCAGCCACCGCATGTCCTGGAAGGTTTACAGGATTGCAGACTCTTCAGCCCCAGTGCAGACCTTCTGAGTCAAATCCCTGTGTGAGGAGGACGCTCGGGTCTCGTCAAGTTGCGCGTTGAAGTTGGAGCCGCCGTGCCCTGGAGCCCCAGATGCAGCTCACTTGTGGCACGTACTGGGCTGTAACTCTGTGGATCGGGCCGCATCCCCACCAGGCTGCAGTCCGAGCTTGGAGGCCATCTGCTTTATCTGTGCGTTCATAGCGCCTAGCATCTTCGTTAGTGTTTCACACATGTGCCTCTCCAGACAGATAGACAGCGTTCCCCGCGAAAAGGCCTGGGCCTGGACACAGATGTTGAAGTCCAATGTGCGTGCAAAGGAAGTAAACTTTTGCAAGTGGCTGGGACTGACCAGGGAAATGACTTAGAGCAACAAGAAGAGAGGGTTCTGATCGTAAGCAGTGTGGACATTTAGGAAGACGGTGCTACTGGAACAAGAAGGGGCAGCTGGTGAAGGAGACGGAAGAGGGATCAGAAATATTGGAGACCAGCCACGGTGACAGTAGGGAGAAATGCTCAAGGAGGAAGGGAGGTTAATAATAGAAAAAGCCTCAGGTCAGTGACATTCAATGATGCCTCATGTTTTGGGTTTGCCATGAACTGGATGGCCTCGGACGGCTTAACGGGCTTTCATCGTAGTTGCCTGTGAGGAGCAGTGCTTGTCGTGAGCCAGAACGTGCACGGGGTGGCGGGGAGGGTGAGGGCGGGACACTCGGCAGTGTAGGGCCGGAGGAATTCGAATCCTAGTTTGAAGGGCCGTGGAGGGTCTGAGCAAGGATTTTCTTCGAAAGCAGAAATACGTGTCTTCTCTGTCAGATTATAAGCCCCTTACAGCTGTGCCCATGTCTTAGTGGTCTTTATTTCCTCCACATGCCCCTCTGGGAGCCCATTATCTATAGGAATTCACTGTCGGCATTTTAACTTGTAATGGATTGAATGAAAGGTCCAGAGAGCCAAAATAAATAGGATTATGGGAGAGAAGTCCAAAAACAAGTGAGCACTTAAATGACTCAGTCAGAATGAGATAAGAGGCCATTTCAGGGAGAGAACTCCTCTGCCTAACTGGGGCCCAGACTAGGGCGAAGCAAGGAAGGCACTTGCCTCAGGAACCCCCGCCTCCCCCCAATAACTGTCACTCAAAGCATTGCCTCACCTTAGCAAGGCTCTGTGGAGTTCAAGTGAAATGGTTTCTTTGGGGTGACTGGGTAACATATCATTCGGGACAGTGGACATTTTGCAAGTGTTTCAGAAATTTAGTTCTCTCATTAGTATTCTACATCCTCTAAGTTCCAAATCGCATATTTATTTCATGCTATCTCATTTTTTTATCATGAGAAGATAAATTTTATGACTGAGAACTTTTTCCAGAAGAAATTAACTACAGAAATAACCAGCAATTTTTAGTAGATCTGCATCAGGGAACAAGGCCATGTTATCTCCAATTAACTAACGATGAGGTTCTTTTGTTAGGCCCCATAATGAGTAATTTAGAGCTTTTAGTCTATCTTGGGAGGATAAAATGTTCCATGATGTGCAGAGTAGGCTTGCTCCTAAGAGACAGATTTAGAAAACTGTTCAATTTCATGATAAAGGCTATGTTTACACTAGGGGGGAAAGTTGAGTATTTGGAAAATGTGTACAGCATTGAGATGGAATTTCTTCAGTTGTGTTACATGCTTCATTTTTCTCTAAACCCCAATTTAGCTTTGATTACTATAAAAACAAAGCAGCAGGTTACAGAGGTTTTCAAGGAGTTTCAAAACCTGAGGGAAAATATTGTATTATTTCTGGCAAATGTAGGCATTGCCACACTTCTTTGATCATGAGGAGAGAAATAAGTCTTAGAAAGGTGTTTTTAGCAATTTCCGAGAACGTATTTCCCTGAAAAACACCAACAATGAAGTTCCTGTTAAGGAAAGAAGATCATAATGATTTTTTTTCCTCCCTTAAAAAGTGTGGCCTTAAGGCCAATGTCGTCACATGGCTTGAAAGTACTTTAAGAACTAAGATCTCACCTCTCATCTGTTTAAATATTTAAAGGTGGTCCTTTACAACCTAGCCATGCTGTTTTTATTTGTATCGTTGCGATGTTTTCTTTGACCACTGTTCTATAGTCTGTGTACAGAAATGGAGGATTCTTCTAAAAGTTTGCAATTGTTAGTTTTTTCTTTTCTTTAAAGATTTTATTTACTTATTTGACAGAGAGAGAGGGAGAGAGAGCACAAGTAGGCAGAGAGGCAGGCAGAGAGAGAGGGGGAAAGCAGGCTCCCTGCAGAGCAGAGAGCCTGATGTGGGGCTCGATCCCAGGACCCTGGGAATCATGACCTGAGCCAAAGGCAGAGGTTTTAACCCACTGAGCCACGCAGACGCCCCTGCAATTGTTAGTTTACTCACATGCCAGCACCGAAGAAGCTATACAGAAATGGACGTGAGGGTCAAGAGCTTGCTGGGAGGGCATCTGAAAGAGAGATTGGATAGGAAAATGATAGATTCATGGAGAAAATGGGTTGTAACAGTGATCCAGCTTTCTGGGGAGATCACGAACGTACACATAAAAGGGATGGGAAGAGAGAAGCAAGGTGGAGAGAGAGTGTGCGGGCTCCGTCAGGAAGTGGGAGGGCCCATCCGCAAACCACAGTTTGGCCACGTGGTCCTGACAGGCCAACCAGGAGTCACGGTCACTGACTTTCCGCTTCAGCAACCTTTAGCACATGCATCCCATGTCAGAGAATAACTGTGCAATTTAATTTACATGTGGTCATTCCGTCTCCCCTATTCCGAATCGAGGGAAAAGGCTCACCTACCAAGATAGTAAATAACGTAGTGGTGTCGATAGTCTGGTAGTGACACTGTTGGCCAAAAGAGGAAGAGAAGACTGTGATTATGGAAGAGGTGGGTCTCAGCAGCAAAGAGACGTCGGTGGAGAGAGAAACGGGAGGAAATCCACAGAAAGGCGTGATGCAGGGAGTGAGTATGAGTGACTGGGAGCAAGCCTGTTGCATCCAGGCAAGCCACAGTGGCTGAGGGAGCCGTGCAGGAAGCTGGAAAGTCAACACGCCATCCTCCATGGGATAAGGAGGTTGGGGGTCTCCTGAGGGACAGTGTGAGTGGCTGCAAAGTAAACCCCGTCAGGAGACATCACAACTCTGCAGACCCCCTGTAACATCAGTTTCTACTTCCTAGGAAAATCTAGATTCCTTCCAGTGGCGCGCCAGGTTCTCTGTGTTCAGGCCCCCTGTGGTAGGCCCCTGATGGGCCCCACCTCCTGAGAGTTGTTGCCTTATGTCATCCTGACTGTTTGAGTGTGGGCTGTGACACCTCCCCAAAATTTAGAATACAGCAAAGGTGATGTCACATCTCTGGTTGGGTTACACAAGCCTCTGACTCTGTCTTGTTGGAAGGACCTCCCTTGCTGGCCTGGATGCAGGAAGCTGCCCTGCTGGAGAGGCCCGTGTGATGAGGGGCTCAGATGAACTGAGGTCCAGATCCACAGCCTAAGGGAGTGGGTTCTACCCACAACCCTCTGCAGGTCCTTCCCTTGTCAAGCCGTCAGATGACATTGCAGCCCTGGAGACACTGAATCACAGGATGTAGTTAAGCCATGCTCGGACTCCAAACCCACAGACACTGAGATTATAACTGTATATTGTTTTAAGTCACTAAAGGTAATGTAAGGTATTACAGAGCAATAGATAATACAATTTAATATGTGGTCAGTTTCTCCCTCAACCCTACTAGAATGTAAACTGTAAGAGAGAGAGATAGAGAGAGAGAGATTTTTGTCTGTTTTTTCCCCCCACGCCAGTGCATTTATCGACCCTATAATCACACCTGACACACAATATTTGTCCGGTGTAATTGAATGAATCAACATGTTTTCAGGAATAGCACAGTGAAGCCATATCCTTTATCAATAAGCTAAAAACATTCACGCTTTGGTAAATTTTATCTTTATGAGAATGAATATATACGTACAGTATTAAACATGTAGATATCGACATGGAGACACAGATACACAGGCACATACACGTGTCTCCCAAACACAGGCGTATAAATTGGGTGCGAGTACCCACCGTTTCACTGTGCACGTGGCCGAGCAAGAGCGGCGGAGGCATTATTCAGGAACTCATTTGGCGTTTCTCTTCTCATTTTTCTGTTTCACGTCATTACGGGCTCTCTTTCCAGAGGGGAGCGATGTCGATGGGAGCCTGGTTAGAGGGTGTGGAAACTGCTTTCCCTGCAAAGGCAGTGCCTTCGAAACACAGGCTGTCCGTCTCGGTGTTTCAATGCCTTTCTATGTGTCATTTAAATGCCTTTTATGTGGTGTTTAAATGCCTTTCCTGTGGCATTTGTCCTCTCATTCTCCGTATTCTTCACCTGCAGAATTTCTCTTTGTTTCTCCTTACGGCTTCTGTCCCTCTGTTAAACTTCTCGTTTTGTCTGTGTGTTGTGTTCCTGATTCCCTTGAGTCTCTATGCTTTCTTGTAGGTCACTGACCTTCCTTACAACAGCTATTTTGAATTCCATACTAGGCAGATCATAGACCTCCAGTTCTTTGGGGTCCGCTACTGGAAAAGTATCATCTTCTTTGGTGGTGTGATTGTTTCCTGGATTTTTCCAGGATTTTTCCATGTTCTTCAAACAGTTGCACAGCCGTCTTTACATCTGAAGAAGCAGTCACCTCCACCAGGCTTTACTGACTGGCTTTGGAAGGGAAATCACTTCTGTCCGTCCTGCTAGAGATGCGGAGGCTTTCTCAGACCTTGTGTGTGGAGATGCCTATTCCACCCTTCCTGTTCCTTCCTGGGGAATCCTAGGACCGTATGCCTTCTCTTGACCCTGCAAAGGCAGGCTGGGTGCGGGCAGCCTGTGGGAGCTCTCCGGGCGGTGGCGCATGCTCAGGTTGTGCGCCGTCCTTCGGTCCCACAGAGCTGGCCCGGCTTCCTGCGCGTGCTTGCTGGCCTTCTGCAAAGTCTCACCCTGGCCGCCATCAGGGGTGCACACAGGGAGCTACCGTGATGTGGGTGTGTGGGAGAGGTGTACAGAGCATTCGGGGTACCCGTGGGCCAGCTGGGAAGAGTAGCACGGGAGGTGCCCCAGCGGCTCATTTTCAGGCTTTCTGACGGCATCTGTGAAGTGGTTCCCTTCGATGCCTTTTGAAAACCCCAGCTCCTCCTTACCTGGCAGGAGGGGTATGAGCACAGGAGCCCTGGCTGCTGGTCTGTCATCTACCCCCTGCCCCCACTCGTGCAGCTCAGCTCAGTACCCTCGGTAGGGCAGGAAAGAAACGGGCCCCTGTGGTGGTGTCCTGCAGAGCTGAGCACGCTGGGTGCTCACGCACATGCTCTCACAGCCCCCCGGAGACAACACAGGCCACAAAGGGCCCCTTTGGCGCTGAGCTGTGCCGTCTTAAGCGATGACATGGGTAAAGTCAGACTGTCCCTCTTACCTTCTTCATTGGCTGATCTTGGATTTTTTTTCCTTCTTCAGTGGTGCACGGACCTTTGCTGGACTCCCAGACTTCTAAAGGGTACTGTCATCTGAAAGATTGTCAGAGTCGGTGTTCCTTCCAGGGAGGGTGGCGGGAAGCTCCTCTTCTCCCATTTTGCTAACACCATTCTCTCTTGTTTTTCTCATCTACATTTAAATGACTTTAGATTCTGATTTTCTATTGACTATTTACACCTGATTTTAGCATGTTTGGGCCAAGGTCTTCTCTTAATGTCCTAACCAGGAATTGGCACATTTTTTTTTTTTTCCGTAAAAGGCCCGATAGTACATATTTTCAACCTTGTGGGCCATATGGTTTCTGTCCCAATTACTTCATTGAAACATGAAGGCAGCCACATCAATAAGATGTGAGCTCATGGGTTTGGTTGTGTTCCAGTAACACTTTGTTTAGGAAAAGAAGTGGTGGCTGGATTTGGCCCACAGGCCGTGGTCTGCCAACCACTACCTTAATTTGTGGCGTGTTCCCTGGCCCGATTAGCTCCCTGACCGACCCCACTCAGGTAGGAGGCTGTGTAGAAAACAGCAGTACAGCTCTTTGCTCTGGGTTGGGGTCATTTACCAGGGAGACGCGTGTGGTTCACATCACGTCTTACGACTTCATAGCTGTAGGACTGTGCGTGTTTGTTAGTTCTCAGTGTGCACACGTTGATGGTAATACTGTGAATCACGGAGGGTCTTGTTCTAGTATGTTTTCTGGTGAAGGAGTTAGGCAGGAGCCAAAGGGGGCAGGTTTGAAGCTGACTATGCAATCTCCCTAGGATTGAAAATTCAGGGGTGAACAGAGGATGAGGGAAGCAGAGCATCTAGCGTTTGAAGGAACGGATCCCGTTGACTGATACTCCAGTCCCCCACCTGAGCTCTGCTGTCTCTTCTGAAAATCACCCATCAAAGCTGTTTGAGGGGAAATGCCATTGTTTCTCTTGCCTTTGTGTTTCGTTAATTGCATAGTTCTAGGTCTTGCCCTGGAATATCCTTAATCAGTATTTGACTGTTTGCAGAGGGTTTCCTGTCTTACTCCTCTGGGAGGCTGATTTGAAATGACTCCAGACGTTCTGTGACCATCAGCTGCCAATTTTTCTTTTCAGTAGATAACCTGGAACTATTTTCAAGCTATACAGGAGGTCAGCTTCCAATTCCTAGCTGTCTTTGGAAGGCTTAATTATTCATTGGCATTTGTGGAATTTGTAGCATGATCTTTAATTTTCTTTCTATTATGATGACATGTTTCATGGCTTCTGGGTGATCTTTTCCAAATAAGTGAATAGTTAATTTTCTCCAGTTGTGGAGTTACAAACAGAGTATGAAGGCTGTATTTGTGTGTTGGGAATTTGGCTTTGCAGTTAGAGGGCTCTGTGTTTGATTTGTAGCTCTGCCCTCAGTCTGTGATCTTGGCCCCGTTGTTTAATCCCTCTGAAGATAAAATCATGCATGAAAAAATATGGGACTAATAACTCCTTCCTCTTGGGTTAGCTTTTAGAGTAGGAACTAATGTAAATAAAGCTACTCACACAATACGTTGCACAGAGTACTTGCTCAGTAAATGGAAAGTAGTATTTTTTTTAAAAGATTTTATTTATTTATTTGACAGATCACAGGTAGGCAGAGAGGCAGGCAGAGAGAGAGGAGGAAGCAGGCTCCTCGCTGAGCAGAGAGCCCGATGCAGGGCTCGATCCCAGGACACTGGGATCATGACCTGAGCCAAAGGCAGAGGCCTTAACCCACTGAGCCACCCAGGCACCCCTGGAAAGTAGTATTAAAATGAGAAAATATGAGTGGAATTATAAAAAGAAAACATACATTGTACTACTGAGTGAGTGCTGAAAATTCTTGATATAGTTAAATAAAAATGGTGCAGTGTGGCCATTAAATTAAGAATGACGTTGATGGATCCTGGGTAGTTCAGGTGGTTGAGCATCTGACTCTTGATTTCGGCTTGGGTCATGATCTCAGAGTTCCGGGATCGAGGTCTGTGTCGGGCTGCATTCTCAGCGGGGAGTCTCCTTGAGATTTTCTCTCTCTGTTCCTCCGCCCTCCCCTCGCATGCACACGCACTCTCTCAAATGAATAAATAAATCTTCCCAAAAAAGAATGACATTGAAGCACCTTTTTAGTTTATGCTAATGAGACAGAGTGGCGCATAAGGTGGGAGATTATGAATAACTATCGTTGTCCATTGTTTCTCATTTGCATTAGCCAGTCCTCAGTTGTCTTTTCAGTAGGTTTGTGCTTACTAATAACAGTAACAAAACCCTGGTTACATTCTGTGCTCAAGTTTGGCCAAGTCCCAAGGAGTAGAGCTCTTGCTCCAAGCGGGTCGGAGGGGTTTCCTGCTGAAATACCCATCTGTCATGAATAGTTAGCCTTCAAGTATACGAGAAGCAGGTCCTTTTCCCAACATGGGAGGGCAGCTTGTATTGCTACAGCGTGACTACACAATAGCAGTGATGGGGAAAATTACCTAAATTCCCTGTGTTTTAGCGTTGTCATATGAGCAACAAGAAGGTGTGGTGTCTTGGGTCTCTGAAATCTTTTGTGAGCTCTGATATTCTGGAGCTCCAAAGCATTTCTACTGCCAGAATCAGAAGCATTGTATTTTTCTCCTCAAATGCCCTTTTCAAGACTCAAACCAAATTCCATCCTTGCTGAGACAAGGCCTAGAATGTCTGCCCTATTTACCCGTCTCTTTACCGTTATTTCAGCTGATAACTGCAATTATTCAAATAGTAAAAATTCACCCCGAACATTCTTTGACTAACATCATGCTAGCATTAATTTCCTGACCATTCGAGATGCTTTAAAATTCTGTGGGCTGAGGTGCATTGATGAAGGACACTAATTGCATTTAGATCAGTCACTGTTTGTCCTTTCCCCTATTTTCAGTAGAAAACAAAGAGTTCTGTCTCCACTCTGCCTGCCTTCCTTGTGGCTTCTTTCGGAGCTTGGTCTGGCAGCTGCAGAACCCATATGGCGGCAAGCTTCCGACTCCTGCAGCTGCTCGAGGCGCGCTTCCCCAGGCTCCGGCCTGTGAACTTCATCCAAAATCCTCCTTGTTTCCATAGCAACTGGGACAGCCACAGGTCCCGCCGTTTCGGAAAACGAGAGAGTGGGTATGTATGTTACGTAATAGAGCTGAGTGTTCTTGAAAACAGTCATTCTTCCTTTTCTCTTTAAAGACCTTATTTCTGTAGGGGCGCCTGGGTGGGGCAGTCAGCTGGGTGGCGGACTCTTTGTTTCTGCTGGGCTCGTGATCTCATTGTTGTGAGGTTGAGCCCCAGTTGGGATTCACGCCCAGTGTGGAGCCTGCTTGAGATTTTCTCTCTCCCTTTGCTCCTCCTGCTCGTGCTCCCTCTCTCTCTGTCAAATAAATAACATCTTTTTAAATAAATAAAATAAAAAATAAATAAACTCTCTTTTAAAAAAGATTTTATTTATTTATTTGACAGAGAAATCACAAGTAGGCAGAGAGGCAGGCACAGAGGAGGAAGCAGGCAGAGAGCCCGATGCGGGGCTCGATCCCAGGACCCTGAGATCATGACCTGAGCCAAAGGCAGAGGCTTTAACCCACTGAGCCGCCCAGGTCCCCTAAAAAATAAATAAACTGTTATTTATTTATTTGGGGGGGGGAGGGGGGGGGAGGGGGAGGCCCGGAGTGGGGGGCAGGGGGGGGGGGGGGGAGGGAGAGAGAAAATCTCAAAGCAGACTCCCTGATGAGCACAGAGCCCAGTATGGGGCTTGATCTCTGCACCGTGAGATCACGACCTATGCCAGAACAGAGAGATGGATGCTCAACCAACCAAACCACCGAGGCACACCCTGAATACATTTATTCTGAATTCTTAAAAATCACATAAAATATTAGCATCAAGAGGATTTGGTTTTATGAGACAGTCAAAGAATCCGTTAATAAAGGGGATATTTCCATTCTCCCAAGAATTTCGTCCAGATCTATTCTTCTAATTCCCTAGTGTCTAAAGATATCTCCTCTAGTTGAGGAAGATAAAGAATTTTACACCCGCTTCCTGGTGGTTATTGTGAGTGCTGTATTGAAGGCTGCTGAAGCCTTTTTGCCCATCTGTGTGAACGCTTCTTCCTGCATTCTATCATTTGTGCTGGGATGGAACTTTCTCTCTGTTCCTACCTTTGGGTTATAAATGAAGAGTCAAAGTACTAAGGTTTTCATACCCATTTTTCAGACAATTTTGTGTCAAATAGACACTATTAAATAGTTAGGATATTTTCTGTTTAGAGGAAGCTCTCCAGAATTCTGATACAAGTGTTTATGGCAGGAGACTTGGTCAGGATCGTACTGACAATTTCCGGATGTATCCTATGTGCCAGGCTCTGGAAGGCCACTGCTTTGTAATCTCCCAATCCTCCCACCCTGTGAATGAGGCAGGGCTGACTGTCCACTGATGTTTCTTGGTGGGGCTCACTGTGGTCTATGGCCAGTGTGAGTTGTTGGTGACCCTTTTCATTGCCTGGTACTCACAGCAGGCTGGCCATTAAGTACTTTAAGTATCCCACTTGGGAAAAGTTTTTAATACCCCTCTCTTTTAGAATCCAAAGAAACATACAAATATGCAGAAAATACTCTTATAGAAAGGTATCTTTTCACAAACGGCTAAACTACCTAGATTCACTTTTTAAATTCCGTTAGCTGTCCTCTTTCAGTTCTACATTTTTGAGAGTGTAAAGAATTTCTGTAACTTTGACCTCGACACCAAACATTGAAAGACAAGGGTATTTCTGTGTTTTCACATGAGTACAACCTACTGACTGTCTACTGGAAAATATATGTATTTTTCTCTTTTCTCTTCATTATCGTGTGTGGTTACATTTAGAAGCAATGTAAGAAGATTTGTGACAAGACAAGTGGGCACGATTCTGTGCTATGATCAGATGTGCATGTGCGGACGTGCTGTAATAGTGACAGACGGTTGATCTATACGTTCAGACTCATGGAATGCATTCTCTTCTCCAAAGAAACTGGGCCAAGATGTTTGCCACAAGCCCATTTGCTGAAAAGCTGGATTGCCAGCTGATGAGTACAGTTAGAGAACATAAATTGATCCTCCGATTTAAAGAAAGAATGGACTCGATTGTCTCATTGAGAACAGACGCATTGTGCTTCCACTTACAAATTCAGATTTGGGCTTCATCATTTTATTTTAAAAGCACAATAGGACTTGGAGAGTTCTTGCGAACCACTTTCTCCATGCCTGACAAGTGGATAAAAATATGTAATAAAGCCAATTGCTCTGAGATGGAAAAGAATGTGCAAATCATTAGTATTTTTAGAAAATCACTATACTTTAAACTCCTCAGATGCCTTTGTCAAGTGAATACAATTCACAGACGATGTTAAGGCAGTTTAAACACAGCAGTTTTTGGTGGAACTATATTTAAGATGGAATCCATAAAAAATGTCCTAAATGGCTAGTTACTTGCTCTCAGATTGTAAAACTGGGGTTTATATGCTAAACATAAAATTACCCTGAAACCCTTAATACTCACTTTAAAACGTTCGGCATAGCCTTGTCATGTATGCTTGTCATTTACAAGTGTATACAGATCCTTTTCCTCTCTGCCATTTCTCGTCGCCAAAGAGCGCGAAATGCAGCCTGGCATTTGACTCCGGAAATGAACAATTCGGGAAACTCAAGGGGGAATCTCACTTAGAAATAAAATATTCATTTATGTCTTTATTGCTCGTTACCTGAAACTGTTCCCTTTGAAGCATGACGTTCATGGGATCATTAATGACTCGAGTTAGCCTTTCCTATAAAAGAGGAAGAAAAAAGCAAATTTGCTGTGAAGTTTAGCATCAAAAAAGGTATCTCTTCTTCACCCTTCCACATTTACTGACTCCCTCAAGTGGGAAGAAATTGAGGAATCAAAGGATGCACTTTGGGGAAAAAAGCAATTGCTGAAATGTGTGTATATAGACCTATTTGCATATATATTTTATTTTGGAATGGGACTATCAGGAAATTATAGGCTGCCATAAGTGACCTACAGAGAGCGTTTCTTTTGCGCAATACCTGTACACCTTGAGGAAGTGGGTGTTAACAGTCAGCATGAGGGAAGTAAAGTGTATTGAAGGACAGGAGCACATCACAGATGGGTGAAAGCAGGCAGACAGGGAAACATAGTGGCAAATTGAGGCCCTGAGTAGCGACGTTAGAAAGCACAGTCAAGAACTTCCAGTCATAGGGGGACTGAACAGAAACAGAAGCTGATGTTCCCTGCTGTGGTCTCTGGGGCCAGGTCCATCAGAAGGTTGGGAAAGCAATGGAGGGGGTAAAGCCTGATCAGGACTCGGACTGCCGTCAGTCCATCCTCTCTGGGTGCAGGATAGTACGTTCAAGGGCTGTTGTATGGTCAGGTCTGTTGCAAACCCGAAATTGGTTTGCTTAGTGGATTTCTGTTTTGGTTTTCTAAAAATGTATTTTGATGTTTTTGCTGACAACAGAAAATTCTCTCAAGTTTTTTTTTTTTTTAATTGTTACAGGAATACTTAACATGAGATCTACCCTCAACACATTTTAAGTGCACAATACGGTATTGTTAACTGTAGGCACAATGTGTTATGGCAGATGTCTAGGACCCCCTCATTTTATAGAACTGAAACTCTGTGCCCATAGAATAGCTGCCCGTTTTCCTTCTCCACCGGCTCCTGATGGCCCCCAATCTACACACAGCTTCTATATGTTTGGTTATCCTTGGTGCCTCTTATAAGCAGAATCATGTGGTATTTGTACTTTTGTGAATGGCTTATTTCATTTGGCATAATGTCCTCAAGGTCCTTCCATGTTGTCACAAATGGCAGGATTTCCTTCTTTTTAAAGGCTGAATAATATTCAGTCGTATGTGTATATCACATTTTCTTTAAAAAAAAAAATCTTATTCATTCATTTATTTGACACCGAGAGAGAGTACAAGCAGAGGGAGCATCAGGCAGAGGGAGAGGGAGAAGCAGGCTCCCTGCTGAGCAAGGAGTCCAACACGGGGCTTGACCCCAGGGCCCTGAGATCTCGACCTGAGCCAAAGGCAGATGCTTCACCAAATTAGCACCCAGGTACCCTGATATCACAGCTTCTTTACCCATGCACCTGTTGGTGGGCAATTGAGGTCATTTCTGTATCTTGCCTTCTACATCATGTTGCAGTGAGCATGAGAGTATAGATATCTCTTTGATAATCTGGATTTCAGTTTTTTTTGGATTTATACTCAAAAGTGGGTTTTTTCGATACAGACTCAGAATGGGCTTGCTAGCTCGTATGGCAGTTCTTTGTAAAAAATCTAAAGTAAGTTCCATACTGTCTCCCCCTGTGGCTGTAGCATTTCACATTTCCATCCACAGCATACAGCGTTCCCATTTATCCCCATCCTTGCCAACACTTGTTTTCTTTTTTTTTTTCTTTTCCCGATAATAGATATCCTAACAGGTGTGAGGTGGTGTCTCACTGTGGTTTTGATTTCTTATTTTCCTGATGCTGTCATATTGAGGACCTTCTCATATTACCTGTTGATAATTTGTATGTCTTCTTTGGAGAAATGCCTCTCCAAGTTCTTTACCCACTTTAAAATCTGGTTATTTAAAAAATAAATAAATAAAATTAGGTTTTTTATTCTTGAGTTGTAGGAATTTCTTTAGTATTTTAGGTATTAACCCCTTATCAAATACATGGTTTGGAAATATTTTCTCTCAATTCACTAAGTTGCCTTTTCAGTTTTTGGGCTTTTTCCTTTGCTGTGCAGCGGCTTTTTACTTTTATATAGTTCTTCTTGTCTGTTTGTGCTTCTGTTGCTTGTGGTCTTCTAGTCAAGAAATCATTGCCTCCATATAGACCCATTGAGTCACCGCATTGTGTACCTGAAACGAACGCTATATGGCAACTATAGTTCAGTTAAAAAAAAAAAAAAGAGGAAGAAATCATTGCCTAAACCAGTGTCATGAAGCTTTATCCATGTTTTCTCGCAGGAATGTTATAATTCCAGACCTTCCATTTAAGCCCTTAATCCATTTGAGGACAGATTTTTGTGTGTGGTGTGTGATGGGGATCCAATTTCATTTGTTTACATGTGAGTGTCCAGTTTTCCCAGCACTGTTTTTTGAAGACATTGCTCAAGTTTTTCAAGCAGTTATCTAGAAGTAATTATAACACTGAGGTTCTCAGCTCCTGAGTAGACTGGTTATGTTGTACAACTGTTGTCTGAACGGTGTGCTGGGAAGTCCCTCTCTCTGGGGGCATGCGTCACACATACACAGCACACATACACACTCTCAAGGCAGCCTGTCATACATGCTTCTAGTTGCTGTGACAGCAACATAGCATTACCTCCAAAACTGGAGGCTTTCTTTCTCCCTTGCAGAAGATAAGATTACCCCCCCTCTTTTACACACACACACACACGCTATCATTCATTAAATCTGAGGCTTCCTTTATAACGGAATAAAGAAGCACACACTCTTTTCATTTCTTTGCTGTGCCAGTTTGTCCAAAACAGAGAGACACTTTGTTTTAAGGATTTTTATGCTAATACTTTTAGGGATTTTTAAAAGAAATTGATAAAACATTGGAGAACATACAGTTTCCAGTCTCTTTTTAAGTGTCATCAATTCTTCCTTTCTTTGGGGTTTCTTGTGATTCCTCTGTTGGAATGCTTTATGGAAATATCCAGCTCTGCAGTTTTATGATTGAGAGGTTACAGTTCCTCAAATGTACTTTTCCTTCAGGCTCTTCTTTAGTTGTAATTAAAGAATAAATGTACACAGAGGAACAAAAGTATCTCAGTATTTCAAATGGGCCGTTTATATCTCTGGACCCCAGGCTAGGTCATTCCTTTGTGGTGGTCATTAGGTCATAGATATTCTGGTTTTTCTCTCTTTCTAGGCACTAGGTAGCGTTTTGGGCATGGCCATGTGTCACAATTTGGCCAATGAAATTGATTGGTAAAAACATGACTCAGTTCTGGGATACCTCGGGCCAGTGCATGATTCAAAATGTTTCTTTCTTTCTACCTAAATGATCATAAAGATACCTGCTGTTGCACAGTCTTCATCAACCTGGGTCTTCAAGTGACCTTAATGAGTAGAGCCCTTTGTGTCGGTCAGGGAAAATGACCACCATGTTGGTTGCATGTCTTAGCAAATAGCAAAGTCTTCTATGTAGCAAAGTCTTCCAGGTCATCATGAGACTTTTAGGGTTACTTGTTATTCAGCCTAACTTGGCTAACCTGACTGATACATCCATCTCTGGCAACTCTCTGTCCTTATGACGGATGCTGTAACGTGCCTCTCAGATACCCTTCAGGACCAAGGCCCTCATTGCCACACCTGTTGGGAATGTTGACAGCTGCATCCCTCTGGGAAGTGCAGTTGGTGAGACAAACCTGGCTCAAGTCTTCTGTGCTCCCCGAGAACAGCTTGCATCCAGTTATCAGCAGTTTGGGGGTAGAAATGTCTGTCCCCTTATTTCAGTTTAGAGCAAGTCTAAAGGGCCATCCTAGCTCTGGTTCCCATGGGATCAGTGCATACCGTGACTATAGCTTCGTCACAGCGCACCTTCTTGTCCCTGTCTCTCTCATACCTCGGTTCTGAGCTTGCTCCTGAACTTGACTCCTGGCATGGAGATTTCCATCTCAGGGCAGGTCTCCTCAGCAGACTGAACCAAGAGAGTCCCATAGAGGAATCTGCAAATTTGATCCTAATTTTCACACTGCATAATGGTAAAAACACTGTGTAAGAAAGGCTGACTTTACGTAATATACTGAATAATCACACTGATCTCCTGTCAGTTCAGATGAAGCTTTATGATGCACAGTTTAAGTGAGAACAGTTTTCTTTATCTAGATGATGCCATCACCTAGCACTGGATGCTTTGGCTCTCGCTTGAGCCACTGTAACAAACCAGGTTAAGTGGCGGTATTATGTTAGTATGGACCAAGCTGCTCTGTAAATGGAGCTCAGAAGAAAAAGGTTGAAAACACAGCATGAAGAGAGTTGTGGGTGTGATGCAAGGAAGGATTTTCTAGTGGACATGGGTCATGAACTTTGCAAGAGCTTTGTGAGTGCTCTTGAAATCACATTCCTTTGGAACATTCAAACTTAGGGAAAAATCATCTGTCCTGCTGTTCTGAGCGGTTTCCACTACTTTCACCTGATAGAACTAGCTAGAATGCCACATGTCTGTTCGTTCCCATGAAGGTAGGTGTAAGGATCTTTCTTTCTTTGACTACCTCCTGTCTCACAGTTCAGAATAGCAGAGCCTCCAAAGCAAAGACTGACTTATACCTTTTAAAAAGAGCTGCTGTAAACTCTCACAGTTCTGTTTGGAAATCGGACCTCAGAAACATTTGCAAGGAGAGGGCTGGATGGGAGCTGGTGGTTGCATGCAGTATCCTGGGATGGAGAAGCAGATAATAGAATGGGAACGCCCCGGGAGGGTCATCGTTGTTCATACATTCCTTTGGTGCAGAGGATGGATACGGCCGTGGTAGAAACCCAAAAGATCTCATTTCGGGAGAGCAGGTAAGTGATAGATTGATGTTTGCTATGCATCACTATTTGAACTGGGAGCTATGTCTAGCAGTCCGTTGATGCAATATAAATAAAAGAATGGAACTTGAAAGAGAGTCCAAATGAATATAGAGGGAAGATGAGTGTAATCCAGTTGGTGGCAGAAGCCACGAATGGGCAAGTCTCTTTTATATGAGTAAATAAGAGCAAAAGACACAGAGCCTAGGGGAGAAGCTGTAGAATTAAAAGCAATATCATCCTGAAAACTCAGAAGGAGAGTGAGTTTCTAATATTAAGCAAATCCAGAAATATGAAAGAATTCTGGGAAACTGTTTGGGATCCAAAATATGATGCAAGGCCAACAAGCCAGAGAATGAAGCCCTACGAGGAAAATAAGGTAATACAAAAAATCAAAGGGTAACACGAAGAAACAAGATGGCTGAGATAGGAAAGGAATGCGAGGAAGTTAAAGGTGCAAAAGCAGAATTAAAAATGGACAGCAGAGGCAGTTAGGATTGATGTGAGGGGAAAAAAGGAAAGGCATAATTGAAAATTTTCTGTAGCTTAAAATAAAGTACTTCTAGGAAAATAGGTTAACAATTTATGTCCTTAAGAAGAAAAAAACTGGGGCGTCTGGGTGGCTCAGTGGTTAAGCCTCTGCCTTCAGCTCAGGTCATGATCCCAGGGTCCTGGAATCGAGCCCCGAGTCGGGCTCTCTGCTCAGTGGGGAGCCTGCTTCCCCCTCCCGCTGCCTGACTCTCTGCCTACTTGTGATCTCTGTCTGTCAAATAAATAAATACAATCTTAAAAAAAAGAAGATAAAAAACTATAAAGCATGAAGAATTCATTGTATTTCCATCAATATATGCAACCCAGTATCCCTTTCTTTTCTCTTCTTTTTTTCGTGTGGAGCCCAGTGTGGGGCTTAAACTCATGACCCTGAGATCAAGACCCGAACTGAGATCGAGGCAGATGCTTAACCAACTGAGCCACCCAGGTGCCCCTTTCCGTCTCTTTGAGGTGACATAGTTCTTCATTTATTTTGGGAACTCCACAAACTGGGGTTGCCAATCAAATGAAACTTTGTCACTCAGTGCAAAATGACCTTGGGATTCAAGCTCATCAGTTGTGATAGCCATCCCCTGAGTAGAGCTGAGCACATGACCCAAGCCAGACCAGTGACATTCCTACTTGGACCTTCTGTTAGGCCATCAGGACAAAGACATTTGTGTGTGACAATAATTTGTACCTGGAATGGTTGACAGCCATCTTTATTTCTATGTAGAAAACTTACTTGGGAATAAAGGTAATATTAAGGAGGACAGAAGAGGGGACAGTGTGGCAGTTTGTAATGTGGTAGGACCCTGCAGCTGCCCTTGGGTCTTTCAGTATATGAGTCAATATTTCTTTTTTAATTATATTAAGTGAATTGGTTTTTGTTGTGGGGTTTTTTGTTTTTTTTTTTTTTTTGCTCGTAACTGAAGTAAGCTCATAAGATCTCAGTCCTTCCTCTAAAAAAGTATGTTACCAGAAGATAACAGAGAAGCACCTACAGATTTTCAAGAAAAAGGTGTTTGTAATATAGGAATGTCATACCAAACTAAGTGGACTTTTCCAAGTGTAAATTTTGGGGAAAAAACCTTCTTAGATAAATAGTGATTCAAAATATATGGCACCTGCGAATTTGTCCTAAACAAATGCTTGATGTCTTAGTCCATTTATGGGTATTGATTCAAACCACAGAACCCGATTTGGGTCACAGATCTGGTTGACCAGCTTGCCCTCCATGTACTTCAAGAAGTGCTGGATTACCCGCAGTGCCCACAGCTCCCTCTGGGAAGGTCAGAGGTGGTCATCCTTGTTATAACACGAGTCTGTGTCAGCAAAGTTGCTTAAAACCAAGGATGGTGGATTTACCCAGGTGGAACGATGGTGCTTGATTCACATCTTTGCCCACCGTCAGCCTTCAGCCGGGTAATAACGGGCTTACGATGAGATAGTGTCATGAAATCTGGGTATGATCCATTCAGAACGGTTGGCACACAGAGGAACACTCACTCAGAGAAGGCTCTGTGCTCACTGAGACCATCTTTTTCTTTAAGCTGTTTTCATTCTCATTTTCTTTCATTTTTTTTTCAATTAAGAAGGTTAACAGTAAATGCATTATTTACAAAGTTATACCTTTTGATTTGTAAAATTTATGCAATTTTGAATATACCATATAATCATCCTACTTAGAAGTTTTCATACATATACACAGAAATATCTGTAATAAAGATTAACTGCATCCAAGTACTGACACTATGATCTCTATTTTTCTACTTTTTGGTATTTTTCCAATTTCCCTAAAATTGTGCTTAAAAAGAAAGTTTTTTAAAAGATTCTCAGCTAAAGACGAGAAATGTCCACCCAGGTAATACCCGAGAATACTCTGTTTAGGAGCAGACCTGGATTTCCAGCCATGTGGCCTCTTAGGAGTGGGGCTGGCTTTGTCTTTCAGTCTTGAGAGGATCAAGGCAATTGGGGGACATCTTGGCGTACAGATATGCGCTGGGCTTTGCCAAAAGTTAAAGTCCTCCTTGTGATGTCTCTGCTGATTAGTGAGGAGAAGCTGCCATTCTCTTTTAATCACTTTGTTATCTCAGCATTGTCTGTGGATGCTGTATAATTAGCCAACTGTGTGGATGAGTGATTATAATCTTTTCCTAAGCTATTCTAAGTTTAGTTATAATCATGGAAATCCAACACATGGGGATATTTTGCAGTATTTCTAAATGTAAAAATAACCTCAATTAACTGAGAACTGTTTGAGTATTTACACACTTTCTTGATCCCACACGACCTGTTCATGGTCCAAATAGTGTCAGAGCCTTACCCTTAAGGTAAGGTAAGGAAATTGATGTAATTGGGATGGCAGACTGGTATAAATTACCTTGGGTAGCAGCAGTTATACAAATGAATATGTCGTTGACTCGAATAACTTTTTTGACGCTCTGGACAGCATAGAAGTGGGAGGGAGGGATGAGACAAAGATGTGTGTGAAACTCAAATAGCTCTAAATGGAGTTAGAGAAGAAAAAGATACCCATGGGGATGCGCACGCTGTGATCAGCTCAGGGGCTCTTCGTGGGCAGTGTAGGCAAAGTTCGTGCCCATGTTTTTGTTTCTGTTTTGTACTGATTTCCAGAGGGCTTGCTGCCTGGGCATCAGCAGTTCCTGTCCTGTGGCTGAGGTAGAAGAGGTCATTTTATGCAGGTCCGAATGGATGGGTGACACGCCTCCTACCATGGGTTCTGGTGCCTCTTCCTTTCTACACAGTGAACAACCAGTATCAGATTTAAGGAATCAGAACATTCAAGAAAAGTCAGCTTTTTGGCTGATGAGCATTTCAAGTCTTATAATTTTTTAATGGATTTAATGATCTTTTCACAATTCTTAACAGCTGAGATCTGAAGGATGCAAGGAAGATGAAATGCTTCCTATCTTCATGGGATGCCTGTGTGGCTCAGTTGGTTAGGTGTCCGCTTTTGGCTCAGGTCATGATCCTAGGGTTGTGGCATTAAGTCCCACATTGGCTCCTTGATCAGTGGGGAGCCTGCTTCTCCCTCTTCCTCTGCTGCGCGCTCTCTCTCTCTCTGACAAATAAATAAATAAAATCTTAAAAAAAAAATTCTTCCCATCTTCAAATTGATTAAAAAAAATACACATGCAGATCCTGAGTCATACCTTTCAAAGCTTTGGATTGTGAGTACAATGATGCTTATAAGTCATCAAAAAGATTTCATGAATAAAATAATTTTTATTGATCAATAAGTATTTAGTCATACAAACTATATCAATAAGGCAATTTAAAAAACTACTGCAGTGGGCTTATGAAATGAGAATATGGTTTGATTCATTTTTGGTCTCCCCTTCAGTATTGCTTTTTACAACTCTTAAGTGTAGACGTTCTCCAGGGAATTGTCTTTCCATCCTTCACTTCTCTTTGCTTAATTTATTGTTTGTTGGACATTGCCAACCCACGTTTCACATATCTTGATTGACTCCCCCAATTTTTGCCTATAATTAATTAGTTCAACATGTATGCCTAAAATATTATAGCATGTGCAGATGTCTAGGTGTGGAGGAAACAGCAGTGAGCAGGCAGAAGAGATGGCTGCCTCCATGATGGAAGGCAAAATAGACCTTGATTTTGGGGGATGGGTAAGGGCAGGAACATGAAGGGGCATTGAGGTGTTGGCAGGTTCTGCTTCCTGGCAAGGTGTTTGTTACATGGGAGCATTCATTTAGTGAAAATCCATTAGGCTGTATACTTAAAAAACAAAAACAAGAAAAACCAAAAGCCCTTCCCACTGCAGTTTAACGTACGGAAAACGCACATACCCAGTACGGCATCTTGATGCATTTTCACAAATGGAAGACAGTCGCGGAACCAGCATCTAAATGAAGAAACTTTGGAACCTTCCTGACACCGGAGAAGCGCCTCTCTTACTCCTTTCCTGTCACGAACTTCCATTCTGCCTTCCAAAAAGAGAGGCGGTGTTTCTTTTTGCACTTTGTGTATCGTGTGGTATGTTCTCTCTCGTATCTGAGTTCTTACATTCAGTGTTATGGTTCAGGTTCAACCAGGCTTTTGCATTAACGTATTTTGTTCACTCTCGCTATGGAATAGTGTTCAGCGGTGTAAGTCTCATGCACTTTATTCTCCATTCGCAGTTTGTTGGCCATTTCAGGTTGTTTCTACTCACCACGATGAATCAAGCTGCTATGAACATACCGTGCATGGTTTCTTCCCAAACTGACACCAGCATGTCTGTTGGGTATATTCCTAGGAATGGAATACGGTATGTGATGGAGGATGCATGTGTTCAGTTTATTTGCTGGGGCCCAGTGGTTTTCCAAAATGATGCAACAGTTTATCCTCCCAAGGGCATACTGGTGTGTCGCACGTTCTTGCCAACAGCTGGTATTCTCTGTCTCTTGAGTTTCAGCTCTTCTGGTATGTGTAAGCTGCATATTTTTATCCTTTCCTATATATATGTTATTCTTCAAAAAAGAATTTCCTTTAAAACAAAAACCTCATAGAGTTTCATCCTTTTAGTAAAGGCTTAATCTTCTTTTTTTGTAATAATGCCTCACCATCATGCTTGGTTTCCAGGCTCAGCGCACTGAACTGTTTCTCTCCTCTCATGCTCTTTCTGTCCTTACATCAGTTAGGTAAAATCTTACTGGGTCTATTTCCAGTGAATTTCTTGAAGCCCACAGGAGCAAGAATCAACTTTTTGGGGGGCTCATGAAATGTTTCAAAGAGAATATACGTCAAAGGACAAATAGGGCTGCCCCATAGGCAGAGGTATCGTAAAGGGATTTCTGCAAGGGAAAACTGTGTGTAAATGTGTGGACGGAATAATGATGTGTGTGTTTAAGGGAATTATAAACTTTTCAATATACTGAAGCATGGGGAAGGGTGAGAGATGAGATTGGGAAGATAGGAGCAGATTGTGCAGGAGGTTGTATGTAATGCTCATCAATTTGGAATTTTGTGATTACAAAATGGAGATAACTAGTAATCTTTTAAATAGAGGGACTTGGTTGTGCTTTAGCGAGATAAGTATCATAACATAATGTAAAATAAATTAGAGTGGTGCGTCTCTTTCTGGGGGGACCAATTAGGAAACAATTGAAATAGTCTCCAGATGATAAATTTTGAAAATTTAAAAAAAATTTATTTATTTATTTGTCAAGGTGAGAGAGAGAGAGAGAGAGAGAACGAACAAACAAGCAGGGGCAGTGGCAGGCAGAGGGAGAAGCAGACTCCCTGCTGAGCAAGGAGCCCGATGAGGGACTCAGTCCCGGGACCCTGGGATCATGACCTGAGCTGAAGATGACTTAGGCACCCAGGCAACCCAAATTTTGAAGATCTTAACAAAAGTAGGAGGTATGTATATGGCAAGGAAGAGGCAGATGTGCAGTGTTAAGATCATGGAATTGACAGGACCTAATGACTGGAAAAGGATGGGAAAAAGAAGATGATATGATGACTCTGGAACTTTTGGGGTGTAGTGGTGACATGAGTATGGAATGCATCTTAAGGGGGATGAGAGCAGAGAGGAAGAAAGCATAAGGCATTGATTTTGGACTATGGTAGGGCTGACATATTAGAAAAAAAAAACATGATTTAGATGGAAAGAGTCCAACATACACTTAAAAATATGACTCTGTAGGGTTAGGAAAGAGATGAACTAGAATCCAATAATGAGTGATTGCAACATTCCATGGGCATGGAAAGGACAGATAGATGTGGATGAGGCCCCTCAGAAACAACAAAAGTGAGAAATGAGAGCCTAGGACAGATCCATGAGGAGCACCAACATTTCAGTGGCCAGCAGCTGCGTTGGAGCTCAAGAGAGAGACTAAAATTAAAACGCATGTTGCCTTCGCAACCAAGGGAGTGAACAGTTTCCAAAGGATGGACATGGCCAATGGTGTCAAGTATTGTGGAAAGGTCAAGTAAAACAAGGACCAAAAGTAAGCCATGGTTTTGGCAAAAGCAATCTCAGTGGTGTGGTTGAGATTAAAGCCAGTGAGCAAGAGATCAAGAAGAAATTGGAGGTGAAGAAATGACTTAACAATAAATGTTCTTTCAAGAAGGTTATCTCTAAATAAGGGTGAGAGCAGATGTAAATAAAGGAATCAGGGCATTTCGTCTTGTTTCTCTAAAAAATGTAACAGCCTCAGAGGGATGGCAAGTATTCAGTATGAGTGTTGGAGTCAAACCTATCACTTCTAGAGGAGCAAGATGGCGGCGGCGGAGGAGACCTATATTTCATCTGGTCCCAGGAAGTCACTTAGATAGTGAACACCGACAAACTCAACAGGAGATCGAGGAGAAGAACAGCAGCAGTTCTAGGAACAGAAAAACGACCGCTTCCTGGAAGATGACTGTGTGTCAATTACATGTCAATAAAGCTGCAAAAGAGAAAACAAAGACAAAACAAAATAAACCAAAAATACCTACCATTTATATTCCCTTTGCTGGCTTATTTTAATGTTTTTTTTTCTTGACTAATGAGCAAGAGAGCAGCATTTAAATGTATTCCTTCCTCAATGATACAAGTTAGACTTCTGAAGTTATATAATCTAGATTTGAATACATAGAAATTTCTGGCTGTTTTTTCCTAGAACTAATGGAATAAGTGCATTTCTATTAAGATATTAAGATATGAGCGCCTGGGTGGCTCAGTGGGTTAAAGCCTCTGCCTTCAGCTCAGGTCGTGATCTCAGGGTCCTGGGATCAAGCCCTGCATCGGGCTCTCTGCTCAGCAGGGAGCCTGCTTCCTCCTCTCTCTCTGCCTGCTCTCTGCCTACTTGTGATCTCTCTCTGTCAAATAAATAAATAAAATCTTAAAAAAAAAAGATATTAAGATATTTTGTTAGGGGACACCTGGATTGCTCAGTCGGTTGAGTGTCAGAATCTTGGTTTTGGCTCAGGTCATGATCTCAGGGCTGTGAGATTAAGCCTCGAGATGGGCTCTGAGCTCAGCACAGTCTGCTTAAGATGTTCTCTTTCTCTCCCTCTCCCCTCCCCCCACTAGCACATGCTCTCTCTCTTTAAAATAAATAAATCTTTAAAAAAAAGATACTTTGTAGGACATCTAGTTTTCATAACATAAAGAGGCAGATTTTATACTAATTTGTCATCATTATATATTGATGATATTATAATTGAGAAATTATTTGAATTAAGTGGAATTTTTGAAATGGCAAATGTAGAGAGAAGGAAAGATTGATTAGAAAATTTGACTGGAGGGGTGCTTGGGTAGCTCAGTTAGTTGGGCATCGGACTCTTGGTTTTGGCTCAGGTCATAGTCTCAGGGTCATGAGATCCAGCCGCGAATAGAGTCTGCTTGAGGATCCTCTCCTTCTGTCCTTTCCCTCACTCTCATACGCACTCTCTCTCTCAGATAAATACATTTTAAAAAAATTTTGCTATCACCTCTTCAGCATTCTAGGGAGGAGGCAGAATCCATATCAAGAAGAAAACTGCTCTTTTATTTAGGAAAACGCTGTAATTGTTCTTTTGGTTTTAAAAAGTAAGGCCCCTTGCCTAGATTGAAAGGGGGAGGGTAAAGCAATGGCAAATAAAAATTCTTGGCATACTGGAGCAACGTGAATTTTCTGTTGCCTGTCTTTGATCCAGGGGCTCCAGGAATCCAGGGCTCAAAGAAGGTGGCGTGGGGGGTGGGATAGAGAGAATGTGATTTCTTAGTGGAGTTTGCTTTCTTTACTGCTCAGTCTCTAGCACCTGACCATGCCTGGTCAATCAATAAGCTTCCATCACATGTTTGTTGGATAAATGAAAGATCCTTTATAAGAGTAAGGGCAGGTTCCAGGAACATGGGGGGGATTTTAGTAAGGAGTTCTTTGTGCAAGAAGTACTGATGGACTTTCTTCCTTTTTTCTTTTCTTCTTTTCTTTTCTTCTTTCTTTCTACTTGATTCACAATGTTACATTAATTTGGGGAGGACGACTGAATGATTTGATAAGTTTATGCGTTATTCTGTGTTCACCACAAGTATAGCTACTGTCTCTCTCATCATGTTGCTGTTACAGTATCGTCACTCTGTCCCTGCTTCTTATTCTCTTGACTTCTCATTCCGTAGCTGGAGGCCTGTGTCTCCTCCACTTCACCCGTTTAGCTCACCCCCACCCAACCCCCCCTCTGGCAACCATCAGTTTGTTCTCCGTATTTACAGTTCTCATTCTATGTTTTGTTTACTCACATTTTTGGGATTCCATTTATGAATGGAGTCATACGGTATTTGTTTCTCAGTTTGACTTATTTCATTTAGCATAACACCCTCTGGTTCCGTGTTGTCACAAGTGACAAGATCTCATCCCATTTTATGATGGTGTAATATTCCTGTGTACACACACACACACACACACACACACACACTCCACATTTCCCTTATCCATTCTTCTCTTAATGGGCAGTTAGGTTACTTCCACGTCTTGCTATTGTAAATAATGCTGTGTTAATGTGTTTTCATTTTCCCTGGGTAAATGCCCAATAAAAGAATTATTGGATCAGATGAAATTTCTATTTTGCGTTTTTGAGGAACAGCCCTACTCTTTTCCACAGTGGCTGCACCAATTTACATTCCCACCAACAGTGCACAAGGGTTCCTTTTTTCCTCCACATCCTTACCAACACATGTGTCCTGTCTTCTTGATTTTAGCAATTGATTTTAGCAATTCTGACAGATGTGAGGTGATACCTCATTGTGGTTTCGATTTGCTTTTCCCTGATGATGAGTGATGTCAAGCATCTTTTCATGGGTCATGTGTCCTAAGAGACAGATGTAGAAAAATGTTGCTTTGATTAATGTCTACCGCTTATGTTCTCCTCTTGTGTTTTTATGGGTTGAGGTTTTCTGTTCAGGTCTTGAAACCATTTTGAGTTATTTTTGTGTATGGTATTAAAAAACAGTACATTTTGCAAGTAATTATTGATATATATGGATTTATTGTCATTTTATTATTTGTTTTGTGGTTGTTCTGCTCTGATCCTGTCTTTCATGTTTTGCTGGTTTTCTTCAGTGGTATATTTGGATTTCCTTTTCTTTATTCTTTACATATTTATTAGTGGTTTTTGATATCTCATTACCATTAGGTTTATGTATAAGATCTTCTACATATAGCAGGCTATATTGAGTTGTTCAGTTTTGAACCCATTTTTTTCTTCCCATGTTTTAGATATATGTTATTATATTTTATATCCTTTTATTTTGTGAGTTCCTTGACTAATTTTTTTACAGAAATATTCATTTTTGCTGCTTTTGTGTTTTGTACCTTTATACTGTCACTTTTGTCCTCTCCTTTCCACTCTGAGTCTCCTTTAATATATCTTGCAAGACTGGTTTAGTTGTCATGAACTCGTTTAGCTTTTGTTTGTCTGGTAAACCCTTTTTTTTTTTTTTGGTCTGGGAAACTCTTTATCTCTCCTTCTATTCTGAATGCTTGCAGGTAGAGTTTTACTGGTTGAAATTTTTTTCATTTCAGCACTTCAAATATATCATGCTACTCTCTTCTGAGTAGCAAAGTTTCTGTTGAAAAATCTGCTAGCCTTATGACATTTCCCTTGTAAGTTACTGTCTTTTTTTGTCTTGCTGCTTTACAAATTTTTTCTTTATTGCTTTATTTTGTCAACTCACTTACCATATGTCTTGGAGTGAATATGCTTTTTTTTTTTTTTTTTTTTTTTTTTTACTTTGATGGGGTTCTCTGTGCCTCCTGGATGTGGATATCTGTTTCCTTCTCCAGATTAGGGAAGTTTTCAGCTATTCCTTGTCTAAATACATTTTCTGCCCCCTTTTCTCTTCCTTCTATTTCTGGGACTCCTGTAATACGGATGTTATTATGTTTGATGGAGTCAATGATTTCCCTAAGTCTATTCTTGTTTCACATAGTTCTTTTTTCTGTCTTTTGTTCAGCTTGATTGCTTTCCTTTACTCTTGTTTTGTAGGTCACTGATTCATTCCTCTGCTTCTTCCAACAGGCTGTGCGTTCCATCAGGTTTCTCATTTTGTTTATTGTATCCTTTATCTCTGCTATGTTACTCCTTGTCTCTGTGTTAAGGGTCTCACTCATGTCTTCCACTCTCTCCTCAAGCCTAGGGAGTATCCATTTGATCATTACTTTAAATTCTCTATCAGACATGTTGCTTTAACTTGTTCTGCTTATATTTCTGGCCATGGCCCTGTCTTGTTCTTTATTTTGGATAAATATCCTGTCTTCTGCTTTTGTCTGTGCCTGTTTCTGTGTGTTAGGAAAGTCAGCTTCACCTCTTATTCTTGAGGGTAATGGCCTTAGGAAGAAGAGGTCCTTGAGTGCTCTGCTGTGGAGTGCCCCCTGCTCCCCGGGCCTGGTACTTCCCGGAGTGTCTCCAGTGCGTGCTGTGTGTGCCCTGCTCTTTTCTCCTCATTGCTTTATCCTTCAGGCCAGTTATCTGCAGAGGTTGTCTTTGTCTGCTGGGAGCAGTGTTTGGTTCCTGGGCTGAATGTGGTGTGTTTTAAGTAGGTGTGCTCCAGTTGGCTTATGAAATGAGACTTGCCACTGCCACCAGAATTGAGGCTCTACAGAACTTTGGCATCAGGAGACACAGGGACAGGGGTTTGGGCAGATGGGGGAAGGGCCCTGCCACACTGGAACTGAGGCAAGAGAGCCTGGGACGGGTGGTTCCACCAGAGGATGGGTTGGTGGGGCTTCATGGAAGCCACTTAGGTAGGCAGTGTCCCCTCTGTGCTGGTTGCGGCATTTGGCCCTGTGCTTATGCTGAGTGCAGGAGGGGGAGGAAATGGTGCGGACCGTTCTTTTGTTCCCTGAGGCGTCTCCCCACGAATGCCGTCTCTCTGCACTGCTTGCAGGTTGAGTGACTTTCTCACTCTCTGCCCCAGGTGATCTTCGGGTTGCTGCTTCCCTGCTGCGTGTGGTTGGGCTGTTTGCGTCCCTTCTCTGCAAGATCAGCCTCCGTGTCCTCGGAGCTATCTAGAGCGGTGCACGTGGACTCTTCAGAACCCCAGGCTTTCAGCCTTGCTGGTTGCAGGAAGCCACAAAATTCGGCCGCTCTCAATCGGCAAGCCAGCTGCTCCGCGGACCCCGTTGCCCCGTGCGCCGTATGTTAGTCTGTGCCCCGTTCTGCTGTCACTGCCGCTCCCTTCCCAGTGCGGTGGCCACTGTCCGCTTTTTCCCAAGCCTCGTCTCCACATTTCCTACTTTCTTCCCTGTGGCCTCTTCTCTACTTTCGGTTGTCGACTTTGTTCTGCCAGTGTTTGGCTCCGTTTCTGGGGCATTTAGAGTAATTGGATACTTACCTAGTTGTGTTCGTGAGATGAGGTGAGCCCAGGGGCCTCCTACTCTGCCTCCATCTTCCAGCCTCTGTCTGAAAGGGTCTTACTTAACAGAATAACCTTGGGGCAGATCAACAGACAGGGGAGTGACTGTCGAGCAGAGTGGATAAGACTTGCTTTCAGGCAGTCTCCCTCAAAAAGCTCTTCGGAAACCAGAGGTAGCTTTGTATGAAGCTGGATGGTTGAGCATGAAGTGGTGGCCATCCTCTCATACTGCAGTCTCCTAGAGGGCCCCCAGAGCCCCAGTGGGCTTTCACAGCACAGCGTGAAGCTCACTGAACTATCTTGTGTCCACGGTCTTGTCAGGCAGCAAGAGCCTGGGACTTCTTGTTGCTGCCTACTGTGGCATTCCCCGAGATGGAAGCTACTGACTTTTGTTTTAGGCTGGGGTGGTAGAAGCTGATGATGTCGGCTGTCTCCAACATTGGGCCAGCTCTGTCACCCAAATGGAAAGAATGGTGTGGGCCAGCCAAGGCTTGGGTTATCCTCTTTATAACTCTTCAGATGAGGAATCGCATAAATGCCATCATTATCTGAGGCTCTGGTGGGATGGAAAGTGAACAATAACCTTCAGTTGGGTCTTCCTGACAGCCTTATAGTCTGTGCCGTGGGGGTGGGTTAGACATAATGATGCACAATGAATGACTTGGTTAATATAAGAGCGATCTTCTGAGCACATCTGAAGAAGATGGGGTGTGCAAGTGTTTGGCATTTTCATCAGATTATATGTCAGATTTTGTTCCTTAAGCAATCAATCAAGTAGAAGAAGAAAGAAAGTAGAACAAAATCCAGCTTTTGTTAGATTGAAAGGCAATAAAATGACAGCAAAGATCTAGAAATATACAAGCAATAGGAAAACACAGCTAGACAGTTCTATAGCTTCAAGCTGCACATTACCAGTCTGTAATGGAGAGCATAATATTATGCATGAGAGAGGAAAAAAAATCATGTGCTTTTATGTTAATTCAATTCAGGAGACAATAGTATTTTCGTAAAAGGCTGAGAGTGAGGATAAACTGGCGTGCAGTGGAAAAAATTGACAAGGCACATTCACTGAATGACATTGCAGTATTCTCTGTAAGCACTGCTGTATCTGTATCCCGCAAAATCTGAGACGTTTTATTTCCATTAATGTTCACTTCAAAATATTTTATAGCTTCCCTTGTCATTGGCCTTTTGGTTATTTCGAAGAGTGCCACTGGATCTGAAAACATTATCTTGTTTTCTGATTGATTTCTATTTTTATTATGTTCTGGTCTGAGAACATGATCTGTATGATTCCAATGGCTTAACAGTTGTTTCATGGACCAGTATGTGGTCAGTCCTGGCAAATGTTCCAAATGTCCTTGAAAAAAACATGTGTATTATTCAGTTATCGTTTGTATATATGTCTTCTATAAATGTCATTTCTGTGAACTTGGTTAATGATGTTGTTCAGTGTTTTGTCTTAACTGAGAAAAATGTAGACTCTTCAGTCAGTCTTCAGAGGTAATGTCAGATGATGAATAGGGATAATTGGATAATTTTCCAGGCAAACGAAAACATCTGCTCCTTCAATACAGCTAAGCTGAACACAAATTTTTATTACTGGGGATAAAGGTATTTGATACAGATCATCTAAATTGACTGTAAGTTAGTAACACTTCCAATTTACCTTTCCTGTTAAGTTATTGTGAGATAATGATTTTATTCTTTATAGTCAAAAATGTCTATTCTAAGGACATCCAATACTGGTGTATAAATATCTATGTTTTTGAAACAGAAGAAAAGGAAAATATGTACATGGAAATATATTCTGTACTTCACACAGAGATAGCCTACAAGTCTGTTAACAAGCTGCTTCTGGACCCTGTGAAATATGGCCCAATTTCAATACTCTGACATAACAAATTTCACTGGTTTTCTGTTGTGTAGTTAAGCACATTAATTAGGCATATTGTTAAAGGTGACCCAATACTGCTGAAACATGTTACATGCACAATCCATAATTTTGTCTCCATCTTCTCAGAATAACAGAATATTTCAGTTGAATTTTAAATCTCAACCAGATTTTGTTTACTTATTTATGATTTTATTTATTTATTTGTCAGAAAGCAAGCGAGCATGAGTAGGGGGAGTGGCAGGCAGAGGGAGAACTAGGCTCCCCACTGACCAGGGATGTGGGACTCGATCCCAGGACCCTGGGATCATGACCTGAGCCGAAGGCAGAGGCTTAACCACCTGGGCCCCCCAGATGTCCCCAGAAACATTTTTAAATGTGCCTTCCTTTTTGTTCAACTGCACAGAGTTATTGTGCTCTGATGGAATGTTAGAAATATGCAAATAGCTAAAAACTCATGACTTCTTACTATGAAACTTTACAACGTATAATTTGGCATCATTTTCCCCCCCAAGTACTAGTTTTCTGTCACAAGAGCAAGTAGACTGTTAATGACAGGGATGCTTTACTTAAAAGTGTATGTGTCTCATCCATAAGAAAACAGTTCATGCTGAAACTCATTAAGCATGGTGGGCCATTCTTTATCTTTGAGCTACACAGGTTGTTCTGGAGTCAAAACAAATCCTACTGCATGAGGGCCCCTGGGCTCAGCGTCTGCCCTTGGCTCAGGTCATGCTCCTAGGATCCTGGGATTGAGCCCTTGTTGGGCTCCCTGCTTAGTGGGGAGTCTGCTTCTCCTCCTTCTCCACCATTCCCCTGTTTGTGCGCGCTCTCTGTCAAATTATTAAAATCTTAAAAAAAAAAAATCCTACTCCATGAAGAGAATTTCATATATTTTTAGTACCAAAGAATGGGAAGCTGCTTTTGAATTTGTCTTTGCAGGTGGCTGGAAATGCATTTGGTACCCGAAGGAGAATGTAGCTCAGAGGAGCTTTGCGGCTCAGGGGTCCAGGCTCTGCTCTTTCGTTTATCCGCTGCTAGTGGCATTTTTCCATGTCAGAAACACATTCATACTGGACAGCTTTCTAAGCGAGCGTGACACACCAAGCATGCTTATCAAAGCCCAGCATGTTTTTAAAAAATTTTTTAATTTAAGTTAAATTTAATTAACATATACTGTATTATTAGTTTCAGAGGTAGAATTCAGTAATTTGTCAGTTGCATACAACACCCGGTGGTCATTACTTCAAGTTCCCTTCTTAATGATCATAACAGTTACCCCGTCTCCCTTCTCTCCTCCCCTTTGACAGTCCTCAGTTAGTTTCCTATAGTTAAGAGTCCCTATGGTTTGCCCCTCTCTGTTTTCCTCTTATTTTATTTTTCCTTCCCTTCCCTTGTGTTCATCTGTTTGGTTTCTTAAATTCCACACATGAATGAAATCCTATGGTATTTGTCTTTCTCTGTCTGACTTATTTCACTTAGCATAATACCCTCTACTTCCACGTCATTGCAAATGGCAAGAGTTCATTCTTTTTGATGGCTGAGTAATATTCCATGGTGTGTGTGTGTGTGTGTGTGTGTGTGTGTGTGTGTGTGTGTATGCTACATCTTTTTTATCCATTCATCTATCAGTAGACATGTGGGCTCTTTCCATAGTTTGGCTGTTGTGGACATTGCTGCTACAGACATTAGGGTGCATGTTCCCCCTTTGTATAAATGTTTGTATTCTTTGAATAAATACCTAGTAGTGCAATTACTGGGTCATAGGGTAGCTCTACTTCTCACTTTTTGAGGAACCTCCGTACTGTTTTCCAGAGTGTCTGCACCGGCTGTATTCCTACAGTGTAAGAGGGTTCCCTGTTCTCCACACCCTCGCCAACATCTGTTGTTTCCTGAGCTATTAATTTTACCATTTTGACCGGTGTGAGGTGGTATCTCATTGGGGTTTTGGTTTGCATTTCCCTGATGCTGAGTGATGTTGAACATTTTTTCGTGTGTCTGTTGGCCATTTGTATGTCTTCTTCAGAGAAATGTCTGTTCATGTTTTCTACTCATTTCTTGACTAGATTTTTTTTGTTTTGTTTTTTGGGTGTTGAGTTTGATAAATTCTTTATAGATTTTGGACACTACCCCCTTATCTGATAAGGCATTTGCTGGTATCTTCTCCCATTCCCTAGGTTGCCTTTTAGCTTTGTTGACTGTTCTCTTGCTGTACAAAAGGTTTTTATCTTGACAAAGTCTCCATAGTTCATTTTTACTTTTGTTTCTCTTGCCCTTGGAGATGTGTCGTGCAAGACGTTGCTGTGGCTGAGGTCGAAGCAGTTGCTGCCCGTGTTCTCTTCTAGTGTTTTGATGGATTCCTGCCTCACATTTAGGTCTTTAATCCACTTTGAGTTTATTTTTGTGTGTGGTGTAAGAAAGTGGCCCAGTTTCATTCTTCTGCATATGACTGTCCAATTTTCCCAACACCACTTGTTGAAGAAACTGTATTCTTTCTTGCTTTGTCGAAGATGAGTTGACCACAGAGTTGAGGGTCCATTTCTGAGTTCTGTGTTCTGTTCCATTGATCTGTGTGTCTGTTTTTGCGCCATTGCCAGACCGTCTTGATGATGACAGTTTGGTCATACAACTTAAAGTCCGGAATTGTGATGCCTCCAGCTTTGGCTTTCTTTTTCAACATGCCCCTGGCAATTCAGCGGAACCCCAACATGTTTAATGCTTTGGAGATAAGGAACCACGTTGTTCCTGCTATTTAAACTTTATACACGACTCAGGTTGTAGAGGAGGTGGTCAAGCCAAAAATGGTTATTACACTAAACCTAAATATAACCCTTTCTATGGTAATCCATTGTAATTCAGCTTGGTGGTTTGCCCCCAACGGAACTTCTGGGTGTTCACAGAGTAGTTTTTTATTGTCTTAATGACGGGAGGGTTGCACTGCATCTGACGGAGGTGGGGCGGTATCTGGCACATGCACGGAGCAGTACAGCGTGATCGGCCGGATGTCGTTCGACATTCAAAGAAGTAAAAAAGGAAACTCTGTGCCATTGTCTGAAGCTAGAACTACACAATTTTACATGTAAAGCAGGTTCCCTCCTGCCATTTTAATACACAATGGATTTTTCCAGATTATAACTCTTATGTGATTTGGGGGTAGACTGTGCACTGTTTTATTCCTAATCTTATAAAGAGTATTTCACCATTTTGGCGTTTGGGCCGTAGCAACGCCACTCCTGGTGGTTGAGTTGCCCTTTATTTATACTGTTTCCTATGGGTTCTATTACTTTGAAGGCACACTGGAGAAAGAAGTGTTTCTGGCTTCTGAATTCCATTCTCTGTAGTAACCTGCAGTTGTGTGGGCGGGAAGCGTACCAGAAACTCCGTTCGAGTTAACAGAGAGTTATGGATACAGCCTGAGATTCAGTGAAGACGTTAACTAATTTAAAATGTACACGCCAGGGTTGTCTACACATAATTTAGAAAGGGGGGTGGCTTCTGTTATGCAAATTATAAACCAAATTCTTAATACATTTCTGTGTTGTGAGGAAAAAAAAATAAGGAAACAACTAGCAGGTCTGAATCCTCTAGTGACGTCTCTCTGGGAGCCATGGCAAGTTATTTGCAATCTTGTCTTTCATGAATGTAGAGCAGGGCATTTAGAATTCATAAAAATACCACTTAGCGGAACTACTCGAGTTCAAGTACTATGTAATTTGGGGCTTTTTCATTTTAGTCTCTTCCATTTTAAAGGGCTATTTTAAGATAAAAAGCTCCATTTCTTTCCATTTTGTTAGACTCAGTGTGGTCAGTGTCCACGGAGCAGTCCGTATGACACAGAGGGGCATGAAACCATCCCACACCCTGTGATATAGACTAATGAGGCCGGTGAGTCCCCAGACAACTGTAATGTAAGGCACATTTCCCATGACAGATACAAGGGTTTAAAAGAGGAAAGAGGGTCTTACATGTTTTAAAGTACTGTGGGAGCAGTTGCGCTGAAGAGGAAATATTTAGATTGAGTTTAACATCCAGATAGCATTTTGTGAGCCTGAGATAAGCAAGAGTAACATAATTAGACATGATTAGTCTTGGGGACATGTGAGAGGAAAATCTGGTTCTCCTGGAACACAGTCAAATAGAAGGGAAGCCATATGATAAACATAAAGATATTTGAGGTCATAATGTGGAGATCTTTAATCTCCTTTTCTTCCCGTTTCGAGTATTTGTCTGTTATAAAGGAGGTAAGCTATGGGCCTGGAGCATGATTTTCAGAGACCCCCCCCACCCAGTACATATATACTAATGGCCCTGATTACCTCCTTGTCCCTCTATTTTTCTATATATGGATCTAATAATTTCCTCTTAATTATACTTTAACGTAATTTCCCCTTTAATTTCTTAATACATTTCTAATTAGATTGTTTTAAGAATACAAATGCTAGTTAGTACACAGACATCGAGTCAGTGATAAAGCAGTATGCAAATATTCTTATTAGGAAAGCACTGTTTTCAGGATTTGCTAATGGAGTATATAAAACATAGAGATTATGAGGAGAATGTCTGCAAATTTTAAAATAGCCTAGTCAAATTCCTACTAAGTTTGTGTTCAGCTTTGGGTTTTGATTAGATATGTCTCTATGTCTCTCTGTGTGTGTATACATATATAATCCATATATCTAAATCTATCTATATATAAAATTTTGAAGCACTCCTCAAGCGTTTAGTGAGAAGTTATTAAAAAGTTTAATTTTGAGAACTATGAAGGAATTTATGGTTTTTAGTCTGCAGTAAAGGAAGCTGAGGTGTCCAGTATGGTATCACATACCAAAACTGAACTCTTTTCCTAAGTGTGCCCAGCTCCTAGAGCAGGGGTTCACCATGGCACAGGACTTCTCTAATGTGGCTTTTCTGCAACGTCCTCGGGCAGTAGTGTCCATGCTCTTTCCTCCAACACAATGCTATTATGTTTTTAATGCATGAGGATGGAATATTACTTTCCATTCTTAATATTGAAGGGGAAACAGATATCATGTGAAAATTTCTTTCAAGTTATAAAAAACCTTTTTTTTTTTTTTAAGTTGTATTTATTTATTTGACAGAGGGAGTGAGAGCACAAGCAGGGGGAGCTGCAGAGGGAGAGGGAGAAGCAGGCTCCCGGCTGAGCAAGGAGCCGGAAGCAGGGGTCTGTCCCAGGATTGTAGGATCATGATCTGAGCTGAAGGCAGATACTTAACCAACTGAACCACCCAGGCACCCGATAAAGACCCTCTCTAAGATCGTTTAGTGCTTGTTTCCATGTTTCTTCTTAATTTTATTTATTTTTAAATTTTATTTTATTTGGTTTCCATGTTTCTTCTTAATTTTATTTATTTTTAAATTTTATTTTATTTGGTTTCCATATTTAAAAGCATAACTGAGAAACATCACAATACACATTCACATGTGGGCATGCGCACGTGCCCACATTCAACAAAGGTAGACATCTTGATTTTTTTAATCCTTGGGGAAACTGCTGCTGGAATAGAGTATAGCAATGGCCATGTGAGTGAATACAGAAGAAGCTGATCAGGGATCGTTGTTTGAAAGTAAAGGAAAATGTCCCGTCTATGGTAATGCCAAGGGCATTTTAAGATCCCGCTGCTATAGAGATGGAACTAACACTAATATACCCTGTGTTTTGTTTCTTCAGGACACACAGAGAATACTCTTATCACTATTGAATTTCATTTTATTTTCTTCTTCTACTTTCTACAGTTTGTGGCATGCTGATACTTTGTTAAGCACAAAATGATTCATGTGAGATAGAGTGGATTGTACCCTTTATTATTTAACATGCCCTGCCTTTGGTTTATTTATTTATTTTGCATTATTTTAGGTTAGTGAGATATTTGTATCCAGACCTGTTATTCTCTTTTTCTTTGTATTTTCTTATATGTCTTTTTATGGATATAATTTTGCTTTAGTTGCATTCTTGCATATAGCATATACTGGGTTTTTAATTTTGATCCAAGTTGGAAGTCCTTTCCTTTAGTGTGAGTTTATCCCATTTATATTTATTGATAAACAAAATCACTTGGTCTTAATTCTGTCAGTTTATATTATGATTACTGTTTGTAATATAGTTTTTATTTTCCAATGTTTGCCATGTGATCTGTATGCTTTTGCATGCTCTTTCTAATTACCTGGAAATTTAAGGCGATGTATTCTTTCTGATTACTGTCTTTATAGTGTAATATGATAAACCTGTATAGCGTAGCTATCAACTTTAGACAATATCTATGTATTCCCACCTCTAGGACAACTATCTATCCAATTAAAGGGAAGTGGAGGTGGGGAGAAACTGTGTTAAATATTAAAGTTCTGATTCAGGATGAGGTTTGAGGGATATGGTTAAGTCCGGGGCATGAGGGTGAGGAAAAATAGGAAATGAGGAAAGAAAATTTGTAAACCAGTGGGATGTGATGTTGAATCATACTAACTACTGGCCCATGATAAGCCAAAGAAACATAACACGTCTCTCTCTGAATATGTGTTCATAAGGTATCTAGGATTCATCGAGAAATCTGCAGGTAGGATTTGAATCATCTGTGGTGTAGAAAAGGAGGATAAATTTTTTAAAAAGATTTATTTATTTAAGAGAAAGGGCACGAGTGGGTGGGAAGAGGGGCAGAGGGAAAGAGAATCCTCAAGCAGAATCGCCACTAAGTGTAGAGCCTGATGTGGGGTTTTATCCCAGGACCCTGAGATCATGCCCTGAGCCAAAACCTAGATTCAGCTGCCTAACTGAGCGTGCCACCCAGGCACCCTGAAAGGAGAAGAAATTGATCTTCCATTTCCCACTGAACAAGAGAGAATAGATTTTACTGCATTTTTTTGAGTGGGGGAAGGCAAGGATAAAAATGCAATGTCTGTCTCTAAAAATACAGTTCAGTTATTAAGATTCAGTATGAATTGCCCCCCACCTTGACCATCTTATCCAGCCTAATTCCCTGCCACTCCACATTTTGTCTCATCTTCAGGTATTTCACTGCTGTTTTTGCATGCCACATTTACTCAGTCTTGAGTCATGATGTTTGGCTCATCTCACCTTTTTTAGGGACCCATTCCTTCTTTCTTCAGCTACTTAAGCATTCAGTGTCCTCTCTTTCCTCTGCAAAGCTTTGTACTCATAGTCATATGACATTTATCATTTAATTATGCTCTAATTATTTTATGTGTATGCACTTTATCTCCTCAATTACAGCATAAGTGCCCGAAGGTCAGGCACCATGTCTGTTTGTGCTAAAAAGGAGACAGAAGCAGGAGATGGGAATGTGGGGTTAGTCATGAGACAGACATTGTGTGTGGGTTGATTTATATGCCTTGAGAAAATGCTGCATGGTATTACGGCTCCTTAATTAGACACAAGGCGTTTTTTCATACCTAGGAATAGGACAATGTGTTTTGGAACTCTTTTTAAGACTTGTAAAGTAGATAGGTCTTGCCTTTAAATACAGTTACCTCAGCAAACCATCTTTAATGGTTTCTGGGGCAAGTGTGAATATAATTTTTTTTTAAACTGCCATAGGAATTGGGGTTATTCTCTCTCTTTTTTTTTTTTTTTTTTTTTTTAGTAGCCTCCATGCCCAGCGCAGACCCCAGTGTGGGGCTCAAACTCACAACCCTGAGATCAAGATATGAACTGAGATCAAGAGTTGGACACTTCTTACCCTAACCGACTGAGCCCCCCAGGCACCTGGAATTGGGGTTATTCTAATGAATCAAGGTGATTTATGTTTTTCATAATTTGCTGATAATTGATTATAAAAATACATTTTTTGTAAGATTTTATTTATTTATTTGACAGAGAGAGAGAGAGCACTCAGGCAAGCCAAGCAGGAGGAGAGGTAGGCTCCTGGTTGAGCAGGGAGCGCAATGTGGCTCTATCCTAGGACTCTGGGATCATGACCGAAGGCAGACACTTAACCCACTGAGCCACCCAGGTGCCCCTATAAAAAATACATTTTGGACGATGATTTTTTTTTTAAAGAAATACTGTAAATGAAAAATAATCTTTAGCAACAAAGGCACATTTTGAAAATTATTTGAGAAGTATGGCTGGCTTTTTATTGTGTGCCAATTGAAGTATCTGTATAATTTTATGAAATTATGTATCATTATATTCCCCAGAAAATCCCTCCTGTATTTTAACTACAGTTCTATAGTAGCGGTCTATAGTAGTGGTCCTAATGATCACTTTGTCTTAGTTTTTAGAACTTCCTGTTACTTTATAAATTCTGTTGGCCTTTGCCAGCATTTGGAGGATGGCCAAGACCGTGAAGTGTTTGCAAAGGGGAGATCCAATGAGGCTAATATGGAGTTATAGAAATTAAGAGCTTCAAGATATTTTAGGATAATCTAGCAAGACTCCCCTGTTCTGCACATAGGAAGTTGAGGTCTGGAGACCTTCTGTAACTTGGCCAAAATCGTGAAGTTAGTGTATGACTCAATTGCATACAAATTCAACTGTACCAAGTACTAGTCAAGAGCCATTGAAGTTTTTTCTTGTTTTTTTTTTTTTTTTTTTTTGTTGTTGTTGTTGTTGTTGTTTATTTGCTTGTTTGGGTCTTCAAATATTGCCTGGTAGCTAAGGTCAGATTTATTTTTAAACCCAGGCTGGGCATTTGCCTTAGTTTACAGAACAAATATAAGAATAAGACAGAAATCACTAACTTCTGTCCTGTTTAAGGTCCTATGTGTGCATATTTGGTTTATGATACTTAGGTCAATTCTAAAAAGTGTGATTTTTAAACCTTTGCCTATTTCAGGTACTGATAAACTATATTGGCTAAGATAGGTAAATGATAGAAATAGGTAGATAATTGGTGGGTAGATAATAATGATTGACAGTAGAGAGATTATAGATAATGGAGAAACGGTGAGAGAGGACAGAACAGGGAGGGAGGGAGCTTTGAATATTACGTGCTCCATGGAAAGGGACTTGGGGGCCTAGAGTTAGAAGGAGTCTGGGTTGGGTTCCCTCCCATTAGTCCTAACTGATGGTTGCATGCTCTTGAGTAAGTCTTTCATCCTGCTTGACTCTTCCTATAGAGTTCCCTGGAACTCCATGCTTTGGAGAAATGTCATTTATATTAGATTTAGAGGAATCTCCTTGTTGGGATATTTCATAAACGTCTTCATTCAATACCATTTATTTTCTTTTCATTTATTTTCCAATCGTGGGTAATAATTCCCATCACCCTGAGTGAATTTTTATTTTTCTAATCCATCCTGATTCTGTGTCTTGACCTGGCTAAAGTCAAGGCACAGAAATAGCCATTTAAGGAGAACAGAAATGTGAAAGGACTGGTGCATTCTTTCTTGGCTGACACAGGAAAGTGTTTGGAAGTGGGCAGAACAGTGTGGGTGGGAGAACTAAGAGCGATCTATCCTCCTACCTCTGAGGCAGCTTCATATTTCCTGCCCCACCCAGCATCCCCCTGAGAGTCCGCTTGGCTGGGTAGAGTGGTGGAAGCATTGCTTCCATGGGCTGATTCACCTGTGTCCTTCAGCCTGCCAAGTTACCGGAAAGGATGCATCTGCAGTTACACATCTGGCCAGCCAGGGAGAAAGACCTTTGTCAGCTCCCTTGGAAGTTAAAAGTAATTATTCAGTATGTGGAAAGTCTGTTTTGTTTTGTTTTTTTTAACCCATCTTGGAGAAACCACCAGCCATTGGGTCTCTCATTTAGGATGGACAGTGGAGCACTGGCAGGGATTTCAATGACAAACGCACTGAAGGAGGGTTACCTATAACGCTCATGCTCCCAGCCCTACCAGGTGTGACTCAAGTTGTGTCACTGGGTTGACCCACTGAGGGCAGTGGGGCCCATTCCAAGGCCATCTGGGGTGCATACTTAGGTGCTCCAGGTTCCAAGAGCATTCGATGAACTGGTCTTCGTATTGTCCTTGTGAGGATGGATGAGTAACTGTGGCACTGGGAAGCTCTGTTACTGAGGGAAGCTCCCAGTCGCAGCCATTCTGTGGGTGGGGTCTGTCCCTTGATGGCCTGCGGGGTGGAGACCATCCGTCCAGCAAGTCTGGAGTCGGGAGGGGGATCAGATGCTTCGCGGAACTGCCGCAGAGCATCCTGGTCCACGCGCACTTCGCCCCGAGTTTGTCTGCTGGGCTGTTTCCATCGTTGTATTCATCACCGCCTCAAAACGTGTCTTTATAGTTACAATGGGTCTCTGCTGCCTGTAGAAAAGTCAGCACCCCTTACGTTGTTTTTTCCGGGACTGAGTGTCCATCTGCTACCGTTGTACTGAAGCTTTGAATCTGTCCCCTCTTTGAGCTTCGAGGGTAAGCTCTCTCGATGCATAGCTCGGTTTGCGCCTGGCTGTGGTATAGACCAGCAACCTGTGTTGAGAAGAGCATCCCTGAGAACAGATCCCAGCCCCACACTTCGTCACATGCCCGTCCTGTGGTAGACGGATTGTGTCTCCCCTCACCCGCTGTCCGTTCACGTGCGGAAGCCGTAACCCTGCCGGGACTGAATGTGGGTGGGAGGCTTTCAAAGCCGAGGCTAGGGTTCCGTGAGGTCACCAGGGGCAGCACTAATCCGTCTTTACACGAAGAGGGTCCTCAAGACTGCAGGGAGGCACATGCCCAGAGAAAGGGTGCTTCAGGACACAGGGAGAAGGTGACTGTCAGCAAACCGAGGACAGGCGCCTTGGGAGAGACCGACCCTGTGGGGACCTCGTGCTTGGCTTTGCAGCCTCCAGAACCAGGAGAACATCAGTGTGTGTTGCTTGTGCCCCCAGCCTGTGGCACTTGGTCATGGCATCCCGGGCAGAGGACTGCGCGTCACCCAGGGCCGTCTTAGAGATGATCTGTGCTGGGTCTGATCTTGAGGGCGGAGGGCGCCAAGCTTGCAGCCCCGTAGACAGGCTTTGTACCCACCCTAGAGACAGGCCAACCCAGCCTTCAACGGCAGCGACTTTCTTCTGTGTACGTATTTGCTATCAGTGCGTGAACCGTTGAGGGGGACATCATTCAGAAATGAATGCCATTTATGTATATGTTATATATGAAAGGTAACAAAGAACAAAAAACCTCTTTTGATCCCTGATGTTTCTCTCTCCCCAGTATGACAGGAGGCTCTTAGGGGTTCTGTCTTCAGAGCTGTCCTCATTTGAGGATTTTTGAAATGTGAGATACAGAAAATGGTGCTGTTTGCTCTGTTGTTTCATTGAAGGCTAGGGACCAGCAACACCTCTTTCCTGTTTTCACAGATCTTCTCCCAGCCTGGCCGTGTCCCTTGGCTTATGGTCGGCAGGAGGGAAGGTATTACTACTACCAGGAAAGGACCAGAAGTTTGCGCCACGGCTGCTCGTGGGGCCTCCTTGTGGGTGGGCTTGTGCAAACGATGGCGGCATTGTCTCTTCCTTCAGCCTCGTCTGGATGTGCACGATGGACCTTTCCGTGTCCCCATAATGGAGGCAGCAGCGCCCCCACAACATGACACCTCCAGGCCGCCCCCCCCCCTTGGCTTGATAGTCTCCTGCTTCCAATGTGATAAGCGTGTGCCTTGATTCTATTTGCATGGTGGCTGACCGATCATTTCTGTATAAATGCAGACTACCGTCAGTCTTTGTAGCATAATGCTTCACAGACGCATAGGCAGCACCCAGTGCCCAGGTTTTTGGTTTTTGGGTTTTTAAGATTTACTGACACACAGAGAGCGTGCAAGCAGCGGGGAATGACAGAGGGAGAGGACGTGTAAGGAGACCCCCTGCCGAGTGCAGAGGTGAATCGTGGGGCTCAGTTTCACGACCTGAGATCAGGAGCTGAGCCGAAATCAAGAGTCGGTTGCTTATCCAACTGAGCCATGTGGGTGCCCCACCCAGTGCCCGGTCTTATGAAGATGTGGCTGAGAAGCCTCGCAGCGAAGCCATCTGTGCTGGGGTAGGGATTCCTTCTGCAGAGGGTGAAGTAGGAGCCATCACACTCTCACACCATGTCCACACGCATGTGCGTGTCCCACGGAGCCCCAGTCCTCCCCCTTCACACTCGGTGGGCTTCTTCCCCTCTACTGTGCCTGCATTCACATGTCATGCCCCACAGCGTGCAACAGGACCCGAGCGGACTGTCAGGAAGAAGCAGTTGAGAGCCCAGAGGGCTCACCTGCCAGAAACTGGGGGGGGGGGGGGGGGGGCTCTGGGAAGCGCCTGTGGCCCGTTTCTCCTGAGGCACGCATCTCTGCACGTGACATCTGCGTTCGAGTGTGTGGCTTCACCCCGTCGAGGCTTCCGCTTCCACGTGCGCTCCCCACCCGTGCGCCTCGGGATGGCCCAGGGATCGGGATGGCCCAGGGATCGGTGATTCGAATGCTCGCCTACGTGAGCAGCGCCGCTCTGTTGCTGTGTCGCGGGTCCGGAGGGGACTCTGCCCCCATTATGGTGGGACCCGTCCCCTCTGAAGATGCAGCCCCTCCCTCCAGGGAGCAACTTCATTCCTGAAATGAGCATTCCACTTTCAGTTTTCTATTGTTCAGGTGATGCGGTGCTGGTACATGTCCTCCTGAAATTGAAGAAGGACCCAAATAAAGCAAAAACCCTGCTGAGATGTTTTATTGCATAAATCTGATTTATCTTAAAAAAAAAAAAAAAACGAACTACATTGCTGGAATTGTGTCTGACGATGCTGTCCATTACCCCGGGGGTAAGACCCAGACTTTCTCTCCTCCTCAAAAACTCCTAGAGAAAAAGAGGAAGCAACACAGACAGGCTCTAGAGCAACCTGACAGGAAACCCTCGTTAGATCGGCATAGACACAAACTCACGAATGAATCAATAAAGGAAGAATGAACAGATGCTTAAAAACGAATTTGCATTGTGGTTTTTCATTTGGGGGGCAGTGAGGTGAATGTTTCAATTACTGGATCGTGCCAGTAAGGTTGGATTTCTCAATCTTGGCGTAATTGGCATCTGGGACCCGTATTATTTGTGGAGCAGGCCGTCCTCTGCATGGAAGGATGGACATCCTTGGCCACTGCGCGCTGGATGCCTGTGGCAAACCCAGTCCCTAGTCTCAGCAACCAAAAATGTTCTCTGAGGTCCTTTGGGGGTGCCCCGTGGCCCCAGAGTGGGAACCACGGCTCTAAACGGATCTGGACTCCCTGTTGACATTCCTTAAATACCTCTTACATTTAACAGGAGTATTGCTTATTCCCATGAAGCCTGGCAAATGCATGGTGGCAAGGAAATCCTTTATCATCTAAATTTGACGACAGCTGTATGCTGGACCTGAGGGGTCACCTCTGTGATCCTATTAGAAAAGTTTTTAAAAAACAAAGCGGTGATCTTTCAGCAACTGTGATGCATTTTAGAGCAGCCCAGGCAGAGGCTGGAATCTACAAATGTCTGGTGGAGTTGGGGCGGCTCTCGCTACGCACCCGTCTGCAAAGAACCTGCATCTGACAGGCTTCCCTGCAAGATTGAAGAGGTTGGCAGAGCGTTTGGGGGTCTTCATCTGTGGGTTTTGTCTGTTGGTTTAAAGGGGATACACTAAGTTTGACTGTAGCTAAACCTTTATGAAGACCATAAGCTCAGCCAAGTATGTCTGAGGGGTAGAGGTTGTGGAAGACACCAAAACATGTAAGATCTCTTGTTTCCCTTCTGGTTTAGGGCCTTGCTTTGTTCTCTTTTGAAAGACAAGGATTGGGAAGTCAGTCTTTTTTTGGTTTTGTTTTATTTATTTTTTGTTCTTTATTTTTTAACATCTTTAAATTCAGTTAATTAACATATAATGTATGACTGGTTTCAGAGGTACGGTTCTGTGGTTCATCAGTTGTATGTAACACCCAGTGCTCAGTACATTGCATGCCCTCGTTAATGTCCATCCCCCAGTTACCCCATCCCCTCTGCCCTCTCCCCTCCAGCAGCCCTCAGTTTCTTTTTTTTTTAAAGACAACTTTTCTTTCTTTCTCTTATTATTATTTTTTAAAATTTATTTTCAATGTAACAGAATTCATTGTTTATGCATCACACCCAGTGCTCCATGCAAAATGTGCCCTCCTTTTTTGGGAAGATTTTTATTTATTTATTTGACAGACATCACAAGTAGGCAGAGAAGCAGGCAGAGAGAGAGAGAGAGGAGGAAGCAGACCCGCCGCAGAGCAGAGAGCCCGACTCGGGGCTCGATCCCAAGACCCTGGGACCATGACCCGAGCTGAAGGCAGAGACCTTAACCCACTGAGCCACCCAGGCGCCCCAAAATGTGCCCTCCTTAATACCCACCACCAGGCTCCCCCAACCTCCCACCCCCCGCCCCTTCAGAACCCTCAGTTTGTTTCTCAGAGTCCATAGCCTCTCATAGTTCATCTCCCCCTCCAATTTTCCTCAACTCCCTTCTCCTCTCCATCTCCCCATGTCCTCCATATTATTTTTTATGCTCCACAAGTAAGTGAAATCATATGATAATTGACTCTCTCTGCTTGACTTACTTCACTGAGCATAATCTCCCCCAGTCCTGTCCATGTTGCTACAAAAGTTGGGGATTCATCCTTTCTGATGGAGGCATCATACTCCATCATGTATATGGACCACATCTTCCTTATCCATTCATCCGTTGAAGGGCATCTTGGTTCTTTCCACAGTTTGGTGACTGTGGCCATTGCTGCAATGAACATTGGGGTACAGATGGCCCTTCTTTTCACTCCATCTGTATCTTTGGGGTAAATACCCAGTAGTGCAATTGCAGGGTCATAGGGAAGTTCTATTTTTACTTAAGAGATACCACCTTACATCAGTTAGAATGGCCAAAATTAGCAAGATAGAAAACAATGTGTGTTGGAGAAGATGTGGAGAAAGGGGAACCCTCAGTTTGTTTCTTATGATTAAGAGTCTCTTATGGTTTGTCTCCTTCTCTGGTTTTGTCCTGTTTTATTTTTTCCTCTCTACCCTTTTGATCCTCTTCCTTGTTTCTGAAATTTCTCCTATCAGTGAGATCATGTGATACTTGTCATTCTCTGATTGACTCATTTTGCTTAGCATAATACCCTCTAGTTCTATCTGTGTCATTGCAAATAGCAAGATTTCATTCTTTTGATGGTTGCATAGTTTTCATGGTATATGAAAACCACATCTTCTTTATCCAGTCCTCTGTCAACGGACATCTGGGCTCTCTCCATAGTTTGGTTATTATGGACATTGCTGCTATGAATACTGGGGTGCAGGTGCCCCTTCTCTTATTATCTTTATAAATGTGGGGTAAATACCCAGTAGTGCAATTGCTGGGTCATTGGGAAGCTCTAGTTTTAACTTTTTGAGGAATCTCCACACTGTTTTTCAGAGTGATGGCACCAGCTTGCATTCCCACCAACAGTGTAGGAGGGTTCCCCTTTCTCTGCATCCTCACCAACTTCTGGCATTTTCTGACTTGTTCATTTTAGCCATTCTGACTGGTGTGAGGTGATATCTCATTGTGGTTTTGATTTGTATTTCCCTGATGCCGAGTGACATTGAACATTTTTTCGTGTGTCTGTTGGTCATTGGATGTCTTCTTTGCAGAAGTGTATGTTCATGTCTTCTGGCCATTTCTTGATTGAATTATTTGTTCTTTGGGTTGTTGAGTTTGGTAAGCTCTTTATAGATTTTGGATAATAACCCTTTAGCTGATACATCATTTGCAAATATCTTCTCCCATTCTGTCGGTTTTCTTTCGGTTTTGTTGACCATTTCCTTTCCTGTGCAAAAGCTTTTTATTTTGAGGAAGTCCCAGTAGTTCATTTTTGCCTTTGTTTCCCTTGCCTTTGGAGATGGGTCTAATAAGAAGTTGCTGCAGCCGAGGTTGAAGAGGTACCTGCCTGTGTTCTCCTCTAATATTTTGATGGATTCCTGTCTCATATTTAGGCCTTTAATCTGTTTCGAATCTGTTTTTGTGTGTGGTGTAAGGAAGTGGTCCAGTTTCATTCTTCTGCATGTGGCTCTCCAATTTTCCCAACACCATTTGTTGAAGAGACTGTCTTTTTTCCACTGGATATTCTTTGCTGCTTGTCGAAGATTAGTTGATGATAAAGTTGAGGGTCCATTTCTGGGCTCTCTATTCTGTTCCATTGATCTATGTGTCTGTTTTTGTGCCAGTACCCTACTGTCCTGACAATGACAGCTTTGTAATAGAGCTTGAAGTCTAGAATTGTGATGCCACCAGTCTTGGTTTTCTTTTCCAACATTCCTTTGGCTATTCAGGGTCTTTTCTGGTTCCAAATCATTCTTAAGAATTAAGTAGAGGCCATTCTCACAGATGGTCCCTTGCACGATCTGAAAATATCACCTGAATGGGACACTGGCTGCGTTGGTGGATCCTTCCATGAAGACTTGGGGGTTTTTTGGTTTTCATCAGTGAAGGACATGATCTCGTTGTGTGAGTCTCTTACCTAGAGAAGCCTGGCCACAAAAAGTGTGGCAGCTTTTCGATACATCCAAAAATCACCACACTGTGAGCCTGTGATGAGGTTTCTTCTGGACTTGAGGAAGAGCTAGGAACACTGCTGAGTAGGTTGGAGCCCCCAGGGTCAGGATGGCTCTACGTCCACAGTCATTAAAGGGCCTACTATGTGCTAGGAACTTCCCTCTGTTCCTCCTGTTATGCCTCTAAAACAATCCTAGGAGGCAGGCATATCCAGTCCACAGAGAAGGACGCTGCACCACTGAAAACACGTGGCTAGTAGTGACGAGGGTTAAGATTCAGACCCCATTTGCTGACTTTTAAACTCTGCAGTTTTTCTGTTCTGTTTCCAGAAATACAGGAAGAGCTGGTCCTGTGCTCCAAGAGTAATCTGATTTCCTGACATAGAGCTATTTTTCTTTCTTCTTTTTTTCTTTTCCTAAAGGAGATAAAATGCGTGTAAAATTTAAGTTTAGTGTTTTAATCACTTTGAAGTGACCTATTTTGTGGCATTTCGTATACTCCCAACTCTATGCAGGCGACACCGCTGTCCAGTTCCCCAACATTTTATCTCTCCAAAACAAAACTCTCCACCCACTTAAGCACTCCCCGCATAGCCCCCACCTCCATGCCAGTCCCTGGTCGCCGTTGATCTGCTTCTTGTCTGCACAGATTTAACGGACGTATTGATGCTGGACATTGTGCAGGGATGGAGCCCTACAATATGGCAGCTTGCTTTGTGAATAGCTTCCTCCACCTCCGTTCATGTTTCTGACGCTCCTCTGTGCTGTGGCCCCTATCAGTACTTTCTTCCCTTTAACGGGCAAAGAGTAACGCCCTTGTCTGGATGCATCACGGTTGGCTCATCCGTTCAACGGCTAATACGTCTCTTCGTTGTTTCCACCATTTGGCTGTTGGGAATAATGGTGCGGTGAACGTCCATATATGAAGATCTGTTGAAGTCATTGTGTTCCATCCTTTGGGGGCTACAAGCTGGGGATGGAATTGCTGACTCGTAGAGGGTGTCTGTATTGCCCCTGCTTCCCTTAAAATGCCGTTCCTACTGCTAAGTGCTACAGGCTTTTGCTTATTATCCATGCAACAGCCACGTGACAGACATTCCTGAAACTCCCTCCATGTGCCTTCATAGCATCCGTACATGAGTCAGGACGTCCCAGATGCTGCCCGCTGGCTGCTTACAGCTGAATTAGGGCCGCAAACAAGCTGCCAAAGGTGGTTAGCAAGTGCCACTATTGGGATGCTTTGGGAACACAGAAGAAAGGGAGCTAGTGGTTGTAAGTGACCTTGACGGAGCTCCTTCTGAGTGCTAGGCACTGAATGAGGGGGAGATGGAAGCAGGGGATTCACGCCCCTCCCTACCACCCTACAAAAGGCTATAGCAGGTCCTCAGCCCCCTCCCATCCCTCTGACCTTCATCTGGCAGCCAGCCGCCACCATCTGCATCTCTGGGCTGGCTTGCTTGCTTGCTTGCTTTTTGCTAGAACTGAAAATGCTAAAGACCATTCTGACCAAGCCCTGGGAGGAAGTAATGGGGATTCACACCTCCCAGAAGCAGCCATCAACCAGGGATTTTTCTGGGATTCGCATTAAATACGTCCTTCCTGGGGGCAGCTAGGAGTTGGGAAGGGATAGTAGGGCTGCAGGGGAGATGAGGTCGCTCTGAGGGAGGCGCTGCACCACTTACCACTTCCCCGAGGGCTTAAGTGTCAGGTGTCCACTGTGGTGGGCATTTTAATGAGTCAGTGTGTCCTTGCTGTCCTTGCGGCTGCGTGCCTGTATCCCTTCCTCACCCGCCCCCATGCATGTCCTCTGGACTTCCAGATAAACTCTTGCATTTGAAACCTTGTCTTAGGCTCTGCTTCTGAGGAGTGCCAAGCTGCATAGGTACATACATATCATATCCTCTTGCAACATAATAGTTTGGGATACTTGCCTGAGGCCAAAAGCTACTAAGTGGCAGAATGGGTCCACTGCCATCCATGCTGATTCTCGTCTCCCTCTCTTAACAGCCAGACTGCCACACTGTCCCGACTCCTGTCTGTCACCTTGATGGCGGCTCTAACGATTGCAGACTCCGTGGCTTGATGCAGTGGAAATGTATTATCTCCCAGTTCGGAGGTCACAAGTCCAGAATTGGTCTCACTGGGTGTGACTTTTGGTTTCATGTGTTCATTTCATTGGGCCATGGGGTGCCCAGAGTAGTGGGTGTCTCTGTGAGGGTGTTTCCTAGTGAGGTTGGCAATCCAGTGAGAGGATTCGGCAAAGCAGAGGGTCCTCCCCAGCGTGGTGGGTGTCATCCAACCCACTGGGGGCCTGAAGAGAACAGAAAGCAGAGGACGGGGGAATGAATGCCTTGTTTTCCTGCCTCATGGCTTGAGCTGAGACATCACGTCTCATGTTCTCCTGCCCTTGCACTGGGATGTACATGTTCCATCCCCCTGGTTCTCAGGTCCTTGGACTCCACTGAATGGCACAACCAGCTCTCCTGCGTGTGCAGCGGACAGGTGACAGAGTGTGGGCCTGGTCAGCCCCAGAATCACATGCACCAAGTCGTCTGGATAAATCTCCCCTCGGTTCTCTTCTCTGGAGATCCCTCACCGTGTGAGGCTAAACTCAAGGTGTTACCAGCCGTGTACTTCCTGGATCCTTCTCGAGGGGACACTGTTTCTTTGCCTTTCCCAGCTTCCAGTGGCCATTTGTCATCCTTGGCTTGTGGTGCCTTCCCTCCAGCCACCCAGGCTGGTCGACTGTCTCAGACGCCATCACCTCCTTCTGCCTTCTGCCATCTGCCATCCTCTTGCAAGGATCCTTGCATTGACACTGGGCCCACCGCACTGTTTCCTGGTCACCCCCCACATCTCGCATTTGCAGTCGGTTATACCCTGTAATGGAACATATTTATGGGATCCAGAGTGAGGATGTGGACATTTGGGGGAAGGCCCCCTATTCAGCCCACCACAGTAAAACTCCTCTGAATAGAGAATACAGATCCCCACCTTGGAATAAAAAAAAAAAAAAAATCTCGAGTTATTTCTGTCTGCCTTGGCCAGTTCTGCATTACACATGAGGTAATTTTCTCTGACAGCTTTCTTTATTTCATAAACGAGCCACCGCTCTTGGTCCCCTCCCTGTGTAGCCCCAGAAAGATTGTGTCTCTAACCCTGACTGTCACGAAGCTGCTCCTGGTCATTTGTATGCACGGAGCTTGGTGAGAATGAATCACAGCCTGCCTCTCTTCAGGCGGATTGTACATTAAATGTTGTATATATCGAGTATGAATTGAAAAGAGCTATTTTATGTTAAGCAATACAGGAAAATAGATTCTGTATCTTGGACCACAGAACAATGGCTCTTGATTACAGGTACTGAAGCACTTTGCTAAATAATGTATCTCATATTTTGTGGTATTAAATTTGATAAATGTATCTCCAAAGGGATTTATTATATTAATCCATCAAGGAATAAAATGGAAAGTGATAGACTCCAGTGTTTACCCGGTTGTGAAAGATTTGCATTTACCTTCTAACAGGCTTCACTGAAAGTTACTTAAAAATTAAAATGGGAGATTTTTTTTAAAAGATTTTATTTATTTATTTGACAGAGAGACAGATCTCAAGTAGGCAGAGAGACAGGCAGAGAGAGAGGGGGAAGCAGGCTCCCTGCCGAGCAGAGAGCCCAATGCAGGGCTCAATCCCAGGACCCTGAGATCATGACCTGAACCCAAGGCAGAGGCTTAACCCACTGAGCCACCCAGGCACCCCAATTTTTTTTTTAATGGTACTGCATCTCAAAGAAGATCAGATACACGAAACAGATGACAAGTTGAAGGGGAAGACAAGGAGTTGTGTATGTGGTCATTTGAAATAAATAGAGTGAGGGGCGCCTGGGTGGCTCAGTCGGTTAAGGGTCTGCCTTGGGCTCAGGTCATGATCCTGGAGTCCTCAGATCGAGACCCACGTCACACTCCCTGCTCAGCAAGGAGCCCACTTCTCCCTCTCCTGCTGCCCCTGCCTGTGCACTCTCTCCCTCTGTCACATAAATAAATCTTGAGGAAAAAAAAAAAAAAAAGAAAGAAGTGGAATGTTGAAAATAAAAAGCAAAACCAAAAACAACAAAGAGGGAAGCCTCCAGTCCTTAACTCCATTCCTCAGAAAGCTTCAGAGGCATGAAATACGACAGGCGTTGTCTTCTGTGTCTGTAAAATGCCTATCTCCTGAGATGGTCCTCCGCAAGGAATTGAGTTCTAAGGTCCCCTTGGCGCCCTACAACTGGAATATTAACGGCGCAGTCGCAGAGAAACCTGCGCTTGCCGTGTGAAGAAGAGAGGGAAACGTGGATGAGGAAGAACACCCAATCCATGTTAGACCGTGACACATTCAACCATGACGGTGTTTGGGGCTCCAGGCTTTAACCGTTTCCTACAATTACCGGAAAACTCAGAGCACTGTTCATTGTGGACTCCTGGATGGGGTTCTGTGTTATGAGCACTGTTGGGTTTGCCATTGTGTGTTTTTAGCTGCTCTCTGGGGCACCCTTGGAAGAAAGAAAAGAAACTGTGTTGATGAATAAGTGATACTTCCTTTTCAGTTGATTGGCGGGGGCGGAGGAGCTCTCCTCTCCAGGCACTGCTCAAGCTGGATCTACCAGTATCTGACTCTCTCTTGGAAAGATATTTGAGACCTTCTGCGCAGCTCATGCCCACTGTGCTGTCATGTACGTTCAGAAAAGTCAACCCCTCTGTCGCTTTACCCGGGCTGGGCGTGTGAGGTTTTCTGCGTGCGGTTCCTGCATCCCATCTGAGCTCCGCAGCTCCAGTCCTGTAAGCCCCTTGCTCCCCGCCCGCCAAATTGCTGGACTCACACAAGCATGCGGTTTCTGAATTCCGCTTCGCCACATGCCCCACAGATCCACATGCCCCACCGCAAGACTCAGTAAAGAGCCTTGACACGTTTAGGGAAGGGCCCATATGTAACCCGCGTCATCCAACAAGCCTGGAGCAATCGGGCTCAAATGCTTCCTGAGACTCTCCAGTCATGGGCTTGCCGGTCATCACAGAGACCCCGAAGGGGAAAGTCTTTGATGCCTGGGACAGCGCAGACAACCCAATAAAACAGCAATTTACAGAGCATAATACTAGAAGGCAGTGAGCGCCGAGGAGAAGAGGAATGTGGGAGGGTGCAAATTTGAACACTGTGACCAGGGAAGGTGTTGCTGAGAAGGTGGCTTTTGAGCAAAGACTTGGAAAAAAATGATTTAATTTGCTGCTTCTTAGCATCACAGGACCACTTTAAAAAATCATAGCGTGAGCGTTCCCAGAACGTACAGGATGTAATTATGCGAATTCTAATTTCTTGCAAAGGTGACCTTCGTTTATTAACACTCATGAAAATCTTTTTTTCCACAGCCAGGGCCAGAGGGCGAATGTTTGTCAGTCCTTCCTTTGCACCTCCTGCTGTCTGTCGCTGTCGCATGGCAGCTGCCACCCGTGAGGATGAAAGGCCTTCTTCCTGGCTTTGGACATGGTCAGCGGCAGGCATTCTCGGGCTTTTACCCGGAACTTTGTGTTCAGTGTCCTTGCCATTAGGGGTCCCTGGGAATTTCCTTACTGTTTCTGTTTCCCAAGTAAAATTAAATATCTAAAAGAATGCTGGTTCTATTTTACACAGCATTTTCACATGCTTTGTCTTGAGGACGTCTCCTGTTAGTTTCCATACTGTCCTGGACATGAATGAAAACTGACCTGTGTTAGTAATAAAAAAAAAAGAAAGAAAGAAAGAAAAACAACAACCGGTGGACTGCATTCCATAACCTTCAGGGCTGGCCTCACATGGGATCGTGAGCAAAGAGCCTCAGTGGTTTGTTGGGGATAGTCAGTGTCATGAAACGATGCCCCTGTGTAAGGCTACGCATGCTTAATACTCTCATCTCCTGTGTGGTCTATTATCCCTCAGCGAGTTTGGGGAAATTAGGTAGTGCTCAGACTTGCTGCCTTGCAACGGAAATTTGAATGTTTCAGATAAGGGCATTTTCAAGTTATTTGCCTGCCCCGGTAAGCCGAGCTGTCTGAAAGCAGCCAAGACCAATGATGGTATGGTCAAGGTTGGGATCACACTAAAAAAATGAAAGCTTTTTCCTTTTAGGCAAATATTTGTTGAAAAGTCATTCAATGTTTGCAGACTTCTGCTGAAAGGAAAATACCACTTAAACCCTAAAACCCTAATCATCTAATCACAATATCAAGCTTTTAAGGAACGTTCTGCTCTTTGGAATACACCACGGGGATTAAAACGACCCGAAAGCCTAGACTCGTTTCCGCTGGAGTGTGCCTTTCATCATTCTGCCGAGATGCGGACAGTGGTCACTGGCAGCTCAGCCAGATCCCAAGTTAACCTTCCTTCTGGATTTCATGACAGGATGAAAGAGGAAGGGACCTGCTTTACTTTACTTTTCTGAATGTTGTTTGAATTGATCCTTGTGGGCTGAATTCTTAATACAAAACAGTGATTCTTTTGAAGTGTGTGTTTCTCACGGAGGTCAGCCACTTGTTGCCAAGTCCCCCAATACTTTCAGGCTTCATGGGAGAATGAATGCCGTTTGCTGTAGACTTTTTTTTTTTTTTTTTTTTTTTTTTTTTGGTAATTGCAGGGTCCTGAAGAATAAATGGAAGGGCCCAGGAGAGGAGACCTCGCAAACCACAGCTTCTGTGATTCTGCTTCATTTTAAATTAAACCAAAGCAGAGTTTCAATCACTGTGTTTTGCAAGGGAACATTAACAAGCATTTGCGAAGCATGTCCTATTTTCAGAATAAATGGAGAACTGTACTCCTCTATTCTGTCTTTGTTCTTAGTCCACATGGGAAGAAATCAGTCCTCAGAGAGCCGCTTCTTGGCAGTAGCTAGCTTGGGTTCAGAAGCAAGAATTGGACAGTTATGTGAGTACATAATCCATTGTCCCTCTTGGCAGATTTAGAATGTAAGGACAGATGAATTTGAAGTTATAATCCTGATCCCCAGTGTCCTCCAGCTCTGCCCTGACCCCTCGGGCTTTCTGATACATAGTATTTTACAATAGAGCAGTTGAACCTCCAGACAAAGCCTCACAGTCGTTTACAGTTGTTTTCCATCCCTCAGCCCTTGGTGTTTAGGCCAGTGCTGATGTAGCCAGAGAACATTTTCTCAGACATTATTCTCAGAAGACTTTAGCGGGGGACATGTCTTGCTAGCCGCATAGCTGTGCAGTGATTTGGATGACGCATTTTTGAACCAGCGTGTGGAAAGGGAGGCTACAAGTCAGGAGCAAGGATTCTAAAGGCAGAACCGTCTGCATTGGACTCACAGCTCTTCCGTTCGCTTGTGGGAACTCTTACGTGCCTGCGTTTCTTTATCTTTAAAATGTAGACAGTGGGGGCGCCTGCGTGGCTCAGTGGGTTAAGCCTCTGCCTTCGGCTCAGGTCATGATCTCAGGGTCCTGGGATCAGCCCCGCATCGGGCTCTCTGCTCAGCGGGGAGCCTGCTTCTCCCCCAACACCCGCCTGCCTCTCTGCCTACTTGTGATCTCTGTCTGCCCAATAAATAAATAAAATCTTTTAAAAAAATAAGTAAAATGTAGATAATGAAAGCACCCACTTTATCAGTTTGTTATGAAGACCCAATGAATTACTATCTATAAATGTTCTAGAACAGTCCCTTATGTAAGAAAAGCACGTGTATGTGTTTACTAAATTAAGTGACTCTAAAGGCAAGCTCTGTCTGCTTACTCTGAAAGTTTTGGTAGAGATGGCTCAAATTGTGTGTGTGTGTGTGTGTGTGTGTGTGTATGTTATACCCTACATTTTTTTTTTAGATTTTATTTATTTATTTATTTATTTGAGAGAGAGGAGAGAGAGTGAGCACAGGCGGGGGGAGTGACAGGTAGAGAGAGAAGCAGGCTTCCTGCTGAGCAAAGAGTCCAATACCATGCAGGACTCGAACCCAGTATCCTGGGATCAGGACGTAAGCTGAAGGGAGACACTTAACCAGGTAAGCCATCTAGGCCCCCCACCTTTTTTTTTAATTTTAAAAGATTTTACTTATTTTTCATTATTTGTTACAGAAATGCAAGGATAATTGTTTTCCAGATCTCTGAAATTAAATAAAATATCCACCACTACTGAAAAGATAAACTCTTTTGGTGACATTAATAATTTTTATTTCACTAAATAATGTAGATTACTTATTATGTTCCACTGTTTGGTAAAGTTTGCACACATTAAAATATCTAATTATTAAGCCAATCCTATGAGGTAGGTGATTTGACTCTTACTGATCCATGAGGAGACGATAACGAGCCATTCTTAACTCTTCTCATCAGTGTAGAAATATACAGACCAGCAGTTTATAGCCAATTCCTTGTTAATTGGGAATTAATGATACACAGGGAATTATGGAAGATCTTATCTTTTGTCCTTGTGAATAGTTGTTTTTAAAACTGGCATATATCATGCAAGGAATCACTGACCTTGGCAAGTGGTAATTATAAAAATGTAAATCTGTTGTTTGGTTCGTTTTCCAACTAGAGATGCCTTTTATTTTATTTATTTATTTATTTATTTATTTATTTATTTATTTATTTTTTAGAGATGCCTTTTAAACTGGTCCTCCGTTTGTTACAATCGTGGTGTGCTGCATCACATTATGTTGTATTATATGTCCTTCTACCTTTTTACTGGGAAAAGTGCACCATAGAGAATCCCATTTTAAAGTCATCATGTAAGTTGTAGAAAGTGGAGAGGACCCTTGGTCCATCATCAGCTTTTGTCCAGGCTCAGATGGGACAGGGCTGGGCAGAGGTGGGAGGGATTTTTAATTTCCTGAAGTGGATTAAAAATGGCCTTGGAGGGGCGCCTGGGTGGCTTAGTCATTAGGCGTCTGCCTTTGGCTCAGGTCATGATCCCAGGGTCCTGGGATTGAGCCCCACGTCTGGCTCCCTGCTCAGTGGGGATCCTGTTTCTCTCTCTCCCACTCCCCCCGCTTGTGTTCCCTCACTCGCTGTCAAATAAATAAATAAAATCTTGAAAACAAATGGCTTTGGATTTTTGGCAAGTACTTCATTAAGAAAAGAGCCTCCGGGCACCTGGGTGGCTCAGCAGGTTAAGCATCTGCCTTTGGCTTAGGTCATAATCTCAGGGTCCTGGGATGGAGCCCCACATTGGGCTCCCTGCTGAGCGGGGAGTCTGTTTGTCTTTCTCCCTCTGTCCTTCCCCCCGCCTACTTGTGCTCTGTCTCTCAAATAAATAAAATCTTAAAAAAAACAAAACAAAAAAACAGGTAGAGTCCATTTCTGTACCCCTTGGAGGCTGAGTTGGTTTCCTTTTGACTTTCAGAATAGGACATTGTGAACCTCCCAGGGAAAACCTCTAGAGTCTTTGCAGCTTTTACTCTCACACTCCCAGGACTCTGAGATCACCCTTTCTGTGGAATCCAGGGATGAGAAACTATATGGAGAGGGGAGCCAGCCACCCCCCCACACCACTGTAGCATCCCAGTAGAGCTTGGGGCATTTGAGTAAGGCCATCTTAGAACTTTCAGCAGCTGTACTAGTGAGTTCTGGCAAGACCAGCAGAAGCACCCAGTCAACCCCGAGAGTCATGAGACCCATCACTGCTTTAGGGTGCTGAGATGGGGGGACATTGTCATGCAGCCACAGCTAATCAACACAGTAGTGACGGAAGACAGGCACTTCCGAGCACAGCCCCTCTGCTGTGCTCCTGCAAGAAGGATCTGTCCTGCCCCAGGTCAGCTCCGCTTACAAGGCCCCAGCAGTACAGACATTCATAAGAGTTTCTGAGACGTGGCTCAGAGCTCTAAGGGACTGGAAGGTCACTACTTCCGAGTTATTTTTGGCCAGATACAGATGCTTGAATGAATGGGATCTTGAAAAGATGAGTCTCTATAGGATTTCATTCTTTCCATTTAAAAGAAAGTGTGAGTCATAAAGACCAAGTTCCTTTTTTTTTTTTTTTTGGCAAAAATCTTGTGATGTCCCTACATCACATTTTCAATGATCTATTAGGATGACCAGTTATTAGACTGCTCCTGTTCTAGCCTTTGTAACTTTTCTACAAAACAAACAAACAAACAAACAAACACCAACCAGGAAATTCCAAGGTTGTTTTTTTCCTCCTCAGTTTATTGTATTGGGGAAATTTAGCCAAAAAAATTATAAGGATACTCATATTACTAAACTTACACTTTAAAGTCAATTATATTTAAGACTATGAATGCAGGGCATGAAGGGAATGCGACATAAAATCAACAAGACCTGTTTCCTTCGAGATACGGCTTGGGTACACTTTCTTCACTCTTGGAGAAAATGCTGATGTGCAAGAATGGGATTTTAAAAAATCCAAATGCCTTAAACAACAAGAAGCGATTAGTATGGTGTGTAGACTTTGCATTGGGTATGAAAAATCAGGCAGTCATTTTAACTTCAGAATATTTCAGTGATATTTGGAAGCTGGTAGGTGTAAACATTTAAATACATTCAAATTAATCCAGTTCAGAAATTTTTTAGTCAGTCAACCGCCAAATAGAATTCAATTCACCTGTTAATTGAACATTGATGAATGGACTTGGTTATCTGTACTCTTCTGGAATGATCTAGGGAACCTAGGTATGTAGGGTGGTTAGAAATTCTCTGGGTACTTGTGTGGCTCAAGACAGAACTGAAATCTGGAAATGCACGTCAGTGGCATTTTCATGCTGAACACAAATATCAGTGGTATCCGTTCGAATACTGATGTGACTTTCCCTGCTCCTCTGTAACTATGCTCTCCCAAGTTCTTGAACTAAAAATTTATTTATTTATTTATTTATTTATTTTTTAAAGATTTTTATTATTTGGCAGAGACAGAGAAAAAGCAGGGGGAGCAGCAGAGGGAGAGGGAGAAGCAGGCTCCCCGCTGGGCAGGAAGCCTGGTGGGGGACTTGATCCCAGGACCTTGGGATCACGACCTGAGCTGAAGGCAGACCCTTCCCCAAGTGAGCCACCCAGGCACCCCTAAAAATTGATTTTTTAGAACTCAAGGATCAGAAGTAATTTAAGAGATTTCCAGTCTTATAAAAATTCAAATGCATTTTGCTATACATTTTATAAGTTGCTTCTAGTGAAAGGATAGAATTATGTTTGGACACAATATATGCATTGAGAAAAGCATGGCATAACAAATAGGAAACTGTTACCGGGGAGGGGTGTGTACATGTGTGAAGGAGTGGGGTACAATGAGGTAGGGAAAGAGGAGAAGGTTGGCTTCTTTTCTTGGTCTGATTATCCTTTTCAATAAGCATACTTTAAGTTTCTAGTTTGGGAAATACCTGGTAAGCATATTTTCTTTCATTAGTGAATTTGAGACACACGAAGTAATAGAAGAAGTGAGACACAAACTTAGACGTGCCTTTCATGTTATGAAAAGGAGTGGGAGGCTCAATTTTATGCTTCGTTATGACCGTTGTGTTCCCCAGGGAGTCCACTTTTTTGCTGGTTTGCTGCCAGTAGATAGAGCTACGCGGCTGTTGCAGTGTGTGGCTCTCTAACTTCCCCTGCCCCTAAGCCATGTTGCCCTGTTGCATTGCCAGCGTCATGAGTCCGCAAAGCAGTAGTTTATATGTTTTCTAAACGTGGGAATCAAAGCAATACCTACATTTTTTAAAGAAGAGAAGTGAAAGAATATTTACCTAAATATATAGCTTCTGGGTGAATTGATGGTTTGACATCAGGTGAATTAATATACATTCAATAACATTTAATGCTTCAGCCAAATAAAATGGCACCGTATTGTTACCTTGACCTACATTTAGAGTTTAGGACTTTGTGGAAAGTCTGCAGTAGCAAGTGGTGAGATCAGCTGTGACTGAGTGGGTAGGAACAGCTTTGTAGTGAGGGCTTCCAGGGGATATGTGGTAAAGGAGTGCTGGGTCATTGCCAAATCCACACAATGATGGTGTTCATGAGTGTTTTTCCATCTCCACTCCTCTTCTGAGTCCTTTACTAACTGCCTTCTGGACATCCAAGTCCACTTGGATGTCCTGTGTCCCACTCAAAATCAGTGTGTTCAAAGCTAATATACCCTGTTGCCATCAGACCCCCATCACACGCCTCTCCTCCAGCATTCCCCAGCTCCGTCGGTGAGGACAATCTCCATGCCTCTCCTCCAGTGTTCCCAGCTCTTGTCAGTGAGGACAACCTCTAGTTGCCTCAGCAGGAGCTGCAGAGTTGTTTACTCCTCCTTTCCTGACTTCACACTTCCATCTGGGCATCAGATACGTTCACTTGGATCTCAAATGTCACAGATCTTCCCTCTTTGTACTGAATGCACATTCCTGCCTAGACCTTTATCATCCCCCGTTCTAATCCATCCTCGGCACGGAGCTCTGGATCTCCAAACAAAGATCCAGGCAGACCACTCCATTGGGTGTGGACTTCCGGTGGGTCTTGACTTCCTTGTCAAGGTAAAGACCAGCCTTGCCTTTCCAGTCCCTCCGTGACCTTCTCCATGTGCTCTGTGCCCTGCCAGCACTGGATTCCTCATGGCTTCATGGTCCTCCTGACTTTCATACCCTTGTCCCTTAATTATACTGCTCTGTCCGCCTGGAGTATCCATCCCCACTTTTTTTTTTTTAAACCCAGAAGTCTACATGCACAGCTTTAAATGTCACTTTTGCCTGTCTGAGACCTTCCTCAGCCTCTGGCAAAACCAAACCAAAACAGCAGATTTGTGCCCTTCTTCTCCCTGTGGCACTTACCCTGTCTCATTTTAATTGGCTGCTTATGTATTTTTCTCTGCACTAGACTGTAAGTCCTCAGACAGCAGGAATGCTATTTTATTCGTTCATCTGTAGCTGTTAGCTTGGAGCCTTGCGATACTCAACAAATCTATTCGATCGAATTGTAGATAATCTGCTTGAGGTTAATGGAGAGTTAACTAGGTACAATGTTATTCATCGAAGGGGCCTGCATCCCCTAAATGGATAATCTGCATTAAAATCTAATGTTTTCTGTTTTAAAAAAACCTGACTAAACCTTGACACAAAAAACGGTCTGATAGTGTTTTCTCTACAATGAAACTTTCACCTCTCCCAGCCTCTAGGAGTTCTGACACACTGTGCATCACTAATACAGACAGTGCTCGGTAGCTCCAGCTCGGGGCCACCCGCCTGTGCTCTTCAGCTGTAGGAACTGGCTGTAAGTCATTCTGAAGACCACCTCTCCTGTCATCTTCCTGGGGACTCTTTGTTGCAGGTGGGCATAAAACTGGCTCCCATGGCACTTGAGTTACTGGATATATTTTATGAAAGTTTAATTGCTGTGAACACCTGTTCATCATTGTTTTCTTTATGACTTTTTCCCTTTCTTTGCTAAAAATTGGAATCCATTGCTTGTCTCCTCCCAGCCCACCCACACCCCTAGTGTCAGAGTAGCGGTGGAAGCATGAATTTGCAACCTCGGTTCTGTTTACAAATACATGTAGATTCTATGCATTCTATCGGAAATTTTACGTGCTTTATCTAAAGCTTTATAAGTTAAATGAATCCAAATGAAACGTAAACTGCTTTACTTATGACAGACTTCATTGAATTCGATTCTTGGATACACGTGGCACAGGCTGTAAAATCAAACTGGCCTTAATTAAGCACTTTAGAATTAGAATGCTTTAGGTCATTTCTTTCGCTAGGGGGTTAGAAATTTCATTGTCAGTGACCTCTGGTGTGGTTAGACTTCTTTTAAAATCAGAGGCTAAGTTTCTCCTTGATGTTTCTAACTCTTACTTAACAGGGTCAACTCTCAGATACACGGGAGCTTTTAATAACGAAGATAATAAGGTCATTTGCTTCCTCTGGGATAGATTCATTGTATCACTAAATAAAATCACATATAATTCAAACACTGTATAAATAGCAAAGTCGTATTGGGAATTACAACCCTATTTCAGGATTTTGGCGGTGGTGATTTCATTTCTGCATTCACAGTGAGCAACATAATTTGTAAATCGTACTGTTTTCTACACACATGCTGTTATTTTTAATAATGATTTAAATATTAATTAAATTTAAATTAATTAAATTTAAAAATGTTAATAAATACAGGTGACCCGAATTATCTCTACAACGAATCACTCAAATCCTGACGATTATTAAATTTCAGTCTCATTTTTTATTTCTGAGGATTTTCTTGAAGTGGAAATACATGTCTTGGTCTTATAGAAGCAGCCGTTTTGTAAAATAAACTACTGTGATATAGAAACTCTCCAGTTTGGGTTCCACTGAGCTTGAAAACTGCATTAACACCCAGAGCAGAGGGTAAAGGAGCAGTTTCACCCACAGAGAAGAGTGGAGGCAAGGCCCGTGGTGTGTGGAAACCGGAAGGTCCTTTGCAGAAACCCAGTCAAAATCCAGATTCCTCCGTGCAGTCATCGTGAGAGTGAACGAAGTCATCAGATGGGCTTCTCCACCGTTTTAGGGCTGCCCCTGGGGGAAAGCTACAGAAGAGCAGCTTCTCCCGGCTGCCTTCCCATTCTCTCCCTCCACAGCGCTCCCGGAGTCCGGCGAGTTTCGGATCATCTCCTAACTTGAGGTCCTTTCCAGAAGCACTGAGCTCTTAAAGGGGGACTATAAAAGATTTCCCTGATGAGTCTGCAGTGGGGGCAGGGTGAGGGACAGGTGTCATCTCTGGGGTCATTGCCCTGCAATCCCATCTTGGAGGAAAGGTCGTGAGGCTCGTGCGGGTCCAGCGTCTGGTGTTCCCGCACCTTCCACCATCCGGGAAGCCCTAATGGGCAGGGCGCCGTTGCCGTCCTCGCACTTACTTCAGCAATTACTGCAGTTTTCTGCTGCAGGATTTCTTCTCGGGACGTGGAGAAACAGCAATCGTTGGACTTTGAGAAGTTGCAAAATGGCGTGTTTCTCTGGGGTGAGTTCGGAGAAGCTTTCCTGGTTGCTTAGATCCCCAGCGAAACCTCTAAAGGCTCCGTCTCGTCTTTTGATTACAGACTTCGGAATTTTCTTTCATTGGTCTTGTCAGTGTAAACTTTACCCAAGCCCTGTGATTAAGACATGCCACTGCCCTTGGCCTTCTGGAAAACAGCAGTCGGCAAAGCCCCCATCCCGCAGATACCCCTCCCACGCTCTGCTTAGCGGGGCGCAGGCAAGACACACCGTCTCCAAATTCCCATTCTTTGCCTCACAGATGACGGGCTGAACCGCTTGTCCTCACTCATCCGCGGAAACAGGATGCTTACCGCTGTGGTCGGGAAGTTCGTGTCCTCCCCAAGTTCATATGCTGAGTCTTCACCCCCAAGATGCTGGTGTTAGGAGGTGGGGCCTTTGGGAGGTGAGGAGGCACTGAGCCTCGAGTCCTTGTGAGTGGGATTAGTGCTCTCACAGAAGACGCCCCAGAGGGCTCCGCTGCCCACTCTGCCACGTGAGGACCCCAAGGGAAGTCACCGTCTGTGAACCGGGAGGCGGTCCCTCGCGGGCCGTGAAGGCGGCCTGATCTGAGACCCGCAGCCTCCGAACCGTGAGAAATACCTGTCCGTTGTCCGCGCGCCACCCAGGCTGCGCTGTGTGCCCGCAGGGTCATTGAGAGCTCACTGACGTGTGACACTGCGCAAGCTTAAGGTGTCCAAGGCAATGACTTGCTCCATGTGTGCACCGAGCACTGATGAACGTGGCGTTTAGTTCAGCTGCCGGATCGGACTCCGACACTTACTCCCCAAACTCCGGTCCAGCTTCGCTCCTTGCCCCGGAGCCCGCACGCTGGCCGCCCTGGGCGGGAGCCAGCACAGCCCCTGCTGAGGACAGGCCGGCCTCAGAATAAGCGCTTCTCGGGTCTCCAGGGCTGTCCAGCCACCCTCTCGGCCCGCTTCCCACACGCGGTTCCTCTCGCCTCTCCACTCCTCTTGGTACAGGAAAACCTCTTTTGCCCCTTTGGAAACGCTCGCAGTCCTACCGTCTGAGACTCTTCCTTCTTCCCCTACATCGTCACTCGCCCCATATTGCAACAGTGTCTGTCCTCCATGGCCAAAGTCCTTTCCCAAAGTCTGTCCTTACCGGGTCCGGACGTGCTTGTCATTCGCCGGCAACAGCACCGGATCCCTGTCGGCGCCTTTGAGCCCGTGCCTCCCTGTGCGTCGTACCTGCTGCGGTGTCGCTGGGAGCGGCAACGACGGGAACGAGTCGCGCGGAGGCCTCCTGAGCCGTGGATGATGGGGACCCGCCACACCGCGCGTCCCCTCGAGGCCGAGACGCGCGAGGCCGTGCCGTCGCTTTGGGAGGGGCCGCGCGACCCGTCCCGAGGCTGACGACCCAAAGGACGCCTGAGCCGGCTGATGCGCCCGTGCGTTTCCGTGCGAGGGAACAACGGCCTGAAAAGATCTGGGGAGGGAGTGTGGAGGGTCGTGTCGCGTCCGATTCAGGCTGAGCCGCGCGCTCGGTCGGGAGAAGCCCAGGGGCTGCGTCCGGGGCCTTCCCAGCCTCCCACCCCGCGCGCTCTCCGCGGGTTCCAGGAACGTCCCGCTGCGGCTCCAGAGAGCAAGGGGCAGAAAGCCCTCACTCAGGAGACCGCCTCCCTCCGAACTTGGCCTTCGTGGTACATCTGTCTTACGGAGTTGGTTGTGTGTTGTGTCAGTGGAGTTTTACCGAGCGCCTGACTTCTGTGCGCACTTCCGTGGTAACAACGCCCGGGCTCAGCGCTTTGGCGGAGGAGAACCGACGGGGCTCCCCGCGGTCTCCTCTGCAGGTCGTCGTGAATGGCGGATGCGGCTCACGACGCACAAACCCCGGACATGTCCCCGGGGAGCTTGGAGAGGCCCGTGTTAAGGAGCGCCGGTCGGCGGGGAACGCGTGCGTGTCCGCGTGTGCACGGAGTCTGTGCCCGCACGGCCGCACCCGCTCACCCGCACGGGCGCGCAGACGCGTTCAGGTCCCCGCCCTCGGGAGCTTGGGCTCCTCAGCCTCCCGCGTCGCTTGCTCGAAGCTTGGTTATGTTACCGCAGTGTCAGCGGTGATGGCAGGACTGCCTGCCGACCTGCCTCTTTCCCGCCCCTTGCTCCTTCCCTCCACACCCCACCCCACACCCACCCACGTGTGCGCTGGGACCACAAGTCTCCCACTTTTGTGGGATTTATGCCCTGTTGCTGATGCTGCTCCCTTTGGGCCTCAAACCCTGACCTCTCCCCCGAGCTCTAGCCTCATTCTCTCCAGGATGTCAACTTTGCCTGTCCGCTACACAGCGAACAGGCATGTCCCGTGTCCACAGTGAAGTCTTGATTTCTCCTGGGGACCTGCTCATCACCCCATGTAGTCCATCTCACTCACCGACACCTCTGTGCTGCCTGTTTCCCAGACCCCCAGACTCTGAGCCATCCCTGACTCGTCCCACTCACTGCTGACGTCCCACCTGACAGCACGTTCCATGGGTTCTTGCTCCAGAACGTGCCCCAGACCGCCCTACTTCTCATCGCCCTGACTTCTCCCACTCTGATCTAAGTCGCTTTCATTGTGACATCCAACTCCTCATCTTGCTGTCACATGCGTCTCTCGGAAATGGTCAGATTATCTTTCTTTTCCCCACAAAACGCTTTTTGGTTTAGAGTGATTTTTGACTTATGAAAAATTGCAAAGACGCTACACAGAGTTCCCACACTTCCTTTGTCCAGCTTCCTCTAATGTTCCCATCGTACATGATAACAGCACTTTTGTCAAAATGAAGAAATGGACATTGGCACAATCCTATTAACTCCGCTAGGGACCATATTTGGATTCCCTACGTTTTCCCACGAATGACCGTTGTTCTGTCTCAGAATCGCATGCAGGACCCCACACTGCATTTCGGTAACATGTCTCCTAGTTTCCTCTGATCTGTGACAGTTTCTTGTTTTTCCCTTCCATCGCTGTTTTGAGGACTGGTTGGGTATTCTGTAATAAGATCCTTAATTTGGGTTTGTCTGTCGTTTTCTTACAGTGAAGACACAGCTCCTATGCCGTCTGCCAGATCTCTTCTCCGTAAAGTTCCTTTTTCCCCCTTGCCGTGTAGAGTGAGTCTTTCCGAACAGGCTAGTTCATGGCTGTGTACAGTGAGTGTTTCAAAACAGGCTAGTTCATGGCCACTCTCTCCTTACAACGCCATAACACCTTCCCGTCCTTTCTTACAATGACCCGGATGGCTCTGTGTGGCTGGCACCTGCTTCCAGCCCACTTCCCCTCTGACGACCCCCCCTGGCTCTCCCATCCCATCTCAGCCCCCTGGTGTCTCACTGGTCCTCAGTTGCCTCAAGCACGCGTCACCTCAGGGTGTTTGTCGGGAATGCTTGCCCCACTGCTGCTGGATCCATTGGACTCACTGCCTTGTTTTCCTCAGGCCTCTGAGTTGCTGTTCAACCTGTGTACACCCTGTCCACGGTTCAGCACTCTGTCTCCCTTTCCCCAGGCCATTTGCACCTCCCTCCAAAGCATCTAGCTTATGATTGCAGTGTCTGGGATTCTGTCGCCTACACGATTCCCAGCACGTGTTGCTGGCAGGCCACATAGGAGATGCTCAAACAAATACCATCACATGATTGAGTGAGTAACAGAAAGCTGACCACTGTCCATCTCTGTATCAGTGGAACAGGTGTGTGGGAGAAACTGCGGTATTTTCTGCTCCAGTGCTGTACAGAGAAGAAATACCGTGTTACAAACCAGGAAACTAAAAGGGAAGTCCTTTTCAACAAAACTTTCAGTTTTGCATGCCGAAGTTTAGAATTATAATGAGGTGCATAGGACATTTGCCTGGTTTTAAAAATCAGAATATGGACCAGTGAGTTAAAAATTTGATGATCCCTTCCCTTCCCTTCCCTTTCTCTCTCTCTCTCTCTTTCTTTCTTTCTTTCTTTCTAGATTTAATTTATTTAATTGACAGAGAGAGAGAGAGAGGGAGAGAGAACACAAGCAGGGGGAGTGGGAAAGGGAGAAGCAGGTTTCCCGCTGAGCAGGGAGCTGGATGCAGGGCTCGATCCCAGGACCCGGGGATCATGACCTGAGCCAAAGCCAGACGCTTAATGACTCAGCCCCTCAGGGACCCCCAGAATTTGGAGATTTCTTAAGATGCTAAACAAAGTCATTCTTTAACCAAGATACTTCTTGTGTGCAAACACCTTGGAGCATTAGCCCATTATGAGGTTAAGAACCTTTCCAGGTCACACTTCCAAGTGGCCGTTTTGACCCTGAAACGGTTAAGTGTGTTAACTCCCAAGTAGTATTGTGCTTGTTACAGGATTAGGCAGTAATGAGTCTTTCTGTGTTTGTTACACAATAGAACAATGGGAATTCTCACTGGGGAGTGGCTGTTCCAAGGAAAGAAAACTAGTCCTGGGCTTTCAAGTACTGTATTTTCATATGCTCATCTAAGTTTCTCGGTTGTTGTTTTCCTTATCCTTCGGTTCTCTGGACAGCGAGGCTCATGGCCACCTCTCTTCGGGATGAATTTGATTTGCTCTTCTGTCTGCCAGGAAGAGCCAGTCTGTTACCCTTCTTTATCTTCACTTGTGAACCCATATTTAGAGGAGTATGATGGTGCACCCAGCCAGCACTGTAGCGTGCCCTGTTGCTGGGCTAGAGGAATATTCTGAAGACAGAAAGGAAGAGAAGGCAGGAGCTTACAAATAGAAAATGCTTTATGGCTGACTTTTTCCATTTATCTTGCATTGGTCAGTATAATGATTGCAGACCATCCTCAAAATGAGAGCAGTGTAGGCACTCTGCCAAATTTCAAATAAAGAATTATAGAACTGGGGCGCCTGGGTGGCTCAGTCATTAAGCGTCTGCCTTCAGCTCAGGTCACGATCTCAGGGTCCTGGGATAGAGCCCCGCATCCCATCGGGCTCCCTGCTCAGTGAGGAGTCTCCTTGTCCCTCTGCCCTTCCCCCCAACTCATGCTGGCACATGCTCTCCCTGTCTCTCTCTCAAATGTAAATGAAATCTTTTTAAAAAAGGAATATAGAACTAGCAGGGAATATTTTTATATATTATCCCATTGGGTAAGAACAGAATTTTCTTATTATTAGAAAAGCCACTCTTGCTAGTGGTATGTTTGGAAAAAATAAATGGAAACTATAGATGTTCCTTATTTCCCATCATTGCACACATTCCAATTTTATTTTAACAGTTTTGAAACTCAGTATTATTCAGTATTACAATTTCAGGGTTGTTTGGGGGGAAGAAGACAGGGATTTTCTTACCATCTGTGATAATAAGAGCTTTCTCATGTTCACCAATGTCATTACATAATATTCTTTAAACATCAGTTTAAACAGATTCCTAACTAATCCAGATATTTTTTTGTTTTTTTTTCCTCTAGTGTTCCCCCCCCCCCCAGAGACTGTGACACACATTTCTGTCTAGTCCTGTGTCCCTTCTAATGACTAATACAGAAATACTGTTGTTGGTGCCTTTTTTTTTTTTTTTTAAGATTTTATTCATTTATTTGACAGAGAAACAGCACAAGCAGATGGAGCAGGAGAGGGAGAAGCAGTCTACACGTTGAGCAGGGAACCGGCTGCAGGGGTCAATGCAGGGCTCGATGCGGGGCTGTATCTGAGGACCCTGAGATCATGACCTGAGCCCAAGGCAGAGGCTTAACCCACTGAGCCACCCAGGCACCCTCTTAGAGTTTTAATAAAGGAGGATTGTCAGAATTTTTTAAAAATTCATACAATTACCAGGCTTGCCTGGATGGTGCAGTTGGTTAAGTATCCAACTCTCGGTGTCGGCCTAGGTGGTGATCTCAGGGTTGTGAGATCGAGCCTGCGTCCGGCTCTGCCCTCAGCAGGGAGTCTCCTGGGGATTCCGTCTCCCTCTCCTTCTGCCCCTCCTGTTCACTCTCACTTCATCTCTCTCAAACAAATAAATCTTTTAAAAAAAATGTTGGAAAAAAATTCATGCAATTACCAATTACTTCAACTTGTTTTAACCCCCACTCAACATGGTGTTTCCAGTTTAACCATTTTACACAAGTAGCTCTGGTTTCTTCATTTTACTTGCCATTAATTTCATTATGTGACTATATCCTAATCTATCCATTTCCCTTTTGCTGGAGCTTAGTTTTTTTGTTTAATTTGTTGTTTGCTATAACAGGCAATGCTTTAGTAAACATCGATGCACCTCCCTCTTTGTGGGCACATGGGGGAATTTCTCTGGGGCATGGAACTAGAAGTAGAATTGCTGGGTTGTTAAATATACGATCTTGAACTTTATTAGATTTTGCAAAATTGCCTCCAAAGGGGTTGTACCAGTTCTCTTCCTACCGGTCACATGTGTGTGTTCCTACTTTCTCACATTGATGGTTTTGTCTTTGACAGTCTGGTATGTGTGAAATCACATCTTGTCCGCTTATTTATTGACATACTTTTTAAGCTTGCTTCTCTATCTTGCAACGTCCAGATCTGACACAATTCTAGAAGTGTTTCCTTTCTCCACTTTGGTTACGGTTTAAGTAAGCGATATGCTGAAACGGAGAAGATGGGGTGTGGTTAGGTATTGTTCTCTTTGGTGACATTCCACCTTCCCTTCCAGAACGGCACATGCCAGGCCATGATCAAGAGAGGACTTGTGGTGTAAATGGCATGACAACATCACTGTCCTACTAGGCTTAAGGTTCCACATGAGAAAGCCTCTCCCTCTCCAGACAGGGAAGTTGTTCTGGATGAATGACTCTCTGGTGGCTGGGGGGGTCCTGAATGAACAACATGGTGCTGTGATTGGCAGTGACACCCAAAGGGTGTTTTCTTTTTATTGGTAAACTCAGGGAGAATACCGCAACTCCCTTCCTCTGCTGCTCATGAAAGGGATTTTCCTTATTCCTGTGAAACACTAATTAGTTTACACAATTACTGACCTAGTGGCTCTGCTATCCTCCAACTTCATTTTCCATCTCTTCAGGACTCCAGATTACACCCAGCTGCACTGGTCGTCTTCCTACTTCTTCGAGATGCCAACCACAGGATCTTGGCACTTGCTACTCCTTCTGCTGTCTGGAAGACTTTGTTTCTTAGGTCTTAACATGATTGGCTTTTTATTTATTTTTATATATTTTTTCAGATTTTATTTACTTGTTTGAGACAGAAAGAGAGAGAGAGAGAGAGAGAGCACAAGCAGGGGGAGTGGCAGGCAGAGGGAGAAGGAGAAGCAGATTCCCTACCCAGCATGGAGCCCCGTGTGGGACTCCATCCCAGGACCCTAAGATCATGACCTGAGCTGAAGGCATTTAGATGCTTAACTGACAGAGCCACCCAGGCACCCCTGTGACTGGCTTTTTAAAAAATCATTCAGTTCTCTCAGTTAAAGAGTCACTTCCTTAGAGAATCTGACCAAGACCATTTGTCTGTGTATTTGTTCCTTTATCATACTGCCTTTTTTTTTTTTTTATCATAGCATATATGTGAAGTCAGCCCCCCCTATATTTTTGGTTTGTCTCTGCTATAAGAAATTAAATCCCAAGGAACTAGTCTGCATGGCTTATGCCAGTATTCCAGTACCAGAAACAGTTGGTTCTCATCCAGTATTCATTGAGGGAATGGATAGTCTCTATTTTAGGAGAGACTATAAAATTATTCTCATTTTATCCTACAAACATTTGAGATTCCACCCTGGGCCAGGCTCTGAGAAAGATTTTGAAGCTATAAAGGTACACAAGACTCTAGCCCTCAAGTAACTGACAGTCTGGAAACGTAGCACGCTTTGGGATGTCACCTAGAGCACCAGTGATTGTCTCAACTTGGGGGCAAAGAAACTATAGGCTCAGTCCTCCAGGAGAGAAGATGGGTTTACAGAAAGACCACAGTTCCTGCTATCTTGGTTTGTAACTAATTTGTCTATCAGAAACTAGGAAAAAATGGGAGGAAAGTAAATGCAAATAGGAAATAAAAGCCCAAGGCTGTAGGAACTAGTGCAGTGGTTGCTCAGAGAATGAGGTGAGTAGGACATAACCAGTGTTAGCAAGGGTACGGAGAGAAGAGAACCTTTGTACGCTGGTGTTGGCAATGCAGACCGCTCCCACCAATAGGGAAAGCAGTCCAAGGATTTCTCAAAAAATTGAAAAGGATCTGCCATTGGATGCGGCAGTTCCACTCCTGGATGTTAAACCAAACAATTAAAATCCTTGTCCTGAAGAGATATCCGCATTCCCATGTTCACTGAAGTGTTACAGTAACCAAGATATGGAAACAACTTAAGTGTCCGTGTAGATGAATGAACAAAGATGATGGGATATATATATAATATGTAATATACTATATATATGTAATATATCTCACATTAGGAGTTATGACACATATAATGTATTTCAAATTAGGCATTATCACAACATAGGCAATATATTATATTACTATATATAATATATTGTACATTAGGTCTTATGACATATATATTATTATATAAGTAATATACCTCACTAGGCATTATGACATATATTATCATGACATATACATATAAAATATATCTCACATTAGACATTATGACATATATATATATCACAATAGGCATTATGACATATATATTATTATGATATATATATAATATACCACATTAAGCATTATGGCATAAGTTTTATTATGACATAACACATAATATATCACATTAGGCATTATGACATATATTTTTATGACATATAATTATATATATAAAATATATCTCACTAGACATTATGACATATATTATTATGACATATGTATTATATACATATAATATATCTCACTAGGTATTATGGCATGTGTTATTATGATTTATATATGATATATCTCACCTTAGACATTATGGCATATATATTGTTATGACATTTATGTTATATATAATATATCCCACATTAGGCATTGTGACATACATATTATATATATAAAATCTCACTAGGCATTATAACATGTATATTATTATGACATATATTACATTAGGCATTATGACATATATATTATTACATATATAACATATCTCACTAGGCATTATGACATATATTATTATGACATATTTAAATCATTAGGCATTATGACATATTAAACATATCACATTAAGGATTATGACATATTATGATGTATTATTATATATAATATATCTTACATGAGACATTGTGACATGTATATTATTATGACATATATAATTATAGATAATATATCTCACTAGGCATTTTGACATGTATTATTATGACATATCACATTAAGCATTATGATCTATATATTATTATGACATATATATTATATACAGTATATCTCACATTAGGCATTGTGACATCTGTATTATTATATATATATTCATTAGGCATTATGACATATATATTATGCCATATATAATATATCTCACTAGGCATGTCATATATATTATTATGACATGTATTATATATACTATATTTCACTAGTCATGACATGCATATTATTATGACATATATATAATATATCACATTAGGCATTATGAGATATATATTATATATGTAATATATCTCACTGGGCATTATGACATGAGATATATGTATAATACATCTCACATTAGACATATTTTATAACATATATATAGAATATCACATTAGGCATTATGACATATATTATTATGGCATATATAATATATCACATTAGGCATTATGGCATAATTATTATTATGACAACATATATATCACAGTAGGCATTATGGGATATATATATGTAATATATCTCACTGGGCATTATGACATGAGATATATGTATAATATATCTCACATTAGACATATATTTTATAACATATATATAGAATATCACATTAGGCATTATGACATTATTATGACATATATAATATATCACATTAGCCATTATGGTGTAATTATTATTATGACAACATATATATCACATTAGGCATTATATATGTTATACATAATATATTTCACTGGCATATATATTATGATATATATTAAATATATCACATTAGGCATCATGACATATTTTATTATGACATATATAAAATATATCTCACATTAAGCATTATGACAAATATATTATTATGGCATATATACTACATTAGGCATTATGCCATATATATTATTTTGACATAATTATATATAATATATATCATATTAGTCATTATGACATATTATTATGCATAAAATATATCACATTAGGCATTATGACCTATATATTATTATATATATCCCACATTAGGCATTATGATATATATATTATTATGACATATATTATTATATATGTAATATATGTCACATTAGGCATTATGACAAATATATTATTATGGCATATATAGTACATTAGGCATTATGCCATATATATTATTTTGACGTAATTATATATAATATATATCATATTAGTCATTATGACATATTATTATACATAAAATATATCACATTAGGCATTATGACCTATATATTATTTATATATCCCACATTAGGCATTATGATATATATATTATTATGACATATATTATTATATGTATTATATGTATTATATGTATATAATAATATATGTCATAATAATATATATATCATAATGCCTAATGTGGGATATATAAGGTATTATGACATATGTCATATACATATCACCACCTATTATCACAGGAGGGCATTATGCTTAATGGAATAAGCCAGAAAAAGACAAATTCTATATGATCTCCCTTAAATGTGAAATCTAAAAAGGACAGATTTAGAAAACACAGAGTAGAATGCTAGTTACCAGGACCTTAGGGGGTAGGGGAGATCGGGAGATATTGTTCAGAGGGTACGAACTTCCAGTTATATATGATTAAGAAGTTTGGGGATCTAATGTAGAGTATGGTGGTTATGAACTAATAATACTGTACCATATACTTGCATGTTGTTCAGAGAGTAGGACAAGCTTGAAAATTCTCCCCACAAAAAGGAGCGGGAACTATGTGATGGTGTGGAGGTGGTCACTGACACTGACTGTTATCATTTTGCAATTCGTAAATGTATCAGACCAACACATCATACACCTGAAACTTACACAGGGCTGTGTGTCAGTTACATGTCGATAAAGCCGGGAGAGGAAAGACATGCTGGGATGGTCACCAGCTACAGGACGGGGAGCCAGCTTCTGCCACCATTTGGATGCTTCTGCATCCATTTATTCATGCAGCCAGCGAAAGGGCCGCGGCAGGGTAAGAGGGGAGGTCAGGAGTAGAGTGTGTCCTGCTTCTCCCAACACTGGAAGTTCCTCCCCACATGGAAACACATCCTTACTTCAGTTTCCCCCACAAAGAGGGTGGGCATCCAAGGAGCATCCAAGAAGATCAACAACAGGAGGTACCTTAGAGACAACTACAGTGTCATTGACACCAACTGACCAGTGGAAGGTCACAGTTGCTGAGTGACAGACCAAACTCAAAGCTTGGGAAAGCCTACATTTTTTCCAGCCGTACGTGAGAAAAACAGGAAATAATGGCTAGAAACATAGGCAGTGTTTTTGGACAACAGCAGGCATTGCATTTCATAAAGCTCTTTGCGGGGAGCTGGGTAGGAGGCGGAACCTGCGGTTTCCATGAGTGCCACGTGAACCTGGGTGATGGTATAATTTAAGGTAATCAGGAGTAATCAAGCTTACTGAACAACAACAAAATAAGATGCCATTTGGGATGTTAATAATTATTAAATGTCATTAGGAGCATTGGCTATACAAGAGACTAATGGTGCCTTCCGGGCTACTGGAAAAGGGTATTTATTTTCCTAAAGCCAGGGGCTGAACTGAAAGGGCTGCCCTTTGGGACATGAGACATAATTACTGGTTGAGAAGAACCCCCACAGGTGAGCCATTCAGGGGGCTGTGCACTGACTTGAACAGCATACTATAAAGATAGCACAGAACAGAGCCTGGTCGGTCCCCAGAGTCACAGAGCTGGGTCTGCCAACAGGCTGCTCGCCAGGCCTGCTCTGCGCCTTAAATCCTCCTGTTCCTGTCCTCGCGACTGACGTCCTGCTGGAAGAGTGCCTCTGGGTCTCTCACGGCCCCAGGAGAACCCCGAATCATACAGAGAAGACATGCTCTGAAAGAAGGCACTTCGGGGGAGCGGTGGAAAGCAGCACTCAGCTAGAAAGCACAGAACCGAGCGTATTCGAGGTGAAGGCTGCACACGATTGGCTCCTGTGGTCATCACCGCTTAGGGCGAGTGCAGCACATGCCAGTCGGCGAGCGCTCAAACCCACTTCCAGTTACAAAGCACTGGGCGGAAAGGGCTCAGCTCAAATATATAGAAGACTTCTCTACATCCTCCTGGGTCCCCCACAACCCCGCAACAGAAAGCTATCTGGCCGGGACGCTCACAGCTCCAAAGTTTCCGCACTGCTCCGTGTGAACAAGACGATGGCAGGCAGTGGAGTGCCTGGCGGTCTGTTCACTTCCGGGCACCCCATCAGTAAGGAGGCACCCGCTAAGGCCGTTTCTCTGCCTAAATTTGTACTGAGTAAATACGACTATAATCCCCATGATTCCATTACCATATACAACCGTCATCGCATTGCATGTGGGCACACAGTAAAGTGCACTTTTTTTTTAAGGGTTTATTTATTTGAGAGAGTGAGAGGGAGCACAAATAGGGAGAGGGGCAGAAGGAGAGGGAGAAGCACCTATGCGGGACTCGATTCCAGGATCCTGGGATTCCTCACCTGAGCCAAAGGCAGACGCTTCACTGACTGAGCCCTCCTGTTGCCCCCCCAAAATGCACTTTCAACAATACCTCCCTCCTGCTGTTTCGCATGAAATGATGGGGACGTCTAAGCAGAAGGTCCCGAGTGACATTAAGGTCTATTTATCCTCACTGAAAATACCCAGGACACCTAGACATTCAGCCAGATCTCATGTTGATCTTGTGGGAACAGGGTTCTCCTGACTTGGTCCAGGGCATTTTATTTCACCCTCGCGGACACGTAGAGTCTTCTGTGCCAGTGTGCTGTCAGACTGTACCCTCTGTAAATGTTTAATGAGAGTGGGCACTCTTCAAAGGACTGGGGATAAAAGGTTGAGATGGACAGAGCATCACCCCTGCCGGAGAAAAAGAGTCTCATGAAGGCCTGCAGGTTTGCAGACTTCAAGAGCCTTTTTACTAGGGAGGGATAGAGATGTTATTCAGCTGGAAATCGTGGGGTGATTGATAACTGTACCCCAAGTAAACGTGGCCCAGAATAGAAAGTCTCTGTTGAAAAGATGACGCATTTTGCTGACGAGCCCTCTTGTCCCACAACGGGTGTGGAGGCTCCGGCTGGGAGGACATGTGAAGGGAGCTGCCCGCCCAGCGCAGAGCAGGGCAGTGCCCTCTGCTTCTGGGCAGCATCAGCTGAGACAGCAGCCCAGCCCGGAGGGAGGCAGAATTCTCCGTGGGGTTTGTAAGTAACTCAGAGGTTCCTGAAATAAAGACCCGGATAATCAGCAATGCCTTCTAACGGCTGAATCTTCAATGTGTAGGAGACCAGAAAGTGGGGAGCGCCAACTGTCCACTTGGACATGTTTCCAGATTTCAGGGTTAGGGCTGTGATCGTCCTTTTATGTCCCCAAATGCAGTCTACATTGCCTCCATCCCCCGCTCCACCCCTAAAAGTTGATGGCGGTGGACCACGGCAACTGGGTGCCTGCCCTTGGGCTTTACACTGGGTCTAGCTAAAGTAGCCCTGACAGGAGCCAAGAGGGAAGGAGAGAGGGCTGTTTGTTCCCCAAAACCTTTCCGCACACGATCACCTTAGGCTGGCTGTGTTGCTCTGCTGAGGGTCATAGGTCATGTGATGGAGGTGACCTGCACCGTGCACCCGTACACTTTGCACTCAGCAAATAGACCAGCCTTCCATAAACCATTGCATCTTGCTGACTTGCTTTCTTCAAGGAGCTCCTCATCAGTGGGAGCCCTGCCTCTGTATGTTTGTCCCTGTAGCTCCTCCAACAGCCAGTCCTTCCCCTTTTCAGGACCTTTAGCCTCCCGGTCTCTCTGTGGAACTCTTTATCCTCAGCACCTTCCTGTGGTGGCTCCGTGCAGGCTCTCTGTGCATAGTCAGACCTTTCCAGTCTGCCCATCTAGAATCCCAGATGCCCATCTAGAACAGCATCCCCAGACTGTTCATAGTCAGCTGGCTGCTTCATCTGGCCCACACACTTGTCTGCTTGCTGGGGATCATCTTTCCTTCTTGAGGGCGTGTCCTTCAGGAGGTTTCTCTGGCTGGCTTCTCTCATTATGGGGCTCAGAATATTGGTGGGGGAGGTTTGCAGAGGGGCTCTGTAAGTGTTGAGTGAATAAAACAAGCAGTAACTACAGGAGTGGCCCCGTCATACTGATGTTCGGTAACGGATCACTGTTTCTCCAGGGTGGAAAATGGGAGATTGGTTAGAAGGGAGAGGTGGATTAGAATGTCAGCATAGGAGGAACGGCAGACATGGCAAGGACAGGGGCATATATATGACTTGCTATGGTTGGCAGAATTTTAAGGCTGCCCCTCCCTTGTGCAGTCCCTTCCTCACTGAGGGCAAGTGGGAGCTCATTATGTGACCCTAAGTCATTTCCTTGTTGATGTTGCCTTATATATGTAAAACAGAGTATTGGGGCGAGTTAGGCTCCATTCACTCACACGTGCCCTTTAAAAGCAGAGCCATGTTTCCAGCTGGTAGCAGAAGGAGAAGTCAGAGATAGTTAAAGCATAAGAGGGACAGCAGATGCCTCTGGTGGTTTGGGGGAGTGGAGTGGCCATATGAGAAAGAGTCTGGGTGGCCTCTAAGAGCAGAAATCTGGCCTCTAAGAGCATGATCTCTCGCTAATGACAGCCAGCAAGGAACTGGGGACCTCGGTCTTGCAACGAAAGGAACAGAATTGATAAAGCAACATGAAGGGTCCTGGAAATGAATCCTTCTGAACATTCCAGGTAATGACAGCCCAGCTCCATTGACCCTTTGGGACTGTCTTTGGGAGACAGCTTTAAGAGACCCATGGCAGAGAACCCAGTCATGCCATCCTGGACTTCTACCCCACAGATCTATGAGCTAAGAAATGGGTGTTTTAACCTGCCAAGTTGATGTCATTTGTTTTGTAGCAGTAGCTAACTAATCTAGATCTGAAGCTAGTGGAAGGGCCATACTGCAGATGTGGTGGGACAGGGAAGAGAGGAAAGGAGGTGGGTGTGTGTTCTGCTGTGGTTGAGTGCGTAGGGAGGGAGAGTCACAGCCCCGCTTCCCTACCCTGGGTGATGCATGCTTGGTGACCATGGTGTTGCTGGTGGGCCCTTCCCAGGTGGGTGCAGTACAGCTGGCGACTCTCGCCAGGCATCACTCATGCACAGATGTTCCTCCTGATATGCAGAAACACTTTCCTCATTAAAGCATCCTGGTCCTGGAGGGAGAGAAAGTGAAACAACACGAGACCTGTTTCTGGATCTGTCTGGATGGGAAGCTCAGTTGCATCATCTAGTGTGATTTGGGGCACATCGATAATATTGAGCCTCCGGGCTCTTATTCAGAAACTAGGGCTGCTAATGCATATTGTGTATCTTTGCTCAGAGAACTAACTGAATTAGAGATAAAAACTCATTGTCCTGGGCCTGACATACAACAGGTCCTCAATAAAGGCTATAAAACAAAGAAAGGAGAACATCCAGCAGTTGATGTAGCACATCTGTGTGAGTCTGCTCAGGCTGCCACATTGCCACAGCTTGGCGAGCTCAAACAAAAGACATTTCTGTCTCTCCACCTCTCTGGAGGCTGGGGGTCCAAGATCCAGGTGTGGGCAGGCCCGGATCCTCCTGAGGCCTCTCTCCTTGGTGTGCAGGCTCACACGTGCTGTGTCCTGACGTGGTCGTCCCTCTGTGCCTGTCTGTGGCCTCATCTCCTCTTATTATAAGGACCCCAGGTACGTGGGATAAATGTCCACCCTAGTGACCACATTTTACCTTAATTACTTATCTTAAAGGCCCCATCGCCAGATACCCTCACTTCCAATTCTGATACCCCGGGTGTTAGGATTTCAACATGTGAATTGGGAGGGATACAGTTTAGCTCGTAACAATATATGTAAATGAATTCTTTTAAAAAGAAAGGATGATTAATAAGATAATGATAATAAGAGACCCTCAAAAAGTTGAAGGTAGTAAATCAGTACAGATGATTATGTTTATATGGATCAAAGTCGAGCATTTTTTCCTTTAATATTTTCTTCACTGTTACCCATGAAACCATGTTACACATTCATGGAAAAGCCAGGCTTTTCAGTCTGCTCATATTAAAGCCAGGATAACAAATCCTTCTCTTAATTTTTTGTGCCTTTGGTATAAGTGGACATGAAGGTGCTGCATTTTAGATATAGCGACCCATTTGTCCACCGTGATGGAGTTAAGAGTTTGAGCACATTGCCTGGAGTTCAGAAGCGTGCCGGCGAGCTAGGCTTGCAGTGACAGTGGAGCAGCAGTCTGGTGCTCTGTTTTACAGTCATGTGACTCCGCAGGGTAACTCTCAGAGAATAACGGAGCTGTACCCTACACATTGGTCTGCCATGAAAACTATGCCTTCTCACCTTTACAGTTTGGTAGCTCTTGGGGTGCCTGGGTACTTCAGTGGGTGAAGCCTCTGCCTTCAGCTAAGGTCATGATCCTGGGTTCCTGGGATTGAACCCCACGTCGGGCTTTCTGCTTAGTGGGGAGTCTGCTTCTCCCTCGGCTCACGTGTGCTCTCCATTTCTCTCTCTCTCAAATAAATAAGTAAAATCTTTACAATGAAATTTGATAGATCTTCATCTTTTAGGTTAAATCTCATTCTATTTTGGGGGCAATCCTGATAGAAAAGTGTGCAATATGGATTTTTTTAAATCCCTGTCCTAAGTACAGTAAACAAGAAAAGGAAAGCTATCTCCAGTGTTGTTTCTGACCAGGAAAAGGCAAGATGTTCCCTCCTTACCTTGATAAACTGTTAGCAATAGGTCACAGTCAGCGCCTCCTATCATCAGCAATGGCACCAGGAGCTGAAATGTCAGTGACGAAGCGTTTCCATGGGGATCCTTCCTGGCTTCATGGGTGTGAGTACCTTCTTCACGCCCACATTCAGGGATCATGGGTAGTGGTGGTGATGTGTTCTGCTGTGCACTGGGGTGCCAGGCACGAGCTGTGTAGCTGGCTTCCCCAGCAGAGCCTCCCACAAGCGCGCTTTCAGTTAGGGGAGTCACCTGCTCGTGCTTTGTGCTCGTTTCCACAAACGAGACCTGGCAGGATGCACACAGAGCCTCAGCGAGAATCTGTTTTGTTTTAACAAGACTCAGTAGCTAAAGCTTGTGCGGGGAAGGTGCTCTCACTTGGCAGCCGGGGCTAGCACGGGGAAGGTGTGCTGGCTCGCTGCTAGCACCTGAGCCACATCTGCTGTGCAGAGGAGCAAGCCATGTGTAGTGCTCAGTATCACTCCTGCGGAGGTCACCCCTTCATCTAGGGAGGATACGGAGCCCTTCCCCCTCCTCTTCATCTTTTCTTTGTTTTATAGGCGTTTGGTTGGCTATCTGTCATTTATGCTCACAACAGTCACTGTGTCGGCATTGCTTTGGGGATTAGATTGGTAACAGGCTTGTTTCTGGTTTTTGATGACTTTTCATTATCCCTTCCTAAATTGTTGTGGTTTATGTCCTAGACACAGCTGCTTCCTTGCTTGTTTTCCTTTTGAGCAGACCACTGTCGATTAGGTGTAAGCACCCAGACAGACACAGACCTAATGCAACCTTCACGAATTCAAAGTCCCTGTCTTCTGGGAACATCTGTCTGAGCAAGACTGAGATCGTCACTCCAAAGTTAATAGTTAGAGAACTAACCAGGGGTGTTAGCCGTCACACCCCAGGGCTCATCTCACCTCCCTGACAGAGGTCTAACTCTTCTCACAGATTAGGACACCAAAGGCTGGGAGAGCTACCAAAGCAATCTCTGTATCACGCCCAGCAGAGCTGGGACACACATCCAGTTTCCTCTGACCCCACGCTGAATGTCTCCATCAGCACTGCACAAGGGAGGAGAGAACATGTAGAAACCACGTAGCTTTTTAGTGGGTTAGAAGACAAGGTACGTTTCTTCTTGTGGCTTCTCTTTGTCTCTTGTCTCCATGTCCATCCTAATTCAGGAGTCCTTATAGACATTGCCAGATGTCCACAGCGCAGAGATCACCCCCTCCCTCGCCCAGCTGAGAACCACTGCCTTTGGGTATGGTAGGTCATGAGAAAAATGAAGTAAACACTGCTTCTTACAGTTTTTTTCCAAGTCTGGCCTGTCGACCACTTGTGGTAGGCAGAATAATGCCCATCCTCTCCCCCAAAATATATGTGCAGCCTAAACACCGAGACTGGGAATGTGTTGACTGCAGGGTCAAAGGGACTTTGCAAGTGTAATTATGAGCCAGGGACCTTGAGATGGGGCGGTGATCCTGCGTGATCCAGGTGGGTCCGACGTAATCACAAGGATCCTTCTAAGAGGAGGGCAGAGGAAGATTTGACTGCAGAAAAGTCATATCAGAGTGGTACAGAGTGAGAAAGCCTTTCCCAGCGGAGGCCAAAAATAAATCTATGTGAGGACAGATGCAGTGCTGTCTGCGTTGGAGATGCACGGAGAGGACCATCAGCTGAGGAATGCCAAAAGCCTCTAGAGGCTTGAGGAAGCACAGAAATAGATTCTCCCCTATAGCCTCCGGAAGGAAGGCCCTGAGAACACCTTGATTTTAGCTTGGGGAGGCTTTTGTCAGACTTCTGGCCTCCAGAAGCGAGAGAAGAAATTCATGTTATAAACCATTCGGTTTCTGGCAATTTGTAATACCAAACCTCTGTTGGATCACCTGATGTGGGGCTACAAAAACACATGCCTGGGGCTCAGAGCTAAAGACTCAGAACTTTCTGGATGTGGAGCCCATGCACCTGCATTCATAACCAGCACACATCAGGTGACTTCTGGTACCCTAAGATCCGAGATGCACAGAGGGAGTGTGTCTTCTGCCTGCTTTCCTGTCCATGACAGATCCATCCTCCACTTCCTCAGGAAATAGAGGTTTCTTTCCTTCTTTCTTTCTTTCTTTCTTTCTTTCTTTCTTTCTTTCTTTCTTTCTTTCTTTCAAGATTTTATTATTTATTTGACAGAGAGAGAAACAGCGAGGGCAGGAATAGGAGCAGGGGGAGTAGGAAAGGGAATGCAGGCTTCCTGCCATTCAGGGAGCCTGATGTGGGGCTCAATCCCAGGACTCTGGGATCGTGATCTGAGCCAAAGGCAGATGCTTAACAACTGAGCCACCCAGGTGCCCAGGAAATAGAGATTTCTAAAAAATCTTTCTAAACACTTTCATTTTTTCCCTAAAACTGAAAAAAAGAGAGAGAGAAAAGAAAGGGAGGATATGTATTTCCTCCCATGTTTGAATGAGAGTTGTGTTGGTGCGCAGCGGATTTGACTGTTCTTGCAAAAGGAGCTGCCATTTCTTTTTCTCTTGGGAGGCCTCGGATTACTGGGACCGGGCAGGCCTGTCTGATGAGAGGTGCAGACTCAGCATTCTGGGCGTTCGTGAAGCCCTGCTGTGGGACAGATTTGGGTGAGTGTGTCAGTCTCCGAAGGCCCCTGCCGTCGTGGAGATCCCAACTCCAAACTCAACTTCAGAGATGATGTTTGGAAGAGCAATGCCGAGTTCCCTGGTGCTGACCCGTCCCTGTCACTAAGGATCAGATCAGCTCCCATAACCGCTGTTATCACTTTTCAAAATGCACCTCACCAACTGATGCGGTTACTAGATAGGGACGCGTGGCTGAAATTTTGTCCTGACCCCAGCTTGAAGCAGGAATCCACGTGTGGAAGACTGCACACCACGCTTGCCAGATGATAAATGACTCCCTCCTTACTGGGGAGGCAAAAGCACGGAGTTACCCCTGAGATTTTATTACATTTAATGGGGAAGAGCAAAGAGAGCCTTGTAGAGCAGCTCCGGGGTGGGGTGGGATGGGGGTTATTTTAGTGCAGGTGTGGGTTCAAAGATTGGAGGAATAAAGGAGAGTTTAGTCTTTCTCCCTTCTTGTCTCTGTGTGTAGGTGTGGCAGGGCTTTCATTTTCAAAATAAGGATTTTTTTTCATGCAATTATATCCCTAAAAATAGTAGTATAAAACTCACTACTTCCCCAGAAGAAGTAAAGTTTAACAAGGTGTTTCTGAAACTAATTTCCAAAGAATGACGATACCTCTGTTGTGACATGACTGCATTTTCAGCAACTCTGTAAGGAATCAGTATTAATCAGTCTGGCACCAGGAAGGGGATTTTTTTTTTAAAGATTTTATTTATTTATTTGACAGACAGAAATCACAAGTAGGCAGAGAGAGAGAGAGAGAAGGAAGCAAGCTCCCCACTGAGCAGAGAGCCCAATGCGGGGCTTGATCCCAAGACCCTGGGATCATGACCTGAGCTGAAGGCAGAGGCTTTAACCCACTGAGCCACCCAGGTGCCCCCAGGAAGGGGTTTTTTTTACAGAGATTGGATTTTTACCCTTTCAGATACCTTGTTTTTTTTTTTTTTATAGCTCTTCACATGGTTCCCCTGGAAATTCTTGTAGGTTTAGTATCTATTTATTAAAATTATATACTAATGGACATGAGGGTAACGGGTTTTCACCTTTTATTTCCTGCTATTGAAGAAAATACTGAAACTCCCATGTAGATCTCAAAAATTCAAACTAGAATTACCACACAATCCAGCAATTCTAAGTTCATATCCAAGAGAGCGGAACACGGGGACTCAGATACTATATCTGGACGTACACAGCAGCATTAATCCCAGAAGGTGAAGTAATGCCAATGTCCACCAGCGGATGCACGGATAAACGAAGTGTGAGCTATGCATATACGGAATGCAGTCAGTGTTCTGGATGAAGTTCTGACAGATGCTACCAGGGGGACACACACCCTGAAGACCTTTCGGTAAATGGATCAGCCAAACACAGAAGGACAAGTGCTGTTTGACTCCACTTCTAGGAGGTGCTTTGAGCGGTCACATCCATATAGACAGAAAGGAGGATGGTGTCACCAGGGGCCGTGGGTCGGGGGTGGGGTTGTCATTGAGGGCAAGTAGCGTTTCAGCGTAGGAAGGTGAAACCCTCTGTAGGTGGCCGATGGTGATGTGCATAAATGGTTCATGCCATGTCAGTGCACACTTAAAGTGACAAGTTTCATGGTATGCATACTTTGCCACAAAAAAATCTTTAAAGAGAGATTGAAGATTTGGGTGATGAGAAAATTCTGGAAAAGTGGTGGTTGCACAGTCATGCAATAGTGCCACTGAATGGCACACTTAAAAACGGCTGAAATGGCATATTTTACATGACGTGTGTCTTTGCACAATAATAACAAAATCCTGCTGGGCCATGCATCCCTTTGTCACCAGGTTCCAGTCTGTATGACGGACATCGTGCTACTGCCTCCCTGGAGAAACGCTGAGTGTAATGCGAGGGTTGCCCGTGTTGGGCCGTCCTAAGGCTGAAACCCCAGTGTACAGAAGGCAAAAGCCTCATTCGCTTGACCAAGGATGTTGACAGGATCTCAAGCGTGTCCCTGTCCTTTGGGGGAAGTCTCAGTGGTGCTGTGCGTAGTCTCAGGGAAGCCACACAGGTTTGTGCCCTGTCCTGTGCCAGGGGTTCTTACCACACAGCGAGCAGCTGGAAGGTGCGGACGCCCATGCGGCACAGCCTGCGCAGACTGGACCGTGAGAGCATAAGTAGGGTAAATCCGTAGAAGGGCAGCCAGAGAAGGAGAAGGAGAAACCAGCATATGTCGACACATAAAGTGTCATCAGGCTCTTCTGTGTTTCCAGGGAGCTTTGGGAGCTCAGACACGATCATCTGGAGGATGGTTTTCCCGTTCCTCTGCTTGCTGCGGAGCCTAGAGGCCCTGGCTCTGTGTTCGTTTCCGCCCTTGCTTAAATGTACCTATTTATGGCTCCTTTGATTATAATCCCAAGCACGAGCTCCCCGCTGGATGTCAATAACGCCTATCGATTGGGCCGTTTGTAGGAAGCATTTTCTTTTCCTCTATTTGCCAGTCTAATTTGCTTGTTCATCATCCGCTCTCTCTCGTATTTCATGAGGAATGAGCACACGGGGTCCTAGTTTACCATCATTCTTCTTTACTCTTCGTACGCCTGCCACGTTTGATAAAAGTCTTGACTCCTAAACTTTCTGAGTGCAAAGACCCAAATTTTGGCACGTTTCCTCTGTTTATGTCTCTTGAAGCTCCTTCTTTTTGAGCTGCATTGACCTAACTCTACCTCTTCATTAAGATATGACTGTTCAGGACAGGGGCCCCTGTGTAGCTCCGTCAGTTAAGCATCTACCTTCATCTCGGGTCACGAGCCTCATATTGTTGCCTCCCTGTCCAGCAGGGAGCCTGTTTCTCCCTCTCTCTCTCCCCCTTGCTGGCACGAGTGCTCTCGCTCTGTCAAATAAAAAAATCTTTAAAAAAATAGAATAAAATATGATATATTCAGGACATTTGTTCCCCATCTTTGGCTCCCTAACCAAATGTACCAGTTTCTCAAAAAGCAGCCATTCTGGGGAGAGATTGTCGTAGGGGAGTTCTATAAGGAGGAGGTTCATTAAGGCATGGCATGTACAGCCGTAGTGTCTCTGAGTTTTTCTACACCCTTCCATTAATATGTTCTAACACCTGGAACACATTTTGGATCTTGCCAAGCCAGTGGCTTCTTAGGACTTTTGGTTACTGGCTGTTTTTCTCAAGTACTCCTGGGCTTTATTCCTTCAATTATTCTCTTCTGGGTTAAATTTTATCAGGTGGCTCGTTCACAGAGCCCTATTAGATTACTCTGCGTTTTACGTTCCTCTATAATTTTTATTAACTTAATAAATTTTCACCAGCAACTTTTACTACCTGTGTACTTCCCTTGTCCCTGACGTCATTCATAAATACCTCAGGCAGCATGCGTTTTCCCTGATGCCCCTGTCACGGATGGGAGATCTGTGTGTTTACCTGGCAGGTCAAAGACCTGAGTCCTTGCAAACGTTTACACGCAGTGCTTCCATTATTCAGGGCTGATGGCCCAACAGTGCCTAGAGCATCTGATTTCCTTCTCTTCTACCAATCTCCCCAACCTTTCAGAATTATTTTGTTTTACGCTACTCCATTTTCAAAGGGCAAATGAAGGGAGAAAAATGCAAACAGTGTCTGGGCTAGGGCAAAAGTGAGGAGAGTAGGGCACTTGTGTAAGGTGCAAAACTTAAGGGGCCACCAAAAACACTCAGGCATCAGGATTTGTAACATTAGGGGCTCCTGAGTCGCTCAGTCGGTTAAGCGTCAGACTCTTGATATTTGCTCAGGTCATGATGTCAGGGTTGTGAGATCGAGCCCCACGTTGCACTCTGCGCTCAGTATGGAATCTGCTTAAGATTCTCCCTTCCCGGGCGGTGCAACTCCGCCTGGGCAAAGACACTTCAGAATCACTACAACAGGCCCCTCCCCCAGAAGATCAACAAGAAACCCAGCCAGGACCAAGTTCACTTACGAGGAGTGCAGTTTCAATACCAAGGAGAGCAGCAGAATTCCAGAGGAGGAGAAAGCAAAGCACGGAACTCATGGCTTTCTCCCCATGATTCTTTTGCCTTGCAGTTAATTTAATTTTTTTTTCTTTTTCAATTTTTTTTCTCTTCTTCTGCTAATTTGTTTTAACTTTTACACTTTTCTTTTTTAACGTTTTTTAACTAGTTTATCTAATATATATATATTTTTTTTTCCTTTTTATATTTTTTCATTATTGGTTTTCTTTTTTTATTTGTTTCTTTTTTCTTTTTTCTTTCTGAACCTCTTTTTATCCCCTTCCCCCCACCCCTCATGATTTGGGATCTCTTCTGATTTGGCTAAAGCATATTTTCCTGGGGTTGTTGCCACCCTTTTAGTATTTTACTTGTTCCTTCATATACTCTTATCTGGACAAAATGACAAGGTGGAAAAATTCACCACAAAAAAAAGAACAAGAGGCAGTGCCAAAGGCTAGGGACCTAATCAATACAGACATTGGTAATATGTCAGATCTAGAGTTCAGAATGACGATTCTCAAGGTTCTAGCTGGGCTCGAAAAAGGTGTGGAAGATATTAGAGAAACCCTCTCGGGAGAGATAAAAGCCCTTTCTGGAGAAATAAAAGAACTAAAATCTAATCAAGTTGAAATAAAAAAAGCTGTTAATGAGGTGCAATCAAAATCTCACTGCTAGGATAAATGAGGCAGAAGAAAGAATTAGCGATATAGAAGACCAAATGACAGAGAATAAAGAAGCTGAGCAAAAGAGGGACAAACAGCTACTGGACCACGAGGGCAGAATTCGAGGGATAAGTGACACCATAAGACGAAACAACATTAGAATAATTGGGATTCCAGAAGAAGAAGAAAGAGAGAGGGGAGCAGAAGGTATATTGGAGAGAATTATTGGAGAGAATTTCCCCAATATGGCAAAGGGAACAAGCATCAAAATCCAGGAGGTTCAGAGAACCCCCCTCAAAATCAATAAGAATGGGTCCACACCCCGTCACCTAATAGCAAAATTTACAAGTCTTAGTGACAAAGAGAAAATCCTGAAAGCAGCCCGGGAGAAGAAGTCTGTAACATACAATGGTAAAAATATTAGATTGGCAGCAGACTTATCCACAGAGACCTGGCAGGCCAGAAAGAGCTGGCATGATATATTCAGAGTACTAAATGAGAAAAACATGCAGCCAAGAATACTATATCCAGCCAGGCTATCATTGAAAATAGAAGGAGAGATTAAAAGCTTCCGGGACAAACAAAAACTGAAAGAATTTGCAAGCATCAAACCAGCTCTACAGGAGATATTGAAAGGAGTCCTCTAAGCAAAGAGAGAGCCTAAAAGTAGTAGATCAGAAAGGAACAGAAACAATATACAATAACAGTCACCTTACAGGCAATACAATGGCACTAAATTCATATCTCTCAATAGTTACCTTGAATGTTAATGGGCTAAATGCCCCAATCAAAAGACACAGGGTATCAGAATGGATAAAAAACCAAAACCCATCTATATGTTGCCTACAAGAAACTCATTTTAAACCCGAAGACACCTTCAGATTTAAAGTGAGGGGGTGGAAAAGAATTTACCATGCTAATGGACATCAGAAGAAAGCAGGAGTGGCAATCCTTATATCAGATCAATTAGATTCTAAGCCAAAGACTATAATAAGAGATGAAGAAGGACACTATATCATACTCAAAGGATCTGTCCAACAAGAAGATCTAACAATTTTAAATATCTATGCCCCTAAAGTGGGAGCAGCCAACTATATAAACCAATTAATAACAAAATCAAAGAAACACATCGACAATCATACAATAATAGTAGGGGACTTTAACACTCCCCTCACTGAAATGGACAGATCATCCAAGCAAAAGATCAACAAGGAAATAAAGGCCTTAAATGACACACTGGACCAGATGGATATCACAGATATATTCAGAACATTTCATCCCAAAACAACAGAATATACATTCTTCTCTAGTGCACATGGAACATTCTCCAGAATAGATCACATCCTTGGTCCTAAATCAGGCCTCAACCGGTATCAAAAGATTGGGATCATTCCCTGCATATTTTCAGACCACAATGCTCTGAAGCTAGAACTCAATCACAAGAGGAAATTTGGAAAGAACCCAAATACATGGAGACTAAACAGCATCCTTCTAAAGAATGAATCGGTCAACCAGGAAATTAAAGAAGAATTGAAAAAATTCATGGAAACAAATGATAATGAAAATACAACGACTCAAAATCTGTGGGACACAACAAAGGCAGTCCTGAGAGGAAAATATATAGCGGTACAAGCCTTTCTCAAGAAACAAGAAAGGTCTCAAGTACACAACCTAACCCTACACCTAAAGGAGCTGGAGAAAGAACAAGAAAGAAACCCTAAACCCAGCAGGAGAAGAGAAATCATAAAGATCAGAGCAGAAATCAATGAAATAGAAACCAAAAAAGCAATAGAACAAATCAACGAAACTAGAAGCTGGTTCTTTGAAAGAATTAATAAGATTGATAAACCCCTGGCCAGACTTATCAAAAAGAGAAAGGACCCAAATAAATAAAATCATGAATGAAAGAGGAGAGATCACAACTAACACCAAAGAAATACAGACAATTATAAGAACATATTATGAGCAACTCTATGCCAACAAATTTGACAATCTGGAAGAAATGGATGCATTCCTAGAGACATATAAACTACCACAACTGAACCAGGAAGAAATAGAAAGCCTGAACAGACCCATAACCAGTAAGGAGATTGAAACAGTCATCAAAAATCTCCAAACAAACAAAAGCCCAGGGCCAGACGGCTTCCCGGGGGAATTCTACCAAACATTTAAAGAAGAACTAATTCCTATTCTCCTGAGACTGTTCCAAAAAATAGAAATGGAAGGAAAACTTCCAAACTCATTTTATGAGGCCAGCATCACCTTGATCCCAAAACCAGACAAGGATCCCACTTGAGAACTACAGACCAATATCCTTGATGAACACAGATGCAAAAATTCTCACCAAAATACTAGCCAATAGGATTCAACAGTACATTAAAAGGATCATTCACCACGACCAAGTGGGATTTATTCCAGGGCTGCAAGGTTGGTTCAACATCCGCAAATCAATCAATGTGATAAAACACATTAATAAAAGAAAGAACAGGAACCATATGATATTCTCAATAGATGCTGAAAAAGCATTTGACAAAGTACAGCATCCCTTCCTGATCAAAACTCTTCAAAGTGTAGGGATAGAGGGCACATACCTCAATACTGTCAAAGCCATCTATGAAAAACCCACAGCGAATATCATTCTCAATGGAGAAAAACTGAAAGCTTTTCTGCTAAGGTCAGGAACACGGCAGGGATGTCCGTTATCACCACTGCTATTCAACGTAGTACTAGAAGTCCTAGCCTCAGCAATCAGACAACAAAAAGAAATTAAAGGCATCCAAATCGGCAAAGAAGAAGTCAAACTATCACTCTTCGCAGATGATATGATACTATATGTGGAAAACCCAAAAGACTCCACTCCAAAACTGTTAGAACTTGTACAGGAAATTCAGTAAAGTGTCAGGATATAAAATCAATGCACAGAAATCAGTCGCATTTCTCTACACCAACAACAAGACAGAAGAAAGAGAAATTAAGGAGTCTATCCCATTTACAATTGCACCCAAAACTATAAGATACCTAGGAATAAACCTAACCAAAGAGACTAAGAATCTATACACAGAAAACTATAAAGTACTCATGAAAGAAATTGAGGAAGACACAAAGAAATGGAAAAATGTTCCATGCTCCTGGATTGGAAGAATAAATATTGTGAAAATGTCTATGCTACCTAAAGCAATCTACACATTTAATGCAATTCCTATCAAAGTACCATCCATTTTTTTCAAAGAAATGGAACAAATAATCCTAAAATTTATATGGAACCAGAAAAGACCACGAATAGCCAAAGGAATATTGAAAAAGAAAGCCAAAGTTGGTGGCATCACAATTCCGGACTTCAAGCTCTATTACAAAGCTGTCATCATCAAGACAGCATGGTACTGGCACAAAAACAGACACATAGATCAATGGAACAGAATAGAGAGCCCAGAAATAGACCCTCAACTCTATGGTCAACTAATCTTCGACAAAGCAGGAAAGAATGTCCAATGAAAAAAGACAGCCTCTTCAATAAATGGTGTTGGGAAAATTGGACAGCTACATGCAGAAAAATGAAATTGGATCATTTCCTTACACCACACACGAAAATAGACTCAAAATGGATGAAGGACCTCAATGTGAGAAAGGAATCCATCAAAATCCTTGAGGAGAACACAGGCAGCAACCTCTTCGACCTCAGCCGCAGCAACATCTTCCTAGGAACATCGCCAAAGGCAAGGGAAGCAAGGGCAAAAATGAACTATTGGGATTTTATCAAGATCAAAAGCTTTTGCACAACAAAGGAAACAGTTAACAAAACCAAAAGACAACTGACAGAAGGGGAGAAGATATTTGCAAACGACATATCAGATAAAGGGCTAGTGTCCAGAATCTATAAAGAACTTAGCAAACTCAACACCCAAACAACAAATAATCCAATCAAGAAACGGGCAGAAGACATGAACAGACATTTCTGCAAAGAAGACATCCATATGGCCAACAGACACATGAAAAAGTGCTCCATATCACTCGGCATCAGGGAAATACAAATCAAAACCACAATGAGATACCACCTCACACCAGTCAGAATGGCTAAAATTAACAAGTCAGGGAATGACAGACGCTGGCGAGGATGCGGAGAAAGGGGAACCTCCTACACTGTTGGTGGGAATGCAAGCTGGTGCAACCACTCTGGAAAACAGCATGGAGGTTCCTCAAAATGTTGAAAATAGAACTACCCTATGACCCAGCAATTGCACTGCTAGGTATTTACCCTAAAGATACAAACGTAGTGATCCGAAGGGGCACGTGCACCTGAATGTTTATAGCAGCAATGTCCACAATAGCCAAACTATGGAAAGAACCTAGATGTCCATCAACAGACGAATGGATAAAGAAGATGTGGTATATGTACACAATGGAATACTATGCAGCCATCAAAAGAAATGAAATCTTGCCATTTGCGACGACGTGGATGGAACTAGAGGGTATCATGCTTAGCGAAATAAGTCAATCGGAGAAAGACAACTATCATATGATCTCCCTGATATGAGGGAGAGGAGATGCAACATGGGGGGTTAAGGAGGTAGGAGAAGATTTAATGAAACAAGATGGGATTGGGAGGGAGACAAACCATAAGTGACTCTTAATCTCACAAAACAAACTGAGGGTTGCTGGGGGGAGGGGGGTTGGGAGAGGGGGGTGGGGTTATGGACATTGGGTAGGGTATGTGCTATGGTGAGTGCTGTGAAGTGTGTAAACCTGGCGATTCACAGACCTGTACCCCTGGGGGTAAAAATATATGTTTATAAAAAATAAAATTAAAAAAAAAAAAGATTCTCCCTTCCCCCCTCCACTTGCCCCTCCTTCCCCCACTCACATGCACAAATGTGGGTGTACACTCTGTCTCACACACACAAACATATACATCACATACATAACATTGTAATGCACTATGTTCAGAAATTGAGTTGGTAAGCTATGCCGGTGGTCTGCCTGCCGGTTTTTGTAAATAACATCTTATTACAGAAATGATTAGGGTGTTCTGCCTTTATTTACAGTGCTGGGACTTTTGGATTCATTTTAATTTTTAAAATACTATATTGCAGTAGTAATTTTCTTGAGAACTGAGCTGTTCGCTGTTGCCTTAGACTTTGGGCCAGAGGCTGGGTTCATCCCTCAGCTAGTCCTTACCTTGAAGTAAATGCTGCCAGAACCCAGAACAAAAAGTCAATAACTTTCAAAAAGAAAATGAACATTCAGTAGCTTTTAAAGGATTTGCAAAATTCCCTTTGATGGTTATCAACATAGCTAGACTTGACAGTGGGGGAGTTATAAGGAGGGGTATGGGTTTTTTGGGGGTGGTGGTGAAATACTTTAAAGTTGATTTTGGTGGGACGCCTGCTGGCTCAGTGGGTTAAGGCCTCTGTCTTCAGCTCGGATCATGATTTAGGGTCGTGGGATTGAGCCCCGCGTCGGGCTCTCTGCTCAGCAGGGAGCCTGCTTCCCTTCCTCTCTCTCTGCCTGCCTCTCTGCCTACTTGTGATCTCTCTCCGTCAAATGAATAAATAAAAAATCTTAAAAAAAATAAAATCGATTGTGGTCATGGCTGCAGAACTCTCTGAACGCATTAAACCATTGAACTGTGCACCTTTCATGGGGAAATTGTACCGACGTGTGAATTATACCTTAGTAAAACTGCTACAGACCCCAAAAACCAGAAAAAGAAAATCAAGCAAACAAAAAAGTGCCAGTTGGATCATGTTTATGTTATTTCAAGGACTGCTCAGTGCCCTTTGTGCCGTAGGGACCCAGTGGCTCCTCTTGTTTAAAATTCACCTGTGGGGCTCCCTGGGTGGCTCAGTGGGCTAAGTAAGCATCTGCCTTCAGTTCAGGTCATGATCCCAGGGTCCTGGAGTGGAATCCTGCATCGGGCTCCCTGCTCAGTAGGGAGTCTGCTTCTCCCTCTGTCTGCAGCTCTCCCTGCTGGTGCTTCTCCCCTCAACTCCCGGTAAGTAAATAAATAATACCTTAAAAAAAATAGAACTGTTTTCAGGACATTTGTCCCCCCTTCTTGGGCTTCTTAATAGAATGTAAGTGGGTTTTTTTGGTGTGTTTTGTTTTTTTTTTTTTTTTAAAGCAAGCATGTGGGGAGATTTTGGAGGGGGAATCATGTAAGGAGGGGGGCCATTACTGGTCATTAAGGATTGCTTGATGCACTTTGAATAAATTCTGTGTTTAAACCATTAAATAATATACAAAGAAGCAAGCTCAGTGCGTGTCTTCCCTGGAAACTCACCAGTCCGCCAGTTCCCGCACTCAGCTGATATACCCAGGACCCCTGGGATGCCTAACCTGACCCGGGTTTCTACTCTAGGTCTGGGACAGGAGCAGGAGAGGAACGGTGGACGTCTCTCCCCAGCCTCTTTCCACAGCCTGCCCTAGCAGGGACTGGCAGTAGAACTTCCCCAGAGCATATTTGACTTGAACGGGACCTTGGTGGCTCATCGCACCTGTTTGAGGCGAAGAGACCAGTGTCCAGGGGGAAGTGGCAGCGTACCGGCGGCGTTCCGTGGCAGTGCGCTGGGGAAGCTACGTGGACGTACAGTTGTGTGTCCCTTGTCTGCTTCTACCGGAAGAATTAAGGTTGGGGAGGAGGATCGGAGGGGAACAGTATTTGTTGAGTTCCTACTCCTTCATAGGCATGGTCGAGGACTTTCCTTTCGCTCTCCCATCTTCGGTTAGATCCTCAGCAGTTCTTTCATGTGCCCAGCTGAAGCTGACTTGATGAATGACTGACCTGTGTTTCTTTTTCCGTGTGTTTTAATACTTTGAAGATGAATTTTTTGTGGTGAAAAATGTAGAAATATTTGATGTTATTTTTAACATCAGGGATAACCATATCGGGATTCTAGTATGTAAGCTTTTCCGGGAAGCGTCAGAAAATCTTTGGACATTAACTTTTTCTTCGGAAATTTTGGGGGAAAAAAAAATCCGTGGTGATTTATTTTATTTATATGTTCACTTCCTTGACTTCGGCTTTATAGAGAACTACTCCTCTTCCTTCAAAGTGACCGTTCTTTTTGAGGTGTGTACTTGCCCAACCCTGTTGAGTGACGTGAGTATATGCTGAGTTTGAATAAATATCCATTTTAATACTGATGGTGATGATGATGAGTGTTTGTTAAGTGTTTTCTCTGTGTAGGCCAGGGTTTCTCTGTCGTGCCGTCAGTGACATCTGGGAATGGGTAATTCTTTGTCGAGGGGCCTGTCCTGTGCATTTTAGGAAGTTTAGAATCATCCTTGGCCTTTACCCAGCAGACGCCCATGGTACTTCCCTCCGTTGTGACAGTGAACATGTCTGCACACATTGCCAGGTTCCTATAGGGGTAGACTTGCCGTGCTGGGCCACCGGTGTGGTTACTGACCTCAGTAACCCTCAGCACTGACTTCAGTGCTATGGTAGCATCGTCTCATTAACTCAAATGAAGTTACACCACCTGTTTTAAAGTACGAAAGGGTTAAGTCCTGCAGAACTGGCTCAAGGTCCCTAAGCCCACACATGGGGGACCTTCACTGAAGGGCGCTAAGTCCTAATGTAGAAGAGTAAGTGTGCTGATTAGAAAACCTGGATAATGGGAAATGGACTGGCACTTCTGTAGAAAATTAAATATGCATTCAATATACAGCACAGTAACACCAGTACTTGGTAATCTATCCTAGGGAAATGAAAATTTACATCCCCACAAAAACCGGTACCCAGATGTTCCTAGCAGCTTTGTGATAGGCAAAAGCTGGAAATACACTGGAACCCATGAATGGGTTTTAAAAAGTTGCTTGGAGGGAGACAGTCTTTGAGAGGCTAGTCCATTGTCTTCCCAGTTTTGGCCTCCCTGACGTAAATTCCTTTTCTCTCTCTCTCTCTCTCTCTTTCACACACACACACACACACACACACACACACACACACGTTGGTTGGATACAGTTGTTTACTACTCAGCGATACAATGAAACGTCCTATCAACACATGCAGCAACCTGGGTGAATTCTCGATTCCTCATCTTTCATGAGCGAGAGGCCAGTTTCAAAGAACGATGGATACTATGATTCCATTTATTTGACGTTCCCAGAAACACAAGCCGTGAGTGATGAGATCAGTGGTTCCAGGGGCCGGGAGGGGGTGACGATGAAGGAGTAGCAGGAGACAGTGTCTGTCCCGGGCAGCTACTAAAACATACATGCAAAACTCACGTCTTATTTTGAGTTTTTCTTTGCTCCTTCCAGCAGTGCGTGTGCATTTTAGTTTATCTTTCTCACTTGCAGAGCCGTGTCTGCTTCAGGAAGTGTAGATTTATGCTGTGCTATGGCAGGGGTTAGCAGACAACCACGAATGGGCCACGTAAGGCGGGCCGTCTGTGTTTGTAAATAAAGTTTTATTAGAACAGAACCATACCCACTCGTTTATGTATTGCCTCTGGCTGCTGTCCTGCTGTAACAGCAGAGCGTTTACTGTTTATCCCTTAACAGAAAAAGTTCGCCAACCCCTTGCCTATAGTATCACCTAAACCAAAGAGTAGATCTTTGTATGGCTTCAGTACAGTAAAACAACACCAATAACAAAAACGCTTGGATTGTCTAAAAGAAGATTTTAAAATAATAGTATGAGTTCTGTACCTTGTATGCACTGCCCACCCCAAATAATCAGTGTCCCCTCTTTCCTTTCCTTCATAAATGTAATTTCTTTTTTATTTTTTAAGATTTTGTTTTATTTATTTATTTGAGAGAATGAGAGAGAGAGCATGAGAGGGGAAAGGTTAGAGGGAGAAGCAGGCTCCACACTAGGCAGGGAGCCCGATGTGGGACTCGATCCCGGGACTCTAGGATCAAGACCTGAGTAAAAGGTAGTTGTTTAACCATCGGAGCCCCCTGGGCCTCTGGGTGGTGGAGCTCATTAAGCATCTGCCTTTGGCTTAGGTCCTGATCTCAGGGTCCTGGAATCCAGCCCTGCATCAGGATCCCTGCTCAGTAGGGCTCCTGCTTTTCCCTCTCCTTGCACCCTCCCCCTGCTTGTGCTCTCTCTGTCACGTAAATGAATAAAATCTTTTCAAAAAATTGAAAAAGTAAATGGGCTCTACCTTTTGGCACTACGCATTTTATTTGCAACAAGATAATTTGCTCTCACTAGTAAGAGGTGAGAGAAAGCATAAATAAATGTAATCTAAACATGACCTTGAAACATATTTCACCTCTCTTCCAGCTGTCCACAAGTTGGCAAGAAAAATCTTATCTGCGAAAAGGAATTACTTTTATTTTATAATTCTCTCCTCATCTGGCTCTTATTTGGTACAACTTTTTATTATTTTGTGAATGAGTCAGAGCTTAGGAGGAGGAGGGAGAAAGATAGAATAAGCTGGTGACACGTGTGACTTGACAACCAGACACTCTTTCTTTGGTACCCAAGACTAGCGTACATGGGTATTTATGCAATATATACATTTCTGTTCATGCATTTGAAATACCTTTAAAAAATATTCTTCTGAAAGGTCAGGGAAAGTAGCATTACTTATTAGCATTAAGTCTTGGTATCTATTTTTTATTTGTCCCCATGATGTCCAGAGTTATAATAAGTATTTACGATTCACTGGCCTGCTTACAAACGTCAGTTCTTTCTTTTTAACCTTTATGAGTCAGTGTGGTTTAGAAAAACAAAAATCTTCCTTGTTTTTTTTCTGACAGCCTTACGATACTGATCAAGTGTGGCCAATGCCATTTCTGAGGACCAGTTATGAGTCACTTTCAAGCCAATGTAAAATGTCTTAATGGAAACGTATTTTCACTTCTGTTATTTCAAATGGAATTGGAACACCGTGTGGCCCTTTCTCATGTCCTGTCATTTCCTCTTTGTTTGAAAATAGAAGATAAAACCCATCAATTCACTTAGATTTAAAGCATGTCAAATACATAAGGTGTAGACTTTTCGAATTAGAGATAGTATACCTTTATAACTGCAGGCATTAGAGAGTAGGAAAATACCATGAGCTCAACACTTAACCTCCTGCAGACTTGGCAATCAGATCTTTATACGTATTATCTCACTTAAAATAACTCTGTGGGTACAATACTACATTTTAGAGAAATGGCTCAGAGACGATGAGTGATTTGCATCTTTTCGCTATCCCAGCCTCTCACAGACTCAGATAAACTGCCATGGGGGGAACTGACTGGCAGCGTGCTTCCGTCCTGAAGCAGGTTCAACAAGTATGCAGCGTGGGAGCATTAGTGTGGCCCCTGGGGTCATTCCCTCTGGCCATGTAACACAGTTCCCACTAAAAATACTTGAAGAATGGGCCTCCAGTGACTTTTGGGGTAAGGACCAAGATTATTACTATGGCTCCACAAGTTTTTTTTTGAGCTGTGTCAGCTCTCTGTTGTCCTTGGCACTGAGAAGGATTCAGAAAAACATGGTCCTTGTCGTGTAGAAACTGTCTATTTTGGGGCAAATTTGCCCTTTATGGATCCGTCACACAACTGAGTCTCTCTCTGGTTTGCATGCTTAAGGACTAGTAGGTGTTGTGTTTCTGCGCTGGGAACTGGGAATGCAGTGGTGAACTTGTCCCCGTGGGGCTTGTCTTTGAGCAAACACACAGTCCGTAAATAACAGACTCATAGACAAGGAGCCACAGCCTGATAGATGTGTTGAAGGGAATAGACACCATGACAAAGACCAGCTCGTGGAGGACAGCATGCTTTAGATGGGCATCTAAGGAAGGAGGTCGTTCTGAAAAAGCATCAGTTAGGAGGGAGTCCGGAGGTCGTTGGATTTCGGATGACCACCATCCGCTCTTCTCCATGTACATGATACTCCCTCATGAAGAAGAGTCCATTCCTTCATCCCTTTCAGTGGGGCTGGCTTGTGCTTGCTTCAGTCGATAGAATGGAGCAGAAGTGACATTCTAGGACTTCTGACCCACCCCGGTCTGAGTATTCTTTGCAGCTTCTACTGGAGCGGTTGTTTCTTTCCCTCGGTAAGGCAGTCTTGTAGGCAGCTCGACGATTGCTGGGCTGCTGGGCTGTGAGGAAGCCTAGGGGTGCTGTATGGAGAGAGAGAAAGTGATGCTGGCCGGCCCCCAGCCATTTCATCCATCCCAGTCCAGGCATTAGATATGCAAGGAAAGGAGCCATTACAGCCCCTGTAAACACTACACAGAGAACCAAGACCCCTGACCTGTGGCCCATGCCACCTGCAGCTGTTTGAGCCGCCCCCGCTGAAACCCCAGATATCAGAGCCCAGAAACAGGCTGTCCCTCTGACCTCTGCTTGAATTCCTCCTGACCTACAGAACCATACATCTAATGCAGTGGCTGCTGTATTAAGCCACTAAATTTGGAGGAATTTGTTACATAGCAGTAGGCAACCAAAAACTAACTGTGAGAACGTGGAGTCACGAGTGCTTTATATTGCCCAAGAGACTAAATACCAGGACTCTCCAGGGGACTCTTCATACCCTCGAAAAGCTCACCTTCTCACAGCAGGAAGGAATGGCAATATATTATAACTGTGAAATTATAACGTGGAATAGAGAATGGTACATGGTATGACAGGTAATTACCAAGGACAGGCACCTAATTTAACTAAAAGTAAGTGATGCTCTATTTACAAGTAAGAACTGATCCAGAAGACAAGACAATGATGAAGACAGAGAGGGAGGGAAAAAAACAACCCATAAGAACACAAGACTTCGCTTTCTGGTGCTAGTGGGAATTTGCAAAACCAAAAATAACTGCTTGGAAAAAAAAAAAAGTAAGTGTTTGTAATGTGTGTTATTCTGAGTGTGCCAGGAAGCAGACATTAAGGCAGCATTAGACTCTCTGGGATCTTACTAGAGGACATGCCCATGTGAAAGGAAATTGAGAAGGAGAGGATTCTGGGCCTCAATAAAATCTGACCCCAAATGAAGGAGAAAGAAGATTGGGCGACGAGCTCTTAGGAAGTTTCGGCCAAGCCTTTGGGGAGTCCTGGACCCCAACAGCAGTGCCATATCTCCCAGCAGTGGGTCTGGGTCAGTATTTCCATCGTGCTGAATCACCCGTGGGGAGCAGTGCCTGGGAGGCTCAGTGCAAACACCGAGGGCTTGTGCGGCTGGGGCTCTCCCCGCACCGTGCTCCCTGCAGTGGGAGCTTACTGAGGCCCATTCGTGGTTGTCTAATGAATAAGGGCTTGGCTTCTGGAGCCGCTGGGGGAGGGGAGAGCATTAAATCGTGACAGGACCAGATGCAGCTGCGGAAGGATCCATCTCCAGCTGTGCAGAGACTAGATTCGAAAGAGAAAAGTCTGGAGGTCATGGAAATCAACAGAGTGGTTTTCAGCAATAATTTGATGAAAGTATGAATCTTGTATGTGACTCAAGTGAATGATTTAAGAAGTTTGTCCGAGACAAACTTGGGCGGCCTGTGATCAGTTTGCTGAGGTCAGGGGATGAAGAGAAAGAGAACAATGACAGTCCTTCATAGCCAATAACAGCATAGGGACTGTGGACTCTCGGAACAGACTCCTGTAGGGGCAGGGACTGGACGGATGACCGTTTGCTTTAAGGACACGGTGATGAAGCACCCCGGGAGTTGTGGAAATGTGGTGTGGAGTTGAAAGGAGATGGTGGGACTGGAGAGGAAGAGCCAGGAGTCAGGGGCAAACCTAGTAACTGGGACGTGGGAGCAGAGGGATGGCCTGGGGACAAGACTCCTGGAGACCCGTGGCAGTGCACAGCCTGCTGAAACACGGCCGGCAGCTGCCCTTGGGGTTGAATGGGAAGGCACCAACAGAGTACAAGTTGAGCAAAGGAGAGGTTTTGCAGAGAACTAACCAGAGCCACATGAAAGCTTAGAGAGTGGAGATGGGCGGCGATTGCCAAGCATTCACTACATTTAGCAGCTGGCAGGTCAGCAGTCACCAGCAGACGCCGCAGATGCGGGGTGACCGGCTGTTCTGTGCAGAGGTCAACTTTGGGTCCGTAGCCACATGCCACAAAGTATGGTTTATTATTTTTAATGTTAGTTTTCCAGAGATCTTTTCTATTTTTATGTGTTTTCATTTTTGTCCCTACAATGTCTCTATCACGCGTCCCCGAAAGTGGTATCATTTCCCTTTCTTCATAAATGAGAAGAGGGAGATACAGACGTGTCCCACGGTGGTCCGAGAGTGCTTTCCTGGTGGAACCAACCTCAGTGGCAGGTGCTGTGATTGCCCTCCTTCGCCAGGACGACCATGGCCAGGCAGCCCCCACGCCCCGCACTGACCACTGAGGACGCCACCCTTCCTGCTTGCCTGGGCTCCTTCCCCGTCAGCAGAGTTAGAGGCCCTGGTCAGTCGAAGCAAAAGGTGTGTAGTCTGCACTGATGATTTGCTTCCCTGTAGCATTTAATGACCTGCATGTGAGTGTGTTATGCACCGTTGCACATGGGTTAGCTTCTGCCCTTGTGCAGGGAAGCACACTTCATAGAATTATTTCTTTTGTCTTAATTGTCCGAAAGTGAAATGAGTCACTGAGCCTTGAGAACCTTCCATCTCTTGTTACAGCTATTAAATCTGCACTTTCCGTGAATGGAGAAGCACACAGTGGCGAGTTTTAGGATGTGCTCTTTGTACGTGTTCCATAGGGAAACCCAATGTAGCTCGGGCAATCTGCCCTGGTTTGTGCAAACCCATCCGGAAAAGGCGTACGTTGTTGTTGGCCGTGTGCCCACGCTGTTACCCGGTCATGCCCTGCTCTCGCCTCTTCTCTGGCACGGACAGACGCGTCTGCCTTTGCTGAGCTCCTGCCGTAAGCAAGTCCACTGGGCTCTTGGAGAAATTTAGCCCAAGGTAGAGTTTGGGCTGTCATGGTTTTTCCCCATGCCTCTGACGTGCAGTTATTCCATTTTCTAATTATCCTCATGGTTAAATAGATAGTGTTGCAAGGGGTCTCAGTCTCGACACACTGGGTCTTGAAATCCAGTTTAGAAGAAAAGAAGAAATTTAGCAACTGACATCCAATGCATCATGGCAGGCCTCACGTTCACGGAAAAGGTGGATGAATTTCAGGTGTTTTGCAGAGACGCGCAGCGAGCGCAGCGTGGGCTCGAGAACCCGTAAACAGGCTGGTCACGATTGGTGCTCCCCACGCGCACGCTACCCGGAGGACTCGCACACAGTGCCCGATGGGCGACGGGCACTGAGGAACCTGCAGGCAGTCCCCTCCTAAGAATGGCGTCCCCACTGCCGAGCCAGCCCTGTAGCCCTGCGGCATCGGTGACTTCCTTCTAGATCCTTCCCACTTCATTTCAGACCTGTTTCATTTTGGCTTCTCTTCCGCCGGAAGCGGCCAGTCGGTGGGTTGCTCCTCTCCCTCTCCTTTCATCCCAGGAAAACCGTCTCCCGAACAGAATGTGCGGCTGACACGGCCTCATCGTCCCCCGGGCAGCTGGCATTGGGAGACACTGACACTCAATGGAAAACAGTTTCTTTCTATCAGTGGCGTTTCTGGCGTGCGGTGCTGCAGGAGGAGCAGCAGCTCCCGTGTAGGGAAGCCCTTAAATCCTCCTGTCACGGGTAAAGAGATCACGATCTCCCTAGAGGCGCTCTTGCACTAGCAAGGCCGATCCGTAATCAGAATGCAGAGCCGGGCACAGCCCAGGGAAGAAATGAGTTTAGAATCACAAAGAAGGCTAATCCCCTTCTCTTAAATAGAGCTGGAGAAAGAAGGTTGGACTATGAATAGCAAACACGGAGCCCAGATGAAGCTGATCAATGTCTTGGGAGGGAGTGTGAGGAGTCATGGGATTTGTCACATCACAGAAGCCTGATGGAGGAGGCAGCATTAGAGGTGGGGGTGAGGGGACAGGTACATGCTCAACAGATAGGAATTGTATCTTGCAGACACAGGGAACAGCACGGCGCTCTGCCCAGAGACTCACATGCCGTGGGAGAGACAACAGCAAGCATTCAGGATGCAGATTGAAGGGGGTGGGAGGAGAAGCAGGGGTGCAGACACCCCCGACTTTATGACATGATGTAATGGAGTGAGAACACGCTGACGTCATGGGGTTCTCTGACCCACCCGCCTGGAACCACATCCAGAAGCTCACCGCGGGCTGGCAAACTCTCAGCGAAAGCTGTAACGGGATTGTTAAGGGATTATAAAAGGTTAGTGTTGTGGACATGGGCACACAGAATAGCCATTGACGATGAATTAAATAACACTGGAACTATGGGAAGAGACATTAAGACTGAAAAAGGTTCAGCACTCACTTCTGTAAAACCCACTCCTTTGGAATTTTTAACGCCATCCCCGGCTGCCCTGGAATTTACCTTTCCCCTGCTGATGAAGATGTACATAATGAGCACATTAATTGTGTTAGCACAGCTCAGCCTTCTCAAGCAGCGTCAACCAGGGCGGCATAGCTAATATTTGCCGACAAACTTTAAGTGGATTCTGAAGGATTTCATCCGTTCGTGAGAGTCGGTGTTGTTCCGTATTGTATCACATCCGTTTCTGCTGTTATTTTGGTGGAGGGCGTCTAGATGCCGCAAAAGGCAGAATACATACGTTGAAGCCTGAATTCCCTAGACTGTGTGATACTCAGATGGGCGCAGGTATACAGACCAGAAAGTCCCATGACGGGTTTCAGGGAGAAGCCACAGAACCCAGCCGTGTTTCCAGATGGCGCGCAGAACCCAGCCTGTAGAGATGCGCTGCTCTGGGGCTGCTGTTCCCGTGCGGGCTTACTCCGACACCGACGCTCCTGGCCGTGCTGGTGTGGACGGCTCACCTCCTGTGCTCAGGAAGAGGGTCCCAGCCATGCTGACGTCTGCCAAGTTACAGCCTTTCCATCTGGTCCTTGCTGGTGCAGCCATTAATCCCGAGGCTGGGGGTCTCCTGTGTTTGGCCAGTGATTCTGTTAGAACCAGCTTTTTCCTTGGCACCGTTCAGGTTTTGTAATGAGCACGAAATACCAGCCCGGGCGCTGCTCTGCTCGAGGGGAATCCTCTTCCTCCCTCATTCGAGCAGAGGTTCCAGATGCGTTGAACTTAGAAGACTTCTTGATATTAGCTCTTTGATATTTGCGACTCACCAATATCTGTGTAATTGAGCAAATGCACCCATAGCAGAGAGTTATTGGAAGGGCTGGTGTTGTCAAGGGCACCATGAGGGAAGAAGAGGACATCTACACACCGGTCCCCCAGGGCCCTACATCCCACTGGCCTTAGGTTTGCTGAATCAAGATGGACAGCTCAGGTTGTATTTGGTAGAACGAAGATCTAGGGGGAGCCAATGAGAATTATAATAAGAGAAAATGCTAATCAGTGTTGCATTAAAGCATTTAGTGTTTTCTTGTCCTATAGCCAGAAACCCCAGTCTTCTTTTCCTGCTGATACTGTCGTTGTTTCAGCTAGTCTTTGTGTCTTTAGATTAAAAATCTTACGATAACATATTTGAAAGAACTTCTATCACTCGGAGCTTAGAAAGCTTCTGTGAACACGGATTCAAACCTGCTCTGGTGAATTATTTGAAAAGCCGTTGCAAATTTAGTAGAGACAAATAAGTATTAAAATTTATATTTAGTATCTGATATTTTCCTTGAGACATTCAGCTGTCTATATGGTGATGCCTTCATTCCCCTCCTCCTCACCCATTTGAAAACATTACACAACATGCACACAGTGGAATGTGAAGGGGCATCTTTCCTGCCGTTGATTTTCCATTTCTTCATTTCTTACTCCGTCATGTTTTCTGGTGCTGGTTCTGAACAGAGTGTTGTACGTCACGTCGCTCCTCTTTAATGCGTTTCCAGGCGATGGTTCGGGGCTTTGAAGAGTTTTTTAATGGCTGGTTTGTGAAGACCTGAGGGGATGGGACGGCCTTCCTCCAGAACTCCTTCCAGTTACTCTGTAATGGCCTCAGAGAATATTTGCTGTAAGAGTGGTGATCCACCCCCGTAAGGTTCTGTTTCTGACTAAGGTGTCATGGGCCCTTCCTGCTAACGAGGAGGTGGGATGCTGTCATCGGTGCGGACCTTTCTGCAGTCACGTCAGACGGCTGACTCCTTGTCTGAGTCCTGCTGACTTTCTGATTCGAGGTGGTATGATAAAAGTTTTCACATAGCAGTAGTATTTTAAACTTACTTTTCCATAATCATTTGTTCAAATTGCCAGTGAGATGACGTGGGAAGTGAGGGGAAGGATCATAAACATAGACCTCCATCGGCTATGTAGCAGAGCTTGAACGGCTGAGCGGAGCTGCTCCCGCTTAGAAGAATGCTGCAGGGTCCGCAGAGGAGGGCAGCAGCTGTTGCTGGGTATACACACTACCCACGCACCAAAGAAGGAGCATGTCTCAGTTAATCAGATGTTTATTGTAAATCCTAATGTACATCCATAAAGTGGCATAGGAATAGTTTTGTATGTAGGTCACAAAAGCCCCGGAATAGCAAGCCTGTTCGGGAGGAAGAGAAGCCAGTTGGCCATTCAAAAAATATTTCCTGGAGGGAGCCTGGGTGGCTCAGTGGGTTAAGCCGCTGCCTCCGGCTCAGGTCATGATCTCAGGGTCCTGGGATCGAGTCCCGCATCAGGCTCTCTGCTCAGCAGGGAGCCTGCTTCCCTCTCTCTGCCTGCCTCTCTGCCTACTTGTGATCTCTCTCTCTGTCAAATAAATAAATAAAATCTTTAAAAAAAAAATTTCCTGGGGAATGAATCAGATGCTAATAAGCATGGATCCAGGCACAGTCAACTCAAATATCCATTAGATAGGAAGCTCCAGCCCTTAAAAGATGGCGTTTTTGTTATGAGTGACACTGATGGTAAATAAATTATAACGGTACCCTGTGGAATGTGTCAGTAGGGTAAGTCTAGGGTGTTATAGGGACGGAGGGGGCGAAAAAGTAAGCCATGATGATAGCAGTGGTAGTGTGGTGGGCAGGAGTGAGGTCTGAGCACAGCAAAGCAGAAGAAGTGTTTCATCTGAGCTCTAAAAGAACGAGGTTGGGGAGGGTGGAGTGGCATTCTGCAGAGAACACCATCTCTCTGTAGCTCAACACATCGCCTTTTAATCTCAACCTGTGTGACAAGGGATTTTTGTAGAAACTGTGACTTCATGATGCCCATTTCCAGTCAGTTGCAGAAATTCTTCTACAGCAGAAAGTCACCGGGATATTCTTCCTTCTGGTCCTCTAGATGAAATTCTTTTTCCTTGAAGGGTATTTTCCAAAGTATGTTTTCATAGAAGTCATCCCCCCTTTTGATCCTTTGGTTAGCCCAGGACAAAGACGGTTATATCCATACATGCTACTTCTCAGCAGATGTGTCTTGTGAATTTCTTGTCACAATCTTCATGCATCCCGGTTCATGATGATACATTAGGACCTTCAGTGAGAGTCTGCCCCTGCCCCAGTGAAGAAGCTGGGGAGAGAAGAGCTACTGACCACAGCCTGAGGTTAGGACCGTTAGCCAGGTTTAGACAGGGTTAAGGACACGTAGAGACCAGAGACTGGACCAAGTCATCCAGTCATTCAGGGACAAGATCTGCTCTAGCTGAATGTCCTTGTCACACAAAAGCAGCCCTGCAGTGCCATTATTATATCTCATCGTGACAGGCCGGGGGGACATGTGCTAGTCACTATACTCCCGAGAAACTTAACAGGATGTGTACACATACACAGAGGTTTATTATAAGGAATTCGTCTTTCATGATTATAGAGGCTGGCAAATCCAAAATCTGCAGGTAGACCAGCAAGCTGGAGGTGCAGGGACGAGCTGAAACGGCTCTCAGGTCGGAAGACCATCTGTCTGCGGGATTCCTCCTTGTGCAAGGGAGGTCAGTCTTTCTATTCTATTAAGGTGCTCAACTGTGTGGATGAGGCCCACCCACATTGTGGAATCTCTTTTATTCATCGTTTATCAGTGTAAATATTAATCTCATCCAAAAACACCCTCATAGAATGTGCAGAAAAATGTTTGGCCAAATATTTGGGCACCGTGGCGCAGCCAAGTTGACATAGAAAATGAACCATCGCAGGGGAATTGGGAGTTCAGCCAGCCATGAAATTATTAGACACAAGGAATCAGCCTAGAGAGAGGAGAGACAGAGAAAGAGGAAAGAAAAGAAACCCAAAAACAAAAACCAACCTTCCAAATGAGCCACAATCCAAGCGTCCAACACTTGGGAAGAAACGCATCGTAAGAATCTATTACAGTCCATGAAACCAACATTTAAAAATGCAATTCACTTGAAATGAAAAGACTGCTTTAGAGCAGTCTGAGAGTTTACAGGTAATGTATTTAAGATGCCTGAATGAACGGAAACCGTCCTTTTTAAAAGGGCAGGGAAGTTACTGTGGTAAGCAGAAATGAGCATAAGAAGAGATCATGGGAAAATTTGGCAGTTATCCGTAAGTAAAACCAAACTGTTTTGGGGATAAACTCTTACTACACACATGCAAAGAGAAATTGGTAATGAGATGTTGTTACAACATTAGACCAAAGAGGATAGTGAGAAACAAGATTTTTACAAAGAAACATAAAAATACAGAAGAGTCGCTGTCAGATTTGGAGCCCAGCTGGAGATCCTTTACTGTTATCTCACCACGGTTTCATAGGAGATAACTGGCTGGAGCTTGTGTGGAGAGGAGTGAAGTCATAGCCAAAACGATTCGGAGTTGCAGTCTTCGGATCAGAAGTATTCTCTGTGAACTCATAGGATACATCCAGGTCCATTCCATGGCATATAATAGTTGCAAACCACGGAGAATGAAGACAAATTCCCAAGCTACCCAGAGGAACATAAAGTCACCTGCGAGGGCAAGGCAGTGCAGCCAACCGTGTGCTCCTCGCCTGAGGTCACCGAGGCTAGAAGGAAAGCAGTTACCGCCTTAGCGTTCAAGAAGAGGCCTCAGATATTGGCGTTTTTTCTCACAGACGGAGTTTATGTACATAGACTATAGAACCAGCACTGAAAGTAACATTCAAGGATGTTTCTCCGTTCTAAAGACAAATGTGAAGGGAAGAGAGAAGACATGGGGATCAAGAAGCAAGGGGTACAGAAGTGGATGGAAAGAATAGCAACTAGTTTAGTTAAATGCTAAATGTAAAAATCGCATTTTGCACTAAACGTTGAAAATAAAATCTCTGGCAACAGTAACAGGGCAGGAATGCAGTATTTTGATGAAGTATACAATTACCGATTTTATATATAAATATATATTTAAATATATATATATAACATATAGTATATTACATTATTATATATTATATATATATAACATATATAACAATTATAACTTCAGATTTTATAAGAATTAATTAACCTCGGATTTTATTTTAAATTTTTAAAATATGTAAACAAAAATTTTTAAATATGTAACAGACTTTTTAAAAAATATGTAAGAATGAAAACAACCATGAAAGGTATAAAACATGATAAACAACCAAAATTGAGAAGAAATAAAAAGAAGAAATGTTAAATTAGAGAAGAAACAGAAAGGGACAAAAAGGTAAAGAAAGAGAAACAATGACAGTATATAAAACACAAGATAAAATGGTGGAAACGAGCCCCGGTATAACAGTAATTATTGAGTGAAAATGGATTAATTTACTAAAAATCCAGCTATATAAAAATGACACAGCTAAACAAAATTAAGAAGAATACTAATAAAAAGGAAGCTAGTAATGACAATACCCCACAGTAGAATTTAATGCACAGATTTTAGTAAAATGGATGGTATGTGATAAACACAAAAGGGCAAGTCTATTAAGAAGATATAGCAATACAAAATGTATGTACCTTGACCTCCAAAAACAGAAACTAACAGAATCACCAAGAGAAATGGACACATTGATTAGCAGTTTAATATTTTAACATGTTTTATCAGAAATTGGTGGGTCGAAATAACAGAATATTAGAAAGTAGACGGAAGGTTTTAGCAATGACATTAAGAAGCCAGTTATGTTATACATACACAACTTATACCCCATCCATTGAGAATGACCACAAGGCAATAAATTGGGAATCAACAATAAAAAAGATAAGTTAATAAAGTCCCATGTGTTTGGGGATTAAAAAATATACCCCTAAATAACACACGAGTTATTGGAAAGATAACAATGGCAATTAAAAAATGCTTAGAACCATAACAGCGCTAATGATACCATACATCAATTGTATGCTACCACTGTCTGGGAAAAAATGGAAAAATCAATACCTTTCACTATGCCCCCATCCATTCCCTAATAAATCAAGGTCATGCCCATTTATACAACTCTGCTACAAAGAGTTTTTTGGAAGCATTTGTAACTGATGGCCGCTATTTGATATCATTGATTCTAATCGCGGTTCTCATTTTGCCAACAAAAAGTACGAATCACTGCTTGTCCAAGCTTAGCACAAAGGGAATGTTTGTGCACATAGAATGAAAGTGCAGAATCAGTGGGAAATTCTTGCAAGCAGTTGCCATGGCAGGAAAGACTGTTCGTGTCAGCCCACAGTAGGAGAAGAGAGTGCTTAATAACAAGGTTCGTCATATAGGAAACATGAGGCAGATGCCAAGACTGCCTTACAGAGGTGGGAAGAACATTCCAACCACCGAGAGTTCAGCTAACAGTGGAGACAACATGGCAGCAACTTCAAAATGTTCATTCATTCATGGCTTATGCCTGAGGTCAGCAAACTCTTTCCATAAAGGGCCAGATAGGAAATTTAGCTTTTGTGGGTCAAATGCCTTCAACTCTGACACCGTAGTATGAGAACAGTCACAAACAATTCATCTTTAAGTGGATGTGTTTGTGTACCAATAAAACTTTATTTATAAAAGTGATGACGAGCCCTATTGGACTTGAGGGTACTAGTTGGCTGGTCCCTTGATCTAAACCAAAGGACCAAAATGGAAAATTCGAGCAGGAGGACACTTGTTTTATCTTGATTAGTGTTTGTTTAATCTGAAGTATGCAAGAGTTTTGAATTCTTACTTGTTTTTGTCCTAAACTATACTTTGTAGAACTACATTAGAGGAGTTTGAAGGAAATGTTCACAGGTAATCAGCTTCCTCTTCGGTTTAGTCTAAAAATGTCTATGTGCTACTTTCATCAAATCTGGGTGTTTGTTTTTTTCTGCTCACCAGTGCTTATGATATACTAGAATTGGTAAAAATCTTTGCATCCACAGTTACTATTTCTAGAGTTTTGTAAGTAAGTGGCTGTACTTTACCAGTTGGTCTCAATTGACATTTTATGGGAAATGATTATATACCAAACCACAAAAATAAACGATAGGTGGAAAGATAAATAGATATATAGGTAGTTGAAAAATAAAATCATTTTCCCCTTTGCATTTGAATGTATAGAAATCTCATTAAAAGAGCAGACGTGGGGCGCCTGAGTGGCTCAGTGGGTTAAAGCCTCTCCCTTCAGCTCAGGTCATGATCTCCAGGTCCTGGGATCGAGCCCCACATCGGGCTCTCTGCTGCTCACCAGGGAGCCTGCTTCCTCCTCTCTCTCTGCCTGTCTCTCTGCCTACTTGTGATCTCTCTCTGTCAAATAAATAAATAAAATCTTAAAAAAAAAAAAAAGCAGATGTGATGCTGGATATTTGTGGTACGTTTTGATTAAACCAACTATAAGTTTGTGATAAGTCTTTTATTTTTTAAGAAGTATTTCCAGGAATGCTTAAGAAGATTATACTCTCTTGTGCTATACAATAAACAAACTTAGAGAATTTTTTTTTAAAAAAAGAGAGTTTAGGCTTGTTCTTAATGTTTTTCTAAGATGCGTTATTTGCAATGTATATCATACATAGACGTGAAAAACTGCTTTCTTATGAAAAACTGTTCTCTTATGAAAAACTGTTATCCATGTTAAGTCTGACTCTTAAGTCTGATTATAAGCCATGTAAATAACCTCTAACAATAGAACAGGGAATGGGCCATGAAAGCCATCTCTGAATTTCCATAAGCCTTTCTCTTTCTTTATACTGCCCTCTCCGTATCTTGACGTTCCAAGCAGTTTACTTTCCCTGAATCAATGGCTCAATAATGGCAGTGTGATAACAGGACTATATCGCTGTGATGAATACGCAGTCTCTGCACATCGTCTCTATTGTCCTGTGTGCGTAAAGGAAAATTCATTTATTTACATGTCATAAAAGACTGCTTTGATTAATGTTATTAGTGGCTAGGAATGGGATTCTGTTCTCTGAGATAAAAGGACCTCTGATGTTAAACAGTATCCAGTAGAAACTGGGAAGGAGAAAAACATGTAGTTTTCTTATCATTTGAATATTCATGGGTATGCTAACTGTCAGAGTCAAGAGAAAAATAATAAAATGGGCAGAAATAACAACCCAAGAATATATCCCACAACATTAAAACATATTTAGAACAATCTGGTATATCATCTATTAAAGAAGAATAGACTTTATAGAAATATTCACTTCAATATCTTAGTTTTTACCAGGCACCTACGATTAATACTTTGAAAGTTGGTAGGGTTTCCCATGAAACGTCAACAGCAACCAAGACGGCTATGGAAGCAGAAGGAAAGGCTGGAAGAGAGATTATACCCTATAAAAAGCACAGAGCTCCCTGAAGGTTCTTAGAAATGGATTAGCACTTCTCTGGGGGTGGGAGGTGCTTTGCCAAGCTAGAACCAGGCTTCCAAAAGGCTAGTGAGAGAATTAGTGGAAAACGTTAATTTCTCCTCTTACTTCTCCGCAGTATTGCTTTGGGTATGTGTGTGTGTTGGTGGGGAGTGGGGTGGGGAGGGGTGGGGTGGGGGTTGGGCAGTCCTTGTCTGCCCCCTTTGCTACAAGAAAACTATTCAATAGCCAGGCCACCAATATCCTTAGGATGGGTGATCCTATCAGGGCAGCACAGCATCTTCACTAGGTGAGGACTTGATGAAAGAAATCTCCTTGGCTCTGACCTGCCCTCCTTGGGCATCTCCTCCTCTGCCCACACCCTCTCTGAACACCCAGGAGTGGTGAACCTGAACTTCGGGACATGAAATTTAGATAAGAGCCTTAGAGAAAACCCTAACCAGAGGATAGCCTGGTGTTGTTGAGGGAAAAGAAGGGGCCCACAGTGGTTTGCATGGCCAGGGGCTTTTAGCCTCTCCGGTAGACAGAACGCTGAGACTCCTAACTGAGGGCTTCTCGGCGTTAGCACTAGTGGCATTTGGGGCCATATAAATATAACTCTCTGTTGTGGGGGTTGTGGAGCTGACCTGTCCCTTGATGGACATGGAGCAGCATCCCTGACCTCCACTCCCCAGATGCCAGTAGCATCTCCCGTAACCTAGTTGGGACAACTAAAAATAGCTCTGGACATTGCCAAATGTCTTGTGGGGCACAGGATTGCCTCTGGGTGAGAACCCTGTCCTAGAGTAATGTATACTCACAGACTCATATAACCGAGACCGAAAGTGCAACCTCTAAGAGGAAAACAAATTGAAAAGCGGATGAAAGTGTAAGAAAAAACGGAAGGGAAGCATTCTTTGAAAAAAATAAGGAACAGAAGCTCCATTATTAGAAAAGAAGAAGAAGGGGGGTAGGAGGGGGAGAAGGGGGAGAGTAAGGAAAAGGAGGAGGAGGAGTAAGGAGGACGAGAAGGGGAGTAGGGAGAAGATTATAGGTATTTGATGACAATGGTTCAAAGAGCTTTCAGCATGATAAATAAGGAAAACATATACTTGGGCATATTTGAATTAAAAATTTTTAATAATGAAACAAAGGGCATTCCGGAAGTTCAAAGAAGGAAGTAGTAGACTTCCAAAGAACAAGAATCAAACTGATAACATAATTCTCAACATCAGCACTGACTCTAAGAAGTGTTGTGGGCTGGATATTTTTGTCCCCCAGATTCCACATGGCAAAGCCCTGACTTCAGTGTGATGATATGTGGGGGTGGGGCATTGGGAAGGTGATCCAGTCACGAGAATAGAGCCCTCATAATGGAATTAGTGCCCTTACAGGCAGAGAGAGACAGGGAGCTTGCTCTGTGTCTGAGCGCACCCAGTGAGGAAAGGCCGTGTGAGGATGGACGCAGCAAGAAGCCAGGGAGAGAGCTCGCACCAGCAACCAAATTGGCTGGCACCTTGATGCAGGACTTCTAGCCTCCAGAACTGTAGGAAAACACATTCCTGTTGTTTAGTGTTTAATGTTCGATGGTATTGTGTTATGGTAGCCTGAGCAGACTAATATTGTCAGGGTAATACTTTATCCTTACTTTGAACATAAAAACTCTATATTTAACCCAATTTTCAATTAAATGTGAGAGTGTGTTGAAAATGTTTTCAGGCGTGCTGGTTTTCAAAAGATTTGCTGGACAAAAATCCACTTTGAAATCAACCTGAGAGGAATTGCTCACCTCCAGGAGAAGGCTGCAACAAATAAAGATGGGGGTCATATATGTTAGGGGCTGTGTGTCATCTAACAAGACTGATTTAAGAAAAGAAGAAGGCAAAGGATGCCTTAACTCAGAACTACGCTTTTTTGGACAGTACCAAACAGTAGGCAACACAGTGAGCAGATCAAACAGATATGAGAACTTGCTTAAACACAGAATAGGGGAAAGACCTAGATACTAATACGTCTAAAAACTCAATAGTAGGGGTGCCTGGGTGGCTCAGTTGGCTGAGCAACTGCCTTCAGCTCGGGTCATGATCCTGGAGTCCCGGGTTCCCTGCTCAGGAGGAGGTCTGCTTCTCCCTCTGACCTTCCCCTTCTCACGCTCACTCTCTCTCTCTCTCTCAAATAAATAAAAATCTTTAAAAAATTAAATAAATGTATTTTTTAAAAAACTCAGTAGCGAATATGGACCCTAATAAAGAGTGACCATGTACAGAAGAAAAATAGAAGGGGTTACATTTACATCAGCCAAGGAAGAGAAAAACATTCACCTATCCAACAGAAAGCAGAAAAGGAAAGTGAAAACTAAGATTAAATATAGCAAATGGAGATGTGGCACAAGATGGTAGGAACAAATTAATAGAAAAAATTTAGATGTGCTACACTCAGCAGTTAAAAGATGGAGGCTACAGGAATGGATTACAAAATAAGATTCGACCATTTGTAGCCTAGAAGAGTCATGCTTAAGTCAAAAAATAGAGAAAACATGGAAATAACAGGATGTCAATGATGAACCAATGAGTCCTGGGGTAACAAACTTAAAATCTAACAAAGTAGATTCTAGGACATGAACATCATAAAGAACAAAGAGGGATACTACGTTGTATAAGGAGCTTTACAATAAGAATGCTCTATCACTGTAAACACATATTCAGGGAAAATAGATTTAGTAGAAACAGATTGTAGTTTAAGACTGCAACATACTCCTCTGAGAAGTGGTTCAATCAGGCTGCCAGAAAACCACCATTATAACAAAATCTGAATGATATAATTAATAAGCTTAGATATTATATTTAGATAGAACGGAAATGGTCCAGTATACACTTCTCACTTCTTTTCCTTTTCTTATGGTATGGAACAGGACTTCTTATACTATATCATCTGCAGGTCTGCAGATGAAACAGTTATTTACATAGAGAACAACAAAATCGGTAGACAAACTGTTACACTCAGAGTTCAACTATCTTGCTGAAAGCAAGATAAACTCTCAAAATGTGGAAGCAAGTTTCTATACCAGCAACTTGAGTATATAATCCAATGTAAGACACCATTCACAACAGCAACAGAAACTACCAAGGATCTGTATGTCTATGGAGAGAAATGTAAAATTCCCATAAAGACAGAAGACAGTCTGAATATCTGAAGAGACGTTCCTTTCCTGAAACGATACAGTTTTAATGTTAGACAGGTGTCAGTTCTCCTAATTAATCTTTAAATTCAGTATTTTGGTTGGATTTATTTAGAAACTTGTGAACCGAATTTAAATTTGTATTGAAGAACACATTTCCATGAAAATGACAAGAAGTGACAAAAATACTGGACAGGAAAGACTTGCTTTAACAGATGTTAAGACATACACAAAAGCCATAGTAATGAAAATAGCATGGTTCTAATTTAAGGCCAAAGCGTAGACAACTAGGATACCATAGGAAGCCTCATTTGGGAACAGAATAAAAATATATAGTGTTTAATCAAATTAAGTATCAAAGTAGTCTGCGACTCAAATTTGTACTCTGAGTATATAACCCAAATAAATTCTCAGAGCGCTGGGACACTTGTCCAAGTGGGTTCATTCTGAGGTTGTGTGCACTGGCCAGAAACTGGAGACATCACTGGAGATGAGATGCGTAGGGTGCAGAAAGTACGTACTTCAGAGCATTGTGCAGCAGTCCGTATGTGTGGGTCCTACGTCATGGACAGATCCAGAAAGCACAGGGTTGAGTAAAAAAAAAAAAAAAAGTGAGAAGTAGAATGTAATCTATTACACAATTGTGCCATTATACAACACATGACAACAAAATATGTAGACAAGGATCTATGGCTGAAACCAAGGACAGACATTTTACATGAACATGTACAACAAACGTGTACTGGGATGGCTATTTCCAGAGGGTGGGAGGAGGAACGAGGGCAAAAGACAGCACACGCATGTGCACATATATTAGAGATAAACCCATGCATACATGCACTTACAGCTAACACACACCACTGTACGTGAGCTGCCTTACGTAAGCAAACTATGATAATCTGCCATGATTTGTGCATTCCAAAATGAAAGAAAACAAAAGAAGTATTGATGCTGGTTGTCCAACATTCAGTTCATTTAAAAATCTTGTGACGACACCTGAATGTTTATAGCAGCAATGTCTATAATAGCCAAACTATGGAAAGAACCTAGATGTCCATCAACAGATGAATGGATAAAGAAGATGTGGTATATATACACAATGGAATACTATGCAGCCATCAAAAGAAACGAAATCTTGCCATTTGCAACGACGTGGATGGAACTAGAGGGTATCATGCTTAGTGAAATAAGTCAATCAGAGAAAGACAACTATCATATGATCTCCCTGATATGAAGAAGTGGAGATGCAACATGGGGGGATAAGGGGGTAGGAGAAGAATAAATGAAACAAGATGGGATTGGGAGGGAGACAAACCATAAGTGACTCTTAATCTCACAAAACCAACTGAGGGTTTCTGGGGGGAGGGGGATTGAGGGGGTGGGGTTATGGCCATTGGGGAGGGTATATGCTATGGTGAGTGCTGTGAAGTGTGTAAACCTGGCGATTCACAGACCTGTACCCCTGGGGATAAAAATATATGTTTATAAAAAATAAAAAAATTAAAAAAATCTTGTGACAACAAAAACTAGGCTCAAGACTGCACAGGGAGAATATCTCCAAGGGACCTATTCTGACAAAGCTAGAAGGCTTTGGCAAAGTTAACATTCCAGTGATGTGTCCTGGGAGAGGTTTCCCCAGAAGAGTGTCCCTAGATTCATATAATATGAGAAAAATGGCTGGGAAGAGATTTCTTATCTCTCAGAGGAATTGTAATTCCAGTGGAACAGAGAAGGTTGCCAGTTTCATTTATTTTCACCATCTGTCTGTGCCCCCTCCTCAGTGGACAGAATGACTTGCAAAGATCTCCTGGCCGGTCAACATATCTTTCTTTGTTGACCAAGTGAGTTGCCTACCTTTCTCTCCTGGGAAATTCATTTACAGTTTGAGCGGCAGGAACAGTGGGCTCAACTGCAAACCAGAGCACCTCCTGGCTTAGCTTAGACTGGGATGGCTAAAACAGAGAACCACTGCAACTAAAAGCCGGGCAGAAAAAGAAGTTCTTTCAACACTGTAGGGACAAAACGTGGAGAGATTTAGAAAGGCCAAGGCTTGGAGAAAGTCCAGGTTCTCTCAGAGGTCTTCTCAGAACTCCTTCACGGTCCTAGAGTAAAACTCATGAGTTAATAACATGGGCCCTGCCAATGTCCTAAGGTTAAACTCATATTTTCAAGGGACAATAATTGTAGGATCAAGCACATGAGAATTAAAATTGGGCATGGTAATGATTTTTCCCTCCGTCGTTGCATAGAAAGGTCAACTCTGGCCAGAGAAATTCAAAGGCAGTGAATGTAAGCACATTTCATAAAGACACTTTGGAGTTACCCTGAAGGGAGTACTCAACAGAGAGAATAAAGACCAACTGTCTTTGAAAATAGAATTATCTCCCAATATAGGACTGAAATGAGTCAAAATTATAAATAATGTCAGCACTGGGTGTGTGGGCCACTACACTCAGCCTCTCTTTTGTTTCCATGTTTCTTAAGCCCTGCTTGGGTTTATTGACTGCCCAGGATCCTGGTGTGTGGTCTGTCAGGATGCCCTGCATGGTGTCTGTATCCCCATTCCCCAGTATCCAATCCGGATCCTCTTCTTAGGGCTTCTATGGAGTCCTCAGGGCCATGGAGCAAAAGGGGCTTTGGCTTCATCTGAAAGGAACACTGGAGTTGTAAATACTATTGCATGTTAACAAAAATGCTTTGCTGCCAAAACACTAGCAATCGTAGGTTATCGGTTACTTTTTCAGAATATGGAGTATCTGGTGTGTTCAACAGTGGCTGAATGGTTTGAAATGCTTGCCCTTCTATCTCAGGGTGAACTCATTAGCATGAGTAATAATCATAAAATCTAATATAGATTATTAGGTATAATATCTTTATATTATATTATATTATATTATATTATATTATATTATATTAATAATATATTTTAGATTATTCCTTGTTCTTAGGCACTTGTGGAGGGAGGGTTTGACCCAGTGGAATGAAAAATACCAAGATCTTGTAGAAGTTGGATCACTCCATATTCTCTTTTGTATTATATGTGAGGTCAGCCTCTAAAAGTGCCTCCAAGGTGTTGATCAAATGATAAAATCACCAGTTGCTCCTTAAGGTTTGCTCTTTTTTTTTTTTTTTTTGCCTGCAAAAAATATTCTATCCTGGGGTGCTGGGTGGCTCAGTCTTTAAGTGTTTTCCTTTGGCTCAGGTCTTGATCTCAGGGTTCTGGGATCAAGTCCCGCATCTGGCTCCCTGCTTGGCGGGGAGCCTGCTTCTCCCTCTGCCCCTCATCCCACTTGCTCTCTCTCTCTCTCCCAAATAAATAAATAAAAATATTCAAGAAAATTTTCTATCCTCAGCAATATGATATGCTTACTTATATATTTGCATTATAATGATTGCCAAATCATTGCCTTGTAACAGAGACCTCCATATTATTTTTCTTCTTGTACAAGCTAGTCATTGATCTTTCTATACTTTAGCCCTTGGTCATTTTGTTTGGGTTGTATCTTTGGAGATTAAGTGAAATCTTTCCAGTTGAAGAAAAGGAACAGTACACCTAAAATTTATTTAATTTGAAAAATAATTTTAATTAACATAGGGAAAATTTTCATTAGCCAATGAAAGAAGTATCTATAAATTCAAAGATGGATTTCTTTGTAACTGGAAATAGACTGCTGTCAAATTTTAGACACTGTGCTTGGGGACACCTAGGTGGCTCAGTTATTTAAGGCATCTACCTTTGGCTTGCTAGGGCACGATCTCAGGGTCCTGGGATTGAGTCCCATTGAGCTCCTTCCTCAGTGGGGAGCCTGCTTCTCCCTCTGCCTGTCGCTCCCCTGTTCATGCTCTTTCTTTCTCTCCAATAAGTAAATAATTAAAAAAAAAAAAAGCACTGTGTTTGGGATTTATTTAAATGTTCTTTTTTGGTGAGAGAATTGGGGAGTTTTAGCTTATAAAAATCTTACACATTAAGCACTGATGTCCATAACCAAAGATCTTTCTAGAGATCAAATTTGCACATGAACATTCCTGCCTACTTACATTCAATACTGTTTTGAGTTTTCAGTAGAGACATACTCTGTCTTAAATTTATGTCAAAAAGATTAAAATCATTTAAGAGTCTGGCTATGCACATTCAACACAGGGTTTAATCTAAATGTGAGCGGGGTAAAAACACAGTAGAAAATCCTGACAAATTCTCCTTTCATTCCATTTCCGGTGAAAACAGTTATTCCATAGACTCATAGTATAATTGCTTGGACATTATCCATTGCTCAGCTGGGAGAACTCAGCCTGCAAGGGCGAGTTACTCTGATTACGTGAAGAAGACATTCTCACACGTTTAGAAAGGGAAATGTTTAGAAAGAGAGACACGGGTTACATAATGGGGGATAATTGGGACCAGGAAAGATGTGCTGAATGCTAAATGTTTTAGCTTAGCTGTGTTAAGGGCACCTTGCAAGAAAAGTTGAAGTAGTTATGTCTCATTATCTTTAAGTCAGATAGTAAGAGATAGGATTTCAGGATGCTAAATTGTCATTGTAGTTCATGCCGAAGCCACTGAGAACCTAAAAACAGTTGATTTCCCACCAGTGCTGCCATGAGCTGTTGAATGGGGCTCCAGATTGGGGGCAAGTTTCTCCCTGGTGATGCTTATGGTGTTGTGTTTGGGAGGGATGCTGTTTAAAACATTGCCTGCAAGGAACCCAGATGTGCCTGGTCCCAGTTGGACAGACTGACTGACGCCATGATGAGAGCCATAATGGTTTACTGTGGTCAGAGACTCCTCAGCCATTTCCACGGTCAGTGGTGGGAGAGGTACTTGGTCTCTTCCCTTTCCTTGAGCAACAACTAGAGAAGGAAAACACGCACATTCCCCCAGAGTTTATGATCTGTTTAAATAAAGACTTGCCTGAGTTTCCTATTTGGAACTGTGTTTTGACCAAAAGTATTGGTTGGGTGGCATTAAGGTGAACTGCTTGTAAACAGTGCATGCCCTTCTGGGTGAGAGCGTGTTTTAGGATCTGCAGGTGCCACATTTGACTGGAGTCTCCCCCTTATAAAGTGTTAAGTGGCCGCTTCACACGGGGCATTGGAAGATAGAAAAAGGCTTTGGTTAGCTTGAGCAGGATAGTCCCTGGGGCAGGGGGAGATGTGTGTGTCTGAGTTTGTGGTCTCTGGCAATGGAAAGTGGGATAAGTGGGGGTCCACTGACTGACAGATGATGTTTCTCATAGGCGGACATTGTTCAGGGACCCCTCAGGCGGCACTGATGGGTCCTGGGGGGAGGCAAATCGAAAAGACCCTGAGTTCTTTAGAATGACTTGTGAAACCATTGAAAATCTGCCCCAAAGAATAGTTTTAGGACCGAAGTAGCTTGTTTTCATAGACATGTGCCTTGCCTGGACAATCTTCTATAGCAACAGTTCATTCTATTTCCGAGTACATCCATTCTCTGGAACATTTCTGTAAGTGTGTTGCTCAGCACACTTATTACCCAGCAGTTTGCTTACCTAGAAAATGCCTTCCCACTCACCCTTGAGAAAGTGCTAGCAGCATAAGTAACCCTCTTGGAAGCATTCACGCTTTCTGACTTTAGATGATTGAAGCATAAAGGGCCAGTACAGCCGAGACAATCAATACCAGAAAAAATGACTAAGGATATCTCCTAGCTTCTTTCCCTCCTGCCATTTACAAATTCTTCTTTTGTGGTTTTTCAGGTGTATTTTTATCAACTATATTTTATTTAAAAAAAAAAGAGTACATATGTAAAAAACATTAAAAAGGAAAATAAGGGGCACCTGGGTAGCTCAGACGTTAAGCGTCTGCCTGCGGCTCAGGGTCATGATCTCAGGGTGCTGGGATTGAGCCTTACATCAGGCTCCCTGCTCAGAGGGAAGCCTGCTTCTCCCCCTCACACTCCTCTGCTTGTGTTCCCTCTCTCGCTGTCTCTCATTCTTTCTGTCAAATAAATGAATAAAAATCTTCAAAAAAAAAGAAAACTAAAGTAAGACATTCAAAAGTAATCTAGAGCCGCCCTTCCCAGAACTTGTTAGCAGACTTCTAAGTTTTTTTAAAGTTATAAATCTATGTACAAGCAGAAACATGTGTATATGTATGTGTACGTTGCTCCTGCAAATGGGGCATATCCTACGCGCTCTTGCGTGAAGAAGCCACATTTGTGAATATTCTGGCTGTGACGCGTGTCGCTTTAGTAATAACCTGCGATAGAGCGTGGTGAGATGTGCTTCCCTGGCTGCCAGCCACCTACATGCATACACACTTACACGCACTACACGCAAGCACATGCACATACAGAAGCCCCACAAAGATGCACCGACAAGCGGAGAGAACGTAAACTGCTACTTTGAACGAAGCCCTGTCAGACACCAGACGGGGATGCCTGCGGCATATGCAAGAGGAAAGAGGTTTGTTCCCTTGCCTGGAAAAGCAATACAAAGTGCGTTGGACAGGCTAAATGATGGACAGAGGGCACGGTTCCAGGATGGCACCAGCAATATGCAAGAGAGGGGTGTGAAAGGGCTTGGTAAATCCTTGGTGGGAAATCTCCCGGGGACCTTTAAAGATTCACACTGGAGAGTAGCCCCTCTCTAGTTCAGAACCTAGCCGAGGTGGTCAGAGGCTAGGTCCTGGGGCAGAGGGCGGCAGAGAGGTCAGCCCGCTGGGAAGCTGCAGCACAGCGTCTCAGCACTGTCCCCGAAGGTCACGGGATGGGTCTAGAAAGAAGCTTCCACTGTTTGCCGTCAGCTTTTGGAGACACGATCCCATGCATGGGCTGTGTGTGCCCGTGCTGCAGCGCAAAGGAGCGGAGAGCGGAGAGATGCGCAGGTCGCTCCCCATTCCGTGTTGCGTTCCCACTAAATCAGATGGCTCTTGCCTTCTCTGGTGCCCAAGGTAGCTGGAGCACCCCTGGAGATTAGGGCTGGGACTGGAAGACGGGGTGTAGGGGTGCTTTCTAAGGGAAGAAACGTGGGGAAGGGAGCTGTGAGCCGTACGACTTGAGCCGGACGGAGTGCTGTCCACAAGCGCTGGCATGAACAGGACGTCTACAGCGTCTGGAAGCGAAGAGTAACTTTCCTGCCTCCTGTGTACACCCGACTCCACCATCGCTGCTGGATCTGTTCTAATGTTCCCAGTTTCTTAATTGTACCAGTAATGCTGCCGTGAGCGCAAGTGTGCGAGCTCAGTTAGGAGTTTGCCTGCAGGATGAAATCAGGAGCACGATTGACATTTTTCCAGGTTTTTCTCCATCACTCTGTCTGATGGTAAATGAGAAAACCTGTTAATTCACGAGCCAGCCAACTGGATATGCAACGGTACCTATTAATGATATAGGAAAGATTATGTTAGGGTTGAAAGTGAACGGCCGAGAAAGAATTCCCGAGATGTCTTTGGTGCAAAACCATGATTTTGTTAAAGTACAGGACAGGACCCATGGGCAGAAAGAGCTGCACTGATGTCAGGAGGGGAGACTTGTTATATCCTTTCAAGGTGGGAGGGGGTCAGGGATGGCGTGAGTCTCTGAAACTTTTGGAAGCAAAGTTTCCAGGACCTCGAGAGGGGTAGCTGTTGTTGGGAAAAGGTCTTTTATTACCGTCTAATAAAGCCTTAGTCGTGAGACCCCTCAGATGTGTATCAGTGGGCCCTATGCTTGGGGTGGTGGTGGTTAGAGATGGAGGAAGTTCCCGAGGGAATTTTTATACATTCAAGTAGACTTACAGGATCCTGGGGGAGGGGACGCTTAGGTTAGGATTGCCTTTGGCCCTTAGCAAAGTTTTGTTTTGTTTTGTTTTTCCCTTAACAAATATTAACACCGAGGCAGTTGAGTCCCTAGAGGAATGCCACTCTGCCTGTTTCAAGGACTTCCCAATGGGGTGTAGGTAGTAAGGAGATTTAATGATCTCTCTTCTGCGTTGGTTTGTTTCCCACATCAATTAATACAATCTGGACTTTGAAAATGAAATTCTGTGTTTAAGGGACATTTCTTTAATCAGAATTATGCTATCATTTCGTGATTATAATCCATTGCTGTTTTATGTGATCTGCCTGTACACATCTTTTGCTCATTGCTTTTAATTGAGTTGTTGAATCTTTAAGATTGATTTGAAATCTTTATATAGTAAGGAAATTAATCCCCTTCCTGTTGTTAGTATTACGTATGTTTTCTCCATGTTTCTCCTAAGCAGGGCACTGGCGTGTGTGTGCGCATATATGTGTGTGAGTGTGTGTGGTTTATCGGTGTGCTTGTTCGACGTATTGGGGATGGGTACGTATATCCTGCCTTAAAGAAGGAGTTTTCATGAGGAATGGGAGATGACTTTCATCCACTGCTCTTTTTTTTTTTTTTAAGATTTTATTTATTTGAGAGAAAAAGTGTGCACATGAGCAGGGGAGAAGGACAGAGGGAGGGGGAGAAGCAGACTCCCCGCTGAGAGCCCAAGTCAGGATTTGATCCCAGGACCCGGGGACCATGACTGACCTGAAGGCAGATGCTTAACCCACTGAGCCACCCAGGCCCCATCCATTTTTCTTTCAGTCCGCAAGGAAGAATGGCCTGCTATTAAAATGGTTAATGATCCAATCAATAGCTGTCCTTAGGCTACTTCTTTCCTTGGGGATGATGCTTTAGTTAATAACATTGCATCTGATTTCTGCTAATAGTTTGCTTGTGGTTTTTGTTTGCATTAGCAGACAGGATTAGTTTTTTCTTTTACACTTGTACCAACTTGATTAGAAATTTTTACCAATATTAATGCAGCCCTTTCAAAATTAGGACGATTTTTATCTTGCTATGTTGTGTCCCAACTTAAAAAGTTTCATCATCATATGTAATAGGTAGAGTTCCATAGGATAAACTCACAAATTACCTTTACCTTTATTCCCTCATTTTACTAGGTTTATTCTTTCCTTTCCCGTGGATGAAATGCCAGGCAAGACCAAAAGTTTTTTTGTTTACTCTTGTATAATACTATTAAAATTCTTAATCTTAATTATTATTAATTTCTGCATAATGCTATCATCGATAGTAATTACCATAATTAGTAAGTTAATAATTAATATTAACCAGGCATTAATATCAATACTACTGTCATGCTCAAATTCCCATGTATTTAAATGTCCACAATGCTGTGACTTACCTACGTTGGACCAAGAGACAATAGTTTTCTGTGCTTCCAGTCTCCGCCTTTCTCGTTAAACCACTCCCTACCCCTGCACACTTTCACCAATGTCAACAGTTCAGGACTCATTTTGTGTTCCTGCTACAGAAGCAAGAAAATACTTTTATCATTTCATGCACTCCTCATCCTAATTTGCATTTTTATATTAGGCTTCCTCTATTTTAAGCATACTGTAGAAACCTTTATACTTCTCAACTGTATCGTCACTCATGTAATTTTAATTGTAAAGCTTTCTGGTTGATTCTGCTCCACCGTGCCCACTATCGTATCTGTCGTCTTTACATTATAGGTTTTGGGAAAATTTGCTTGATTTTCTTTTCTTTAGCAATGACATATGGTTGGATTGAGCCTTGGGATAATCATAGGACTTTTTTCTCTTCTTTTTCATCGTCACCAAAAAAGATGAATTACCCAGATGTAGGAGGCGTTTAGAATTAGGATAAAACCTGAAAAACAAACCAAATACAGCTACCGTGGCTGACCCTGACAAATTAAATAAACCTCTCTTAGAGACAGAACCATCAGCCTAGTTCAGAAGAGCATTTAAAAAAAAAAAAAAAAAAAAACAAAAAACTCCCTGCTGACAAGAGCACAGGTTTTCGGACAAGAATTCTGTTTCAGCTGTATAATACGTTTTGGAGCAGAATTCATTAAGTCTTAAATTCTAGCAGATCATTGATGTGCATGGTATTGCTAAATCGTGAATTGTTTCTTCACTTGAATATAAGAAAGCAACTCCAAACCCAAATATTTTGTTTGGGTTGTAGCATTTAAAAAATCTTGAACAGCTTGCCAACCTTTCAAATAAGAATTTTTTACATCTTAAAATCCAGATTTTCAGCTTTTCTTGGAGAACTGGAAAATCTGGTAATACTGGTTGGGTATGCAGTGCATATCATTTCCCTGACACTCCGTGAGATACCCACCGCAGTGATCATCAGAGCTATCCCCTGGTAGTTCTAGACCCAGGGCGCTGGCCACGAGCATTTGCGTGTGAGGGGCCTGATTGTGCGTAAGAAGGATGGGTGCTCCTGGGTGCTCCCCTGCAGCCCGCGAGCACACGGGCCCAGCTGCGTGCTCAGCAGCACCCCGCTGCGAGTTCTCCTCCGAAAGGCTCTGTTGCCCCCTGTCCCGCCGGTTTTCCCCTTTCTGGTTCTCCTTCATAAACATATAGCTATTTTTAATACTTCTCCAAACGCATGCTGAGTTTTTTATGAACAACATGGCAGTTGATGAAAATTCCTTTCTCCGGGTTCTTTAGAAAAAATCACAGTCCACCTTGATTGGCCTCCTTGACATTTCACCAAAGATTTGAAGGAGCCTGTCCCAGAAAGCTGCAGGAGGCCGGGAGGAAGGGGGAGTTTCGCAAGGCCCTCAGGCAGCCATATGCATGCCCTGTTGGAGGAACAATAAGACACCCGGTTCGCGGGACTTGAGTGAGAAATAACCTCAAACCAAAGAGGTTTGTTGAGTGAGTCACACTGTAATGCTGTTCCCTATAATCACATTTCTTCTGTTTCTCTAGGTTATTACCTGCCCCCACTGCTGCTAACTACTTCTCATTGCATTGCATGACTTCTCCCCAGGAAGTCTTTTTTTTTTTTGTGGTGGAAAAAATAGCATTGAGGCCCTGCAGGTGTCCATCGCTACATGCTTGGATTCCCCTCCCATATGAAACTTCCATTGTTGAATCAGGTCTGGGTGGTGCACACTGGTCTTCCATATTAAGGATCTCTTCTTTTATGGTTTGAATTATGCAATATCTTAGGTAGTGTGGATGTTGTTTTGGGAAATGTTTTTGGTGAGGTTTGGTGGAGTCTGCGGCCGAAAGAATTCTTGAGACATGTATAAAATGGTGGTTTGATTAAAGCAGAGGGACAGGACCTGTGGACAGAAGGGGCTGCTGTTCCAAGACTGTGAGGGGTGACTGATTCGATACTTGGAAGTTGGAGTTAAGGAAAAAGGGACATGTTTGTGTGTGTGTGTGTGTGTGTGTGTGTGTGTGTGTTTGTTGTTTTATTATTAACATATAATGTATTATTTGCTTCAGGGGTACAGGTCTGTGAATCATCAGTGTTACACATTTCACAATGCTCACCATAGCACATACCCTCCCAGTGTCCATAACCCAGCCACCCTATTCCTCCCCCGACCTCCCACAACTCATGGTTTGTTTAGTGAGATTAAGGGTCTTTTATGGTTTGTCTCCCTCCCTGGTCCCATCTTTTCATTTTTCCCTCCCTTCCCACCACGATCCCCCGCCCTGCCTCTCAAATTCCTCATAACAGGGAGATCATATGATAATAGTCTTTCTCTGATTGACTTATTTTGCTCAGCATAATACCCTCTAGTTCCATCCATGTCGTTGCAAATGGCAAGATTTCATTTCTTTTGATGGCTGCATAGTATTCCATTGTATATATATACCACATCTTCTTTATCCACTCATCTGTTGATGGACATCTAGGTTCTTTCCATACTTTGGCTATTGTAGACATTGCTGCTCTAAACATTCGGGTGCACGTGCCCCTTCGGATCACTACATTTGTATCTTTAGGGTAAATACCCAGTAGTGCGATTGCTGGGTCACAGGGTAGCTCTATTTTCAACTTTTTGAGGAACCTCCGTACTGTTTCCCAGAGTGGCTGCACCAGCTTGCATTTCCACCAACAGTTTAGGAGGGTTCCCCTTTCTCTGCATCCTCGCCAGCATCTGTCATTTCCTGACTTGTTAATTTTAGCCATTCTGACTGGGGTGAGGTGGTATCTCACTGTGGTTTTGATTTGTATTTCCCTGATGCCGAGTGACGTGGAGCACTTTTTCATGTGTCTGTTGGCCATCTGGATGTCTTCTTTGCAAAAATGTCTGTTCATGTGTTCTACCCATTTCTTGATTGGATTATTTGTTCTGTGGGTGTTGAGTTTGATAAGTTCTTTATAGATTTTGGACACTAGCCCTTCATCTGATATGTCATTTGTGAATATCTTCTCCCATTCTGTCAGTTGTCTTTGGTTTTATTGACTGTTTCCTTTGCTGTGCAAAAGCTTTTGATATTGATGAAGTCCCAGTAGTTCATTTTTGCCCTTGCTTCCCTTGCCTTTGGCGATGTTTCTAGGAAGAAGTTGCTGCAGCTTAGGTTGAAGAGGTTGCTGCCTGTGTTCTCCTCAAGGATTTTGATGGATTCCTGTCTCACACTGAGGTCCTTCATCCATTTTGGTATTTTTTTGTGTCTGTGTGGTGTAAGGAAGTGGTCCAGTTTCATTCTTCTGCATGTGGCTGTTCAGTTTACCCAACACCATTTGTTGAAGAGGCTGTCTTTTTTCCACTGGAAATTCTTTCCTGCTTTGTCAAACATTACTTGACCATAGAGTTGAGGGTCCATTTCTGGACTGTCTATTCTGTTCCATTGATATATGTGTGTGTTTTTGTGCCAGTACCATGCTGTCTTGATGATGACAGCTTTATAATAGAGCTTGAAGTCTGGAATGGTGATGCTGCCAACTTTGGTTTTCTTTTTCAACATTCCTCTGGCCATTTGGGGTCTTTTCTGGTTCCATATAAATTTTAGGAATATTTGTTCCATTTCTGTGAAAAAAGTTGATGGTATTTTGATAAGGGTTGTATTAAATGTGTAGATTGCTTTAGGTAGCATAGACATTTTCACAATATTTGTTCTTCCAATCCACGAGCATGAAATGTTTTCCATTTCTTTGTGTCTTCCTCAACTTCTTTCATGAATACTTTATGGTTATTCTGAGTACAGATTCTTTGCCTCTTTGGTTAGGTTTATTCCTAGGTATCTTATGGTTTTGGGTGTAATTATAAATGGAATTGACTCCTTAATTTCTCTTTTATCTGTCTTGCTGTTGCTGTATAGAAATGCAACTGATTTCTGTGCATCGATTTTATATCCTGACTCTTTACTGAATTCCTGTATGAGTTCTAGCAGTTTTGGAGTGGAGTCTTTTGGGTTTTCCACATAAAGTATCATATCATCTGCAAAGAGTGAGAATTGGACGTCTTCTTTGCCAATTTGAATTTTTTGTTGTTGTTGTCTGATTGCTGAGGCTAGGACTTCTAGTACTATGTTGAATAGCAGTGTTGGTAATGGACATCCCTGCCATGTTCCTGACCTTAGGGGAAAAGCTCTCAGTTTCTCCCCATTGAGAATGATATTCGCTGTGGGTTTTTCATAGATGGCTTTGATGATAGTAAGGTATGTACCTTCTCTACCTACAGTCTGAAGAGTTTTGATCAAGAAAGTGTGCTGTACTTTGTCAAATGCTTTTTCGGCATCTATTCAGAGTATCATATCGTTCTTTCTTTTATTAATGTGTTGTATCACATTGATTGATTTGTGGATGGTGAACCAAACTTGCAGCCCTAGAATAAATCCCACTTGGTTGTGGTGAATAATCCTTTTAATGTACTGGTGGATTCTATTGGCTACTATTTTGGTGGGAATTTTCACATCCATGTTCATCGGGGATATTGGTCTGTAATTCTCCTTTTTGATGGGTTCTTTGGCTTTGGGATCAAGGTAATGCTGGCCTCATAAAATGAGTTTGGAAGTTTTCCTTCCATTTCTATTTTTTGGAACAGTTTCAGGAGAATAGGTATTAATTCTTCTTTAAATGTTTGGTAGAATTCCCTGGGAAGCTGTCTGGCCTGGGGCTCTTGTTTGCTGGGAGATTTTTGATGACTCCTTCAGTCTCCTTACTGGCTGTGGGTCTGTTCAGGTTTTCTATTTCTTCCTCGTTGAGTTTTGGTAGTTTTATGTCTCTAGGAATGCATCCATTTCTTCCAGGTTGTCAAATTTGCTGGTGTATAGTTGCTCATAATATGTTCTGATGATTCTCTGTATTTCTTTGGTGTTGGGTGTGAGCTCTCCTCTTTTATTCCTGATTCCATTAATTTGGGTCCTTTCTCTTTTCTTTTTGATAAGTCTGGCCAGGGGTTTATCAGTCTTACTAATTCTTCCAAAGAACCAGCTCCTAGTTTCATTGATTTGTTCTACTATTCTTTTGGTTTCTCTTTCATTGATTTCTGCTCTGATCTTTATTATTTCTTTTCTCCTGCTGGGTTTAGGCTTTCTTTGCTGTTCTTTTTCCAGCCCCTTTAGGTGTAGGATTAGGTTGTGTACTTGAGACCTTTCTTGTTTCTTGAGAAAGGCTTGTATTGCTATATACTTTCCTCTCAGGGACCCCTTTGCTGTGTCCCAAAGATTTTGAACAGTTGTGTTTTCATTCTCATTTGTTTCCATGAATTTTTTTTTAATTCTTCTTTAATTTCCTCCTTGACCCATTCATTCTTTGTTCTCAGCTTGCTTTCTGCTCCCTCATCACCGTGAGGCAATTTCTCACTTAGAGTACAGTGAGAAAAGTACCTGTCTCCCACCTCCCCCCCACCCGACCCCAACCACCCCACTCTCATCTGCTTACTGTTTGGAATAATTTGAGAAGACTATGCATTAACTCTTCCTTAAAAATTTGGTAGAATTCTTCTGTGAAGCCGTCTGATCCTGAACTTTGGTTAGTTGGGAGTTTTTTGATGACTGATTCAGTTTCATTACTGCTAATCAGTCTGTTCAAAATTCTTATTTCTTCCTGATTCAGATTTGGGAGGTTATGTGTTTCTAGGACTTTATCTGTTTCTTCTAGGTTGTTTAATTTGTTGACATAATTTTTCATAATACTATTTTATAATCCTTTGTATTTTCGTGGTATTGTTTTTTCCTTCTCTTTCATTTCTGATTTTGCTTTTTTGAGTCCTCTCTTCTTTTTAATTTGATGAATCTGCCAAATAGCTTATCACTTCTGTTGATCTTTTCAAGGCTGTAGCTCCTGGTTTTATTGATGTGTTCTATTGGGTTTTTAGTTTCTATTTTTGTGTTCTGATCTTTATTATTTCCTTTCCTCTCTCGGTTTTGGGTTTTATTTGTTCTACTTTTCTAGCTTGTTTAGTTTGTTTGAGATTTTTCTTGCTTCTTGAGGTGGGCCTGTATTGCTCTTAAGTTTTTTCTTAGAACAGCTTTTACTGCATCCCAAAGATTTTTGGACCTTGTGTTTCCATTTTCATTTGTCAGTGTTTATTTTTATTTCTTCTTTGATTTCTTGGATGACCCCTTTATTGTTTAGTAGCATGTTATTTAACCTCCATGTATTTGTGCTCTTTTCAGATTTTTTTCTTGTGGTTGATTAGTAGTTTCATAGCATTGTGGTCAGAAATGATGCCTAGCATGACTTCAAACTTTTTGAAGTTGTTGAGGTTCGTTTTGTAGCCTAGTATGTGATCTTTCCTTCAGAATGTCCCATGTGCACTTGAAAAGAATGTGTATTCTGCTGTTTTAGGATGGAATGTTCTGAATATACCTGTTAGATCCATGTGGTCCAATGTGTCATTCAAAGCCACTGTTCCCTTGTTTTTCTGTTTGGATGATCTATCCAATGATGTAAGTAGGGTATTAAAGTCCCCTACTGTTATTGTATTACCATCAATTACTTCCTTTTTGTTGTTATTAACTGCTCTGTGTATTTGGGTGTATTTGGGCATAAATATTTACGTTTGTTATATCCTTCTATTGTTATAGAAGAATTGTTAAATTTTAAGATTTTATTTATTTATTTGACAGAGAAAGGGAGCAGGGAGAAGGGCAGAGGGAGAGGGAGAAGCAGGCTTCCTGCACAGCCAGGAGCTCGATGTGATGTGGGGCTGGATCCCAGAATCCCGGGATCATGACCTGAGCTGAAGGCAGATGCTTAACTGACTGAGCCACCCAGGCGCCCCCTATTACAGGCTTTGTTTTAAAGTCTTTTTGTCTGATGTAAGTATTGCTATCCTGGCTTTCTTTTCACATTCATTTGCATGATAAGTGTTTTTCCAACCCCTCACTTCCAATCTGCAGTTGTCTTTAGGTCTGAAATGAGTCTCTTGTAGGCAGCAAAAAGATGAGTTTTGCTTTTTAATGCATTTTGTCACCCTATGTCTTTTGTTTGGAGTCTTTAGTCCACTTACATTCAAAGTAATTTTTGAGAGGTATGTACTTCCTGCTATTTTGTTTTTGTTTTACGGTTGTTTTTGTAGTTCTTTGTTCCTTTCTTCTCTTGCTCTCCTCTCATGGTTAGTTGGCTTTCTTTGTACTATACAGAGATGACTTTCAGAGAATCCATATTTAGTTGAATTAATTTAATTGACTATTTAGGATGTTGATTTGATTGAAGTGTCCATTTTCCTCTGCCTTTTGGGGAAAAGGTTGTGGGGGGTTTTTCTTCTTCTTCTTCTTTTTTTTTTTAATCTTTTGTTCTTATTTTGTTGCCATAGATTTGTGTGGTTCCAAGTGGATGACTTTGTATTATGCATATAGTGGGGAATTTCATAATTTTATGTTAGCTCTTTGGAGAATTATGTGGATAGAGGAAGGGAGACCGGGGTGAGGGGGACACTGGGGCTTTTGATTTGCTTCCTCAGAACATTCCCTTCCAACACTTTTCCCTGAAGCATGGCCCCATGTACAGAGAAAGCAGAAAGTTGCTCTCATTCTTGCCTGCAAACTCCTGTGTCACAGGTAATTTCATATTTGTCTTCAGCTGACCAAGGGCTACCATGGCAGAGCTGTGGTCATCCTTACTCTATCCTACCATCCTTCCCTCCTCTATCTGAGCAACTGCTTCCTGCACAGATGGGATGCCTGCATATTTTCTTATTTTATCTTGTTTATTGTTACTTGTTTTTCTTGTTTTCTTGTTTATCGCTACATCCCCTGCTACTCTATGGTGTATGATGTGTCTTTATGAACAATCTGAACAGTATATTCAAATCATAAATGGTGAGATGTAGAGATCAGAGCAATGAGAGGTAAATGCACATTTGAAGGAGCCATCTGAACTGAAATATTTAAGTGGTCTCGTTCTTAAGTTCTGCCACACCGTTAGACTCCACTATTCCTTGATATTCACACAAGAAGAAAAAGTGAAAGGGGGAAAAAAATCTTTCCCTAATAGGAGTTATGGACAGACTTTCTCTGGTAGCTATAGTGAACAGAATAAAAATTCACTCTTCTCATTGTCCTTCCACTTCTGGTCCCAAGTTGACATCTTACTATTTCACATCTTACTATTTCTCTCTGTGATGGATATGGCTGCCAGCATGGGCATAAGAATTCTAAGACCTTTCTGTAGGAGGAGTTTGACTAGCAAAAAGATATTTCAAGTGAAAATGGGGAAAACAGGAGAAAATGAAGGTAGCATTTGCAGGTAGAAGTGGTAGAAACATTCAGCAATGTGGCTTTCTAGGAACTATAGATGTAGGAAGACGCAGGAGCACTGTGACAGTTTTGAGTCATATTTGGCATGATTCTGGTCTAACAGAGAAACACATTAGAAATAATTTCTCCCCTTATGTTTAAATGATAGGAAGGATGCATGAGTGGAAAGCAGCTCACAAATCCAGAAGTATCACTGGAGTTACTAGTGAAGCCTCCTCCGTGTGTCACCATTGTGGGGCTTGCTAGTACACAGTGAGCTTGACTGACTGGGATCTTCTCTTTCTCCACAGTGCTTAAAAAAAAGGGCAGTGAGATACGGTAAAATGTCCCAAAACAAGGTAATTGCAGAGAGATGAGGAAATGCCAAAGGTCTAGAAAACCTACAAATTTGTAAGTAGTCTGTGGGTAATTGTACATTGCCACCATCTGTGATAATACTTACAGAGCTGTAAGCAGTATCAACATGTAATTATTATTAGTGGCTGTATAGTTTTTACATTTTTGCTGTTTAAAGTCAATGAGTGGTTCTGAAATGCATACTTGCTTGTAGAGATTTGACCCATGTCACATACGCTTCAGGAATGTATAATGGTAGCTCTCAACCAATTACACTTATACTGAGCACTGGTCAGCAGATGGTCAGTTGGAATTTTCTGGAGCCCCTGTGTCCAGGATCCTTGTCCTTTTCCTGTCATCTGAACCCATTGCTCCACTCCCACCTTTGCCTCTGCCTTTACCTGGCTTTTTCCTGGAGTCTCTGAAGCCTCATCTGTAAGGTCACTTCCGTTCAGAAACTGAGCAGGGAAGACTGGGGAGGAAAAAGGAAGGAAAAGAAGAGGAGGTTGAAGCAATTTTCAGGTCAGTGACAAAAGGAGTTAATGCAGAGCCTTGGTCCTCCCTCTTTCCAACAATGAACTCAACGACGAAAGAAAGTCAACCTACAAGCTTGGGGTAGGGACATGTCCTGCATGACCACCGACGAAAATGAGCTGAGACAACCAATCACATGTTCAAAATGTTGAGATTCTCCACAGCTTCTTTTAATTTAAAAAATTCATGCACATTTTCTCCTCTATGTCCTCGTATTTCCACTGGAAAAATGATACTTCATGTTACTTTTCACCAGGAAATTTCTTGCGTATCTCTTGGTTATTGGCTAAAATATTATTACACTGAGTTTATGGCTCATGAAAAACTGGCTGAAATGACTAGAGGTTAACACTCGCTATCAGGTATAGCATGAGGGCAGTTCTTTTTCTTGGTCTTCGTGTGACAGTATTTCCAGAAAGAAAGATCATGTTTGGTGTCACGGTATTTCCGGAAAGAAAGATTGCATGAATTTGATTTGCAAATGAAAACATTGATTTAATGCTTTCCCACTGTTGGGGTAATCTTTGAGGAAAGAAGTACAGATTTTCTTAAACTTCCTGGAGGATGCTGTGTGATATTTTTAGGTCACTTTGGAGAAGTTTTGGGGGAGTGTATTTGCTGAGAAACAAGTCACTTACCCTATCCACTGAAAGGGCCAGCAGGCAAACGCCTCTTACAGACATACTCTTTGAAATCATTTTCAGTAGAGATTGATGAACTTTTTTTTTTTTTTTTTTTTACCGACAGGATTGTTTCTTTAAAAACTAAACCTGAAGTGACTCAGAGCGAATGTTGAAAAATGCATGTCAAACTACCTTATTTGTTACCGCAAATGGTTGAAAGTAGAAGGGAGCTTGAAGGGTATTGATTTCTTCCATATAAATCTCCATTTGATTGGTTCCCATAATCTTGGGATCTTAATGGTCTTCATTTGGATTTCAAATTTTGTTACTATTTCAGTTACCAGATCTTTCCCTCTTCACTTGTCTTAAGTGTTTCTTAATTGAAGATCATGTCATGACAGTATAACTCTGATTTCCCATCATCTTTGCTATAATTCCACAACTTCTGGGTCATTCATGGTCACTTTTGTGTGACTTTAGCTCTTGGGGTTTTATTATTTCTTTAATATAACTTCTGTTTTAATTCTTGGTCATTTAATAATATGTATATATGCATATATAAATATAGATAATAATATAGTAGTATAACAGAATAACATAATTTCTTTCTTAACTCTTGGTCATTTAATAACATATATTATTATATACATAAAATTTACCTCTTACATGTAACATTATATATGACACATATCATATATATCATGTTTTATTATATATGATATATTAATAAATATATAGTATATAAATTATACATAAAACATAAAATAAATATCATATATAATTATGTAGGATATGTATACATGTATCATATATATCACTTTTTAAGAATTTCTCTCTCTTTTTTTGTTTGTTTGTTTAAGTGGGCACCAAGCCCAGAGTGGAGCCCCAGCATGGGGCTTGAACTCATGACCCTGAGACCAAGACTGAAGCCAAAATCAAGAGTCAGATGTTCATCCAACTGAGCTATCAAGGTCCCCCGTGAATTTCTCTTCCTTAACCTTCTCTTTAATGACTTTGTCTTCTGTTCTCTCCTTTCCACTCACTTCATTTCTTATTACCAATAGCTATACGCCCTCAAAAATCACGATTTCATATGTCCCTCTGTCTTATCACCACCTTCCATCCTGCCGGCCTATACCTCCTATAATATACCCAATATTACTTTGACTTCACTGGGAATTCCAACCCATTAGTCCTACTGTCTTTACTATCCTTCCACTCTCTGAGGACTTCTCTGCTCTCCACAAGCGCCGTAAAGTCCGTGTCTGTCATTACCTCTGTGTATATTCTCTATTTCCTTCTACTTGCTCGGCCAAATGACAGTACTGAGGACGTTAAAACTTCTGCCTGCTCCACCTCCGCCCTTTCTGTCCACATGCAGCTGAACATGGGTGGAGGAAAGCAGTGTCTGGTCTCCAGAATCCATGACCTCAAGGAATCACCCTAACACTGTCAAGATACCCTACTATGATAATTTTTTTAAGATTTATTTATTTATTCGAGAAAGTGCGCAAGCGAGTCCACAGAGGGAGAGACGCATACTCACCGCTGAGCGGGGAGCCCAACACAGGATTCGACCCCAGGACCCTGAGATCCTGACCTGAGTCGAAGGTGGTTACCTAACCAACTGAGCCACCCAGGTGCTCCTCATATTAGGAATTTTTTTTTAAGATTTTTTTTAAAAGGATTTTATTTATTTCTTTTTGAGAGAGAGAGAGAGAATAAGAGAGCACGAGATGGGGGAGAGTCAGAGGGAGAAGCAGACTCCCAGCTGAGGTGGGAGTCTGATGTGCGTCTGGATCCTAAGAATCCAGGATCATGACATGAGCCGAAGGCAGTTGCTTAACCGACTGAGCCACCGAGGCATCCCTCATATTAGGATTCTTAAGACCATTTTATGGTTCCGAATCCTATTTAGCTGTTTCTTGCTTTCTGTCTCTGCCTTTCAGAACTCTGACAATTCTTTCTCCCATTTTCATGCCTAGATCTTGCTTCTGACTTTGCTGACAAAATGGAAGCAGTTGGAAAATAAGCCCACATTCCCCAGTTACATCTACACACATGCCAGGCTCTATCTGCACCGCCCCTGACTCTACTCCACAGCTTCCCTCATACTCCAGCTGAAATGATCCGTAAGATAATCACATTTTATGCAATTCCTTCCTTCATTCCCTAGATGCCATGCTCTCTCACGACTGCTGTGCAATGCCCCAGCAGTTGCTTTCTCTCTCCCTACTGGATAAGACTTGTAACAAAATTTCCTGCTATTTCTCCCATCTAAAAATAAAATCCTCATGTGCAGCTCCTGTCATCTCATTTCCATTTTCAACTTTTCGTCTCTATTAAAGAGATATTATTGCATTCACATACAATCTGTGTATAGACATTGTCTCCTACAACCTTGTTAAATTCATGTCTTATTTCTGTTAACTTTTAAAAGGACTACTTGGGATTTTCCATATATATTATTAGGTCATTTGTGATGAGAGAGAAGCCTTTAATGCTTTCTTTAAAAATCTGTGTGCTTTTTATTTTTATTTACTTGCCTAAGTATACTGGCTAGGAATTTAAAGCACAATGTTTAGTAGAAGTAGTAAGAGAAGACTTCCTTGTTTTGTTCCCAATTTGGGAGAGAAAGAAAATATTTCACCATTAAGTGATGTCCATTATAAAGTTTAGAAAGCTCCTTATTATTTCTAGTTTCCTGAGACTTTTTTTAAAATCATAAATCAATTTGAATTCTGTCAGATGCTTTTTTTTGCCTCTTTTAAGATGATTATATAGTAAAAAACAGGTTAATATGATTTTTGGATGTTAATCTTTTATACTTGATATTATTTCTTTCAAAACTCTTATAGAATTTACTAGTGAAGCCATTTGAGTGTGGAATCTTTGGTCAGGTTTGTTTTTTGTTTTTTTTTTTTTTTACTATCAATGCAATTTTTAAAATTTATTTATTTGTTTGAGGGAGAGCAAGCTAGCAGGGGTGTGGACAGAGGAAAAAAGAAACTTAAGCAGACTTCACAGTGAGCTCAGAGCCCAACGTGAGGCTTGATCTCACAACCCTGAGATCATGACATGAGCTGAAACCAAGAGTCTGATGCTTAACCAGCTGCTGTGCCTAGGTGCCCTATGAATCCAATTTTTTAAAATAGATATACTTGGTTTTCTATTTCTTCTTAAAGAATCTTGATAATTTATGCCTTGCAAAGAATTTGTCCATCTTATTGACATGGTTGAGTTTATGGCTATAAATTGTTTATAAATTTTTTTTAATTATCTTTTTAACTTCTACAGACTCTCTGGTGATTCTTCCCCTTTACTTCTTGATATTGGCAATTTGTATATCTCTCTCTTCTCTCTTTCTTTCATGATTTTTCTAGTGAGAAATTTATCAACTTTTTTTCAAAGAGTAAGCTTTTAGTTTTATTTTCTGTTTTGTATTTTACTGATTTCTGCCATTGTCTATGTTCTTTCATTCTGTTAATATGAGTTTATTTTTGCTTCTCATTTTCCTGTAGTGAAAGCTTTGAGATCAGAGATAGGCAAACTATAGCCCATAGGCCAAGTATGGCCCAATGCTTGTTTCTGTAAATAAAGTTTTATTGGAATCCAGTCACGGTCGTTCCTCTTTAGCATTGTCCTCCGTTGCTTTTGTGCTACGATGCCAGAGTTGAGTAGTTGCGGCGGTGACCATATGGCCCTCAGAGCCTAAAATAATTACGATCTGGCCTTCTTAGCATAACAGTTCCCAACTCCTGGATTAGGTCATGGATCAGTGACCTTTTTTGTTTCTGCATGTCGGCATGTGAGGTCATGATGGACCTTTAAGCACCGCTGCATGAACTTCCTGTGCATTTTGGTATGCTGTGTTTTCCAGTGAGTTGTGTGCGATCCAGCTGTTAGCCGTGTTGGTGTCGCTCTCTGAGTCCATCCCACGGTGGACAGAGAACATAATCTGAGCTACTTCATTCTTGCTAAATCCCATGAGACTTGTCTTACGGCCCAGCCTGTGATGAATCTCGATGGACATTTTCTTCTGGTTTGCACGTTGTCTTTCCATCATGTGCATTCGCTTAGACCTCCCCATTTTCTGTTTCTTCACACTTGCACCCCCGAACCCCCCCATCCCCCAGCCTTCAGTTCTTCTCTGTGAGAACTGACAGTCCGCCGCGTCTCTGGGAAGATGCAAGGCTTCCTCTCTGCGCTTTCCAGCTGCTTTTCTGGTTTGGAGGTCTGGACGTGGACCCCTCAGGTTTTCTGTTGTCTAGGCTGCGCACGTTTGTGCTCTCATTTAAGGAAATGGCATATTTTAAGTTGGCATATTTTTGCTCCTTGTTGCTGTGACCTTTTACCCAGACCTCCGTGTCCTTTCGTAGTGGAGCTGTCTGCCAGTGCTAGACAGGTTATGTTCAGAGATTGGATTTGAATCCTAAAGTTCTCGTGCTCCCGAGGTTTCCTGTTTGATTTCCAGCTAACCTCCTGCCCCTTCAGCCAGTGAGGACGTGCGGGTGCTTGCACTGTTCTCTGCACTCTGGGCCGTGTGGGCAGTACTCTGAGGCCAAGAAGCCGCGCTCCAGCAACGCTGACGTACTCTTACAGCGGACACTGTGTGAGGTTAACCTCCACTCCAGGTTCTGTCTCCTGTGAGGAGCTTTCCAGTGTATTTTTTTTTAAAATTTTATTTATTTGTCAGAGAGATCACAAGTAGAGAGGCAGGCTGAGAGAGGGGGAAGCAGGCTCCCCGCGGAGCAGAGAGCCCGATGCGGGGCTCGATCCCAGGACCCTGAGACCATGACCTGACCCAAAGGCAGAGGCTTACCCCACTGAGCCACCCAGGCGCCCCAGCTTTCCAGTGTATTTTTAAAACTTTAACCAAGTGTGTGGGCTCACTTCACTCTTCTGACATTACCAACAGTCTAGTCCTGCGTGAATGATTTTTAAGTAAACTTTCAATTGAATGAAAACACACAGAAAAGTGCATATATCATGATTGTACAGCTCAGCGAATTTTTCTGGAATTAACACTTGTCTATAACCACTACTCACATAAAAAGTAGGAAATAAAAAATTTTCAGCACTTCAGACACACTCCCACCTTTACATTTTTCAGTGACTAACCGCTTGCCCAAAGGTGAGCACTACTAAGTTCAAATGCTAAAGCTTGCCCTCCTTTTGAATTTCGTATAAATGGGATGTTATATACGAACCCTTTTATCTCTGGCTTCTTTTGCTCGAAGTTCTGTTTGTGGAATTCAGCCATGCTATTCTGTGCAGATGGAATTTATATATTTTCATTGCTCTATTGCATGACATCGGTGAATATAACAATTTACTTTCTCTTCTTTCTACTGTTGATGGGCAGTGATTGGGTTGCCCGTCTACCGATGATTTGTTTCCGATTTGGGGCCGTTACAAAGATTGCTGCCTTTGTTTGCCTTCTGGTGTTCGTGTCCTATAATTCTATGGCACATGATCCCACACTTGTATATGTTCAGCTTTGAGACACATTGCTCAACAGTTTTCCAAAGTGCTTGTGCTCTGTGTACTCTCACCAGCAATGGAAGGAATGTTCTACATGATCAGTTAAAAATCTCATCGGCCGAAGGCAGAAGCTTAACTGACTGAGCCCCCCGGGCACCCCTAAACCCACATTTTCAGAAGCATTTAAGGACAATCAGTCATTTGTGTAGACCTCTCTGCCTACCGTCTGTTACCCACTTCTGATTTGGACAGAAGACTTAGGAATGGGTTCCCTGGGTATCGATCCATGACTCTCAGAATCTCTCTAGATTACAGACTATTCTAAATTTACCTTATTATTTTGTTATATGTTATTTAAAATTTACAATTTAAACTTCCTATTTTAATCCTGGTGGACCATAACAACGTAAATTCATATGCCTCCAGATAGTGTGTGGGCAAGGGCACACGTTGTAACACCCAGGAGTTTGGATGTTTGTTTATGTAGATTTCTCCATAAGGAGTTTTTTCCTTTTTACTCAACTGTCTTTGTCATCATAATTGTAGCAAGACTCTAAAATAATTTATAGCAACAGCTAATTTATGTACAGATGTGTAATGACAGATTCCTCTTCTAGTGGATGGAATTCCAAGGTGGCCCCGAGATTCCTGCCCCTTGGTGTGTATCCACAGCTTCTCTGACCTTCCCACCTAGAGGGTGGGTGGGACGTGTGACTGGGATGGGAGATTAGTCCTGCGAATAGGCCACTGGTCAGGTGCTGTTAAATCAGAGGGTGATTATTCCTGTGGGCATGACCTCATGGAGCAAACCCTTGAAAGGGTCTGAGGTTTTCCTGACCTCAGAGATACTGGATGTGTGAGAGGCAGAGTGGAGGGGGCCAGCAAGCCTCGAAGAGGAAACGGAGCTTCTCTGTAGGCATGGCTGACTGACGCCTTGTGAAACCAGTAAATAGGTGTTACCTCAGTTGCTAGGTCTATGGTAAGTTGTTCGGTAGCGGTAGAGCGCCAACACAGCTAGCTCTTAGGAAGAAATACTGAGCCATAAGGTGAGCAGCAGTTTTATGCAAAAACAACGTAGGATTCCACTGACACTCCCTCAGAATCACATATTCTAGCCAGAAGGTCACTGAAATGATTTGTTTCTACCTTAGGGATACACTTTGCCCCCGTTGACCTAAAGTCAGTGCTAACTGCCCAATTACAAAAGCGATCCGTTTTCACGTACAACAGACAGACTCTCCTAGCCCACAAATTCAAACTTTCCGTACCAAAGCTTAGGGCAAACCTGTGCTTCAGACAGATATTTCCTTATTCCGTGGCTTCTCCCAGCCTCTGGAGCCCACATCCCGGGGTGTGTCATCGCTCACATTAATTAGTTTCACTGCGAAGGAGAAATGGCGGGCCTCATGGCGTCACTGGCAAACCAGTTCCAAGAATGAGGATTAAGAGCAGAAATTGAAAAACGGCAAAGGCCCTCCAGGGAACACTGGTGAAATAAAATAGTACTTGTTTATGTAAATCCCGGTAGATTTATTTTTTAAAGGCATCTACCCATGTTTCAATCAGCCTGTATAGCGCTTCAAGTCCATGATCATGTTTATGCCAAAAAAAAAAAAAAAAAAGAAAAGAAAAGAAAAAAGCAGACTTAATGCTGTGGAAATGCCCTACGGATTCAAGGCAAAGTACAAATATATCACTGTTCTGAGGATGTGAATTTTTATACATTTTTGTTTAGTTTCTTTGAAGCCCAACTCTGGAACTTTTTCCTCCATAAAACATACATGTAGAAAGAGATCAAAGTAAAAACACCAGTGGGAATGAGGTCTATTGCCACTACTGGGGAGGAATTCTAAGCCCAATGGGGACCATAGGTTGTTTTGTTTTTTTAATTGGTCAGGCAGTATTCTATAAATTGAATTAGTTGACTGTCCCCCGCCCCTTTTCATGAAAAACATGATTTTCAGCTTCCTCTGAAAATCTGGAAAATCTGATGACACTGGGGCTGTAAGCATGGTGGCCGTGATTTGTGGCCGCAGAGGGTGTCTCAGTCCTGGCCCACTGCCTCCTTTCCCCAGCATTTCCGCGGGCCCCACGCTACGCAAAAAGCTTCACTGTGTCCTTGGGTGGGTGCTGTTTCTTTCCACCCACACACTCCATCTGCTCTACTGACATGCGAGAACGTGACTTCCAGGTCAGGCATTTTTAGGAGTCGGTAAGCCAGTCTTCGTCTGTGGGTGCAAAGGGCGAATCAAGGACAACCAGTCCTTCGTGCGACCTCTGCGATTCTTCTCCCTGATGTCCAGGATACTTTCTTTCCTCCTGGGTCCGGGATAATCATCATCAGAGCACTCAGTACACCTAGTCAACCCTCATGATTCATGGATTCTGTATTTGCAGATGCGTCTGCTTGCTAAAATTCGGTTTTAATACCCAAATCAGTACTCGCATGGCCTTCACGGTCCTTGGTGGGCGTGTGCAGAGCAGTGATCGGTTTCAGTTGCCTGACGCGTGTCCCCACGTGAGCTGGAACAGGGCTGCACTGTGCCTTCTCGTTTCAGCTCTCCTACGATACACCAGTGTCCTTTTTGTTGTCCCTGGTGCATGGTTGTGCTCGCATTTCAAACAGCTCCCAAGCGCCGTGCTCCAAACCTACAAACACTGTGATGTTCCTTAGGGAGAAAACCCGCACGTTAGAGAAGCGTCCTTCAGGCCTGAGTTCCAGTGCTGTTGGCCTTCAGTTCAATATCATGCATGTTTTCTGCCCAGGGGCAATGGCTCCGTGTTTGCTGCGGCCTTACGGAATGCAGCTCTGGGGAGGGAGGAGAATCAGCTGCCTTGCGGGTGTCGACAAGCAGCGCCTCCGTCCGTGGCCCTGTCGGTCCCGCTCGCTCAGACCACATGTTCTGCTGTCATTCTTGACTTCTGTGTCCCTCCTACACACTCTACATCTCATCGTGGCAGAGTGCTGTTGGCTCCACCTTTAAAATACGGTATGCCCAGCATCCAGCCACCATCCCCACGGCCCCCCATGCCCCCATTCCCTCAGCTGGGTGACTGCAGCAGCCTCTTAACGGGCCCCCTGGCTTCTGCCTTGGGTCCTGTGCTGTGTGTGACACAGCGGCCGGCGACCTTCCTCCTCAAAGATCATACGGTCCCTCCACTCGAAGTCCTCCCTCCAAGTAACAGAGTCCTTGCTGCTCTCCGTGCGGATGTGTGGAATCTTCCTTCATCCTCCATTATTCCTTCTCTGCTTCCTTCCCTCTCTTTCTGCTCCGGCCGCTGGAGTCCTCGCCGCTCCCCAGACGCACCCCCAGCAAAACAGCGGGACGTGACCGTACGGATAACCTTGTCCCCAGCTGGACTGAGTGAACTAGCAGCCTGAGAAGAGCATGCTGTTTGAGGAGACAGGACGTGACCGAATTCTGTTTTGTGCGCATGGTCCATCCCAGCGCCTTCCCGTGTGTGGGGAAGGCAGCGTGAATACCTCATCCCACTTCCGGTTCTCCTGTGGCCTTTCCGGAAAGCTGGAGGACGTGCGTGGAGGACAGCAGAATAATCACCTTCATTTCTGATGCCCCTAAGGATGCTGCAGGATTTTAGGTGACGAAGGTGGCATTTCTGGTTCATCTCCAAATTTCTCCACTTCCGTCGAGCCCTCATGACACGTTAGACAATAAGTGGGGTACCGGATGTGCGTTTACTTTATTTAGTCCTAATCCCAGTGTGGTGGGTATGAACTGTTCTTACCCTCTTCCCACGTATGATGGAATGAGGCTTAGGGCCTGGCCACACTCTTGGAACCGTGGCGCGCCCCTTCCATTCTCTGGGCTTGGAGCCATCCTCTCCTCTGATGACAGCGTGACGATTTATTTTGACGTGACTAAAGCATACATAATAAAATACTGGGATAAAATTTTACAGACTTTTACGATTTTTGCTTGTTAATCAGTATGCCATACAACTAATGTATATCCTTTCTAGGAAGCTTTATACTTGTAAATTACTTCACGTAGAGTTAATTCAGTATGATCACTGTCGTCATTTCTGAAAACACTAGGCAACATCTCCATGGTTGAGAAATGAATTCCAAATTATGCCTTTTTTTCCTGCTAAGAAACTCACATTTCACATGTTGCATGTTTTCCAGAAATGTAAGCAAAATTTATGTCCTGTTTTTATTTCTCAGGTAAGTAGATGCTTTAAATTAGTAAAAGAATGTTACTGGGCCCCTGGGTGGCTCAGTCGGCTACGTATCTGCCTTTGGCTCAGGTCACGCTCTCGGCATCCCAGGATCAAGCCCCACTCCCTGCTCAGCGGAGAGCCTGCTTCTTCCTCTCCCTCCGCTCCTACCCTACCCACCATTCATGCTCTCTCTAGCTCTCTCTCACTCAAATTAAAAAATAAAATCTTTTAAAAAATAGTAACAGAACATCATTGAAAGCCTGAGAGCACAATTATTTTATTGGGTTGATTCAGGAGAATGAAAACCCCTTCTTAAACTTTTTTCAGTTCTTAAACTTTTTTCTCAAATTATTTCGCCCACATTTTAGGTAGGTATGTCATGTTCCTTTTAAGAAAAAGAGCCTCATTCATGGACAGGGAATGTCCTCTAAGATTTCATTTGTTCCCTCTTGCTCTGTTATCCCCTTTACTTCTTTGGGTCATAACATCAGGACTTGTTTTAGACAAGAACCTTATCCAGAATAAACTTACACTTGCTAATAATCAACAAACTAAGTAATTTTAGTGGAAGTTTATCTTCAGATAGAAATGTGCTGCCATAAACCCTCAAATAAGACTGTTTCCATGACTTCGTAGCATAGGAAACCATCCCCAAAACCTAGTAGCTTAACACAATGGCATTTGTTATTCTCTTGATTCTATATATTGACGGAGCTCCGAAAAGTGGTTCTTGTGTTTCGTGTGATACCGGCTGGGGCTTCAGTCATCTTGGGTCTTGACTGTGCTGTGCTGTCCAAGATGGCTTCCTCAAATGGTGGCCAGTTGGTGCTGCTGACCAGAAGCCATGGGGCCGTCTCTCAGTGTACCTTCAATCTCTTCCAAAAGGCCTTTTCATATAGCTTGGGCTTCTAATAGCATGGTGGCTGGCTTCCAAGACACCAGAAGCTCATGGCCTGGGCTTGGAACTCCCAGAGCATCATTTTATTTATTATTAGTTAACTTTATTTTTTAGAACAGTTTTAGGTTCACAGCAAAATTGAGTGGAAAGTATAGAGTTCCCACAAAGCCTCCCCATCTCGGCACTTACAACCTCCCCCGCTATTAACAATTCCCACCAGAGCGGTACATTTGTTATAGTAGGTGAGCCTACCTACACGGACAAGTCCTTATCACCCAAAGTCCGTAGTTTACATTAGCGTTCACCCTTGTTTTTGTGCATTCCATGGGTTTTAGAAAAGAGCAACGTTTGGGCGGCATTCTTTTGGCCAAAGCCAGTTCCAAGACCAGACAAAAATGAAGGCAAAGGCAGTAAGCTGCCCCTGGTGGTGCATGGAGCAGGTGCCCATCCAGGAAGACGAGGTATGCTGGGACTTTCTTTGGAGCCTAGCTCCTGGAGAGACTGGCTGTAGGTGCATTCTGGGTTCTAGAAGTTGTCCACCTTTCTCAAACGTAAGCGTGTACATGCATTACCCAAGGATCTTGCCAAGATCCTGGTCTGTGTAGGAGGTACAAGACAACCTACTAAGATGGGCCTGAGATTCCATATCTGTAACAAGCTTCCGGGTGTTGCCAGTGCTGCTGGCCCAGGAAACACACTTTGAATGGGGAGGAAACTGCAGAATTTTGAGCCTTCCCGGTTGTTGCATGACAAGCCGAACTCGCCCCTGACTTAACACCTTTGTTCCCCTGTTTTGTTGGCCCTTGAAACCTGTATCTAATAGATGAGCAAGAGCATCAAATCCAAATTCAAGGTCGTCCTCAACAGGAGATGTTGCTGATCACCCAGTTCTCCATTCATGGTCTTATTTCATTGTAACCCCCTTATTGACTGCAGTACCCATTTCGCACATAACTATAAAGCCTTTGCATTTTCATTTCTTCCCCTACATTTATGTCTCTAGCTGATAAGCTTTTGGTGAACAGGGACTGTGACACACTTAGTTGGATTATGGTCCCACCAGATTCAGACACGCAACCTCAATAATAATCGTTCCTACCATAGTGAGGATGCTCGGTATGTTCCAGATCTTGCTAAGTTGTTTGGTTGTTGTTTTTGCATTTTGCATGACAACACTGGTCGTAGACCATTATTATTTTCCCATCACACGGAAACTGAACTCTAGAGAAATCAGCCCCTGGTAATAGGAATAAGTGGAATGGAAGGCCGGTTACGTCTGACTCGTTGACCAATATCCTCCCACCATGCTTTTTGGCTTTTGAACATTTCTGTAGCAACTTTGTTGACTCACGATTGAACTTCTGGCTTTTTCTTTAGGAGATGGTTTATTGGGTAAATTTCAAGAGTAGTTAGGTTCGTGTAGGGGTAATTAGGTGCCTGTAGAATCATATCTAGCCTCTGGGGGATGGTTCATCCATCTTTTGCCATCCCTTCAACTAGTGAGGGTCTTTTTACCTCAAAGGATTTCATAGTTTTATGACTCAGGAGTGAAAACTGAAGGGAAGTAATGTGTCCTTCATTTCTCATATGCCCAAATTTACATTATGAAAATAATACTAGCTTAACTAGGGTGGTAACGTCATCAAAGGGAATCTGATCCATGTGTAATGATCTTTGGTTTTCTCATGACAGTGGTTTCCTAATAAAGCGTATTTTATCTGCTACCTTCTTCACCAATTAGTGTCAGTTTCTTGGTGAAAATATTCCCCGATTAGCCTCTCACAGGAACCAGAGAATACCATAACAAGACAAGTAAACTCTGCTTGAAGGTCCATTTCATATAAAATAAATAGTGTTGCCTCTAAAAAGCAGTTTTAGCAGGGCTATTTCCTGGAAGGAAAGGGAGACTTGTTTTCTAAATAAGGAAGAAAAATAGCTCCAATTTTCAACTCGTTGTTTGATGGGTTATTGCTTCTCTTGTTATCTGTTCCGTCAATGTCTGCACAGTCTCACGATTGTCCTTGCAATAAAGAAAGGAAGAATGGCCAGCGTTAAAACTTAAAATGAAAATCTCTTCTGTTTAAATTTAGGTGCTCTGTCGAATTATTTTCCATGCATCCATTTTCACTCTTAGGACAAAAACACTTACGCCCTGAAGAACAATTGCCAAATTGTTAGGTTGGCACTTGCACTCATGAGTCATTGACTTTGATGTATTATGGAAGGTTTTTATATACAAATATGATTAATGATATTTAAAGCCTGTTTATCACTAGATTGCAGATTTTCCACTCAGTGCCGCTGCCCATAGAGTTATTGAGTGTTTTATCCCCACCTCCTGCTACATTTTGGATTTCTGTGCCATTGCTATATGTCACCCAAAATCTTATTTTATTTTAAAGACCAGTTTTATTAGGCTTCAGTGAGCACATGACAGAATCGATAGGAAGCTAGCAAATCATCAGCAATGAGAGAGATTTCCCGCCTTAGAGAATAAGGAACGGGAACATAAATTGCTTTTAAAGACCCTTTCCAATAAACTGCTTTGAACACTTTAGGCAAAAGCAGGGAGGGGAGGGACATCTTGTCATGACGGGCATGTTTGCTTCTTCCATGGGAGGATGGAGGCAGTTCCCCATGAGGACTGCAGGAATGGGAGTATTTGGAAACCACTTTAGTTTCCAGTGAACATCAAAGACCTCAAGATTTCCCACTTAATTGCACAAGAAAACCTTAAGTGGCTAGAATTTTCCTTACATGATGACAAAAGTCGTGGGGAGAGGCACGGGTGGAAAAAACAACTCCTTGTGTAACAGTAGCTTTGACTGAGAAGGGCAGCCTTTAGAAAACTTCCTCATTCTCTGCTATCTGTTTTGGACCCAAATTATTACTGGCTTATTTTTAGAACCACTCCATAATTCTACATTTTCTGCCTTTCTAAAACGAGTGTGTGTCCTTTTCTTTTGAAGTCTTAGGTGTTTATGCAAGCTGCTATCTAATTTTCTTTCTTACCCATACTTGAGAGTAACTCATGGTTATTTCTCAAAGAAATGGAAAAAAAAAATGTCCAGAGAATAGTATTCTCTCCACCCAGACACACCTTGTCTGGGCTTGTGTTTCTGAAAAGAAGTGGGATGGATACCTCGCTATAATCAAACGTCCTGCGAAAGCAGACATTTGAACTTTTTTTCTCTTATTACTCAGAATCTTCATGTTCTGTCTCACTGAGCCCAGCTCAGATTCTTTTCAGCTTCAAATCATGATGGTTCTTTTTTGCCCTTTTAACCTTCCTGTCTGGTGGCTCAAGAGGTGTGGCTTCTTTGTGACAGGACCATAACCATCTGTGAGCATTTGCTTGGTGTCATTAGAGAGGAAGCGGCTGGTGTGTATGTCAGCTGTGGTGCACATAAGCTCTCTAGTTATAAAAACGCCAAATCCTCAGGAACGTGTTGCTACGGACCCCTACACAAGTCAGAAGAAAACAGGCATGCTGAGTGAGAATAGCCAGGTTCGTGCTTTCAGTCTGCCTGGTTGGTGTACGAGGGGCTGGTGTCTCTCTTAGCAAGCAGAGAGGTAGAGCAGCTGGTGACAGACTGTTTCTCTACAGGGACAGATGCTAAATAGGCTTCACGGGCCATGTGGTCTCCGTCTGCCCTTCCCGTTAAAACAATGACTTGTTTTTACTCCAAAGGATACATTTTTATTATGAAAACAATAAAGCAATGCAGAAAAGAACACATTTCTAAGAAACTCACTCCAAAGCCCACCACCCAGAAATCATTCTGGTCAGCATTTGCTGATTGTATGCATCTGTCTTCAGAAACATCCAGATTGAAAGATCCATAAATTGTTGCTAAATGTTAGATAGCTAGGGAAAAGCACATTTAAAATTTTACACATGTTATTTTTAATAACAAGGATTATATTGGGCACCTTGATAGCTCAGTTAAGTGTCTGCCTTCAGCTCAGGTCATGATCCCAGGGTGCTGGGATGGAGTCCTGCATCAGACTCCCTGCTCAGTGGGGCGTCTGCTTCTCCCTCTCCCTCTGCTGCTCCCCTGCTTATGCTCTCTCTCTCTCAAATAAATAAATAAAATCTTTAAAAAATTAACAAATAAAAAATAAGGATTATATCGTTTTATCTAAATTTAACTAAAACCAGTAAATGGAGATTAAAATGAAGAAATCATTAAATGTTAGATGAATTTTTTTTTTCAACAAGTTGTCATTTCCATATAACCAATGCACAAATTATGATGAAGGAACATAAAACATAAAAAGTTTTGTTTAATGTTGTTTTTTAACTACGTGCTTCAGCTGCAGCCATCATCTCTTCTCTTCTTGTTAAAAGGGTTACTGTACAGGGTGGCTCAGTGGGTTATAGCCTCTGCCTTCGGCTCAGGTCATGATCCCAGGGTCCTGGGATCAACCCCACATCAGGCTCTCTGCTTGGCGGGGAACCTGCTTCCTCCTCTCTCTCTCTGCCTGCCTCTCTGCCTACTTGTGATCTCTGTCTGTCAAATAGATAAATAAAATCTTTAAAAATAAATAAATGAATGAATAATAAAAGGGTTATTACAATACAACTTCCTCTTTGTAACTTTCCTAATAACCCTTGACTTTCTGTTACATTATTTTAACATTTTTTGTATATAACCATCATTTCATTCCTGGATCTAAAATTATTTAATTATTTTTTTAAAATTTTTTTTTAAGACTTTATTTATTTATTTGACAGACAAAGATCACAAGTAGGCAGAGAGGCAGAGAGGCAGGCAGAGAGAGAGAGGAGGAGGAAGCAGGCTCCCTGCCGAGCAGAGAGCCCGATGCGGGGCTCGATCCCAGGACCCTGAGATCATGACCTGAGCTGAAGGCAGAGGCTTAACCCACTGGACCACCCAAGCGCCCCTAAAATTATTTAATTCTTAACCTCAGTTGTTTTTTTTTGTTTGTTTTGTTTTTGTTTTTTAACCATCTTTTCTCCTTTCCTGAGTTATTTATTTTGATGTATCTTTTATTGCCTGGAATTTTGTCATCCAGGAATGTTATGAAGACCAGTGTCTGGGTGTTATATTCTTTCAGCCTTTTTCAATGCTGCAGAATGTCTGTATGTTGCTTTTATAGTTGAAGGACAGCTTGGCTGAGCACACCGTTTGGGGAGGACACTTTCTTACTCTCCACATTTTGTAGCCATTGCCCTGTCATCTTCCCACACTCCATGTTGCTGTCCAGAAGTCTAAGATCAAATTGAGTCTTTCCCCTTTCACAGACCTCCACTTATTTTTCTGCCCACATTTCCACGTGAGTCTTTGTGTTTGAAGTTGATGAGTTTCGCCATGTCTTCATGCTGATAATTCCACAGCAAATTTCTTGGTAGGCAGTGTCCTCTTTATCAACAGGTTCAAGTGTTTATTCCAGAACAGAATGTCTTTTCTTATTGGTTTTCAGTGCATTTTCTCTTTTCTCTTCTGTAGGAATATCGGTTATGCTACCATGGACTCCCTTTGTGTTGTGTTTGTCTAGTCATCTTCATAATTATTTTTATATCATTGTTCTCTTCCTTTCTGCTATATTTCTTAGCTTTAGAGCTTGTGCTTTTGAATTCACTCTCAGTTATAGTCACTCTAATTGTTGTTTTCCCTTACATTCTGTGTTCGTTCCATTTCTTTACTAAACTTCACTTAGGAAATCTCCTTGCGTTGTCTCATAATTTAAAGAATAATCTTGTTTCTATTCTCTGTAATTTATTTGAGACTCTGGAAAACTCTTTGGTTAAAATGTGTGTTTTTCTCTTTTTTTTGGATGAATTTTCTGGTCATACACGTACTTCTCTTTTTTGTCATGCCGCACCCACCACACATACACAGAAGAGTGACATACAGCCCTTTCCCACTGCTAGGTCTTGTTGAGAGGGACCCCCTGTTTGTGTGGAAACTGTGAGAAGACACCAAGGGCAGGGAGGAACACAGGGGACACTGCAGAAGCTGCGAACAGCCTCCCCCTTGCCTGTGTTGTCTCCAGCACATTCTCTCCAAAGCGGTCATTTCTGTGCCCCCTCACTGTGTTTTCCTTTTCAAAAATCAGGTTTCTTGGGTTCCCAGCAAAGCCCTCAGAAGTGGAGTTGTGTTGTCATGGGTTACTTGTTATCTCCTTCCCTTTCCTAGGAACATCATGTCCCACAGGCTTCCTGGGGAGAAGGCTGCACTGTGCACCGTAGAGATTGCGTGTCCACGGGGGATGGGCTAGATCAGGGAGGGGCTTAGTTAAGGAGGGCACTTGTGACGAGTGCTGGGTGCTGTATGGAAGTGATGAATCACTCAGTTCTACTCCTGAAACCAGTATTACCCTATCCGTTACCTAACTAGAATTTAAATGAAAACTTAAAAAACAGTTGGGACGCCTGGGTGGCTCAGTTGTTAAGCATCTGCCTTCAGCTCAGGTCATGATCCCAGGGTCCTAGGATTGAGCCCTGGGCTCCCAGCTCAGCAGGAAGGCTGCTGCTTCTTCTCCCACTGCCCCTGCTTGTGTTCCCTCTCTCTCTCTGTGTCAAATAAATAAATAAATAAATAATTTAACAACAACAATAACAAAGGAAAAAAACTTAAAAAAAAACAAGAGAAAAAAATTGCCTGTAAAGATGACACCTCCTCTCTCCCCCGCTCTGCCTGCTGAGTCTGGTCACTAGACCGGGATTTCTCCCCCTCAGCACTACTGACATTGGGGCCACTCGCTCTTTGTTGAAGCGGAGGTGTCCGGGGCATTGTAGGATGTTTACCAGCACCCCTGGCCTCACCCACCAACTGGGTGCTGATAGCAACGCCCCAGTTGCGACAGCTCAAGAATGTCTCCAGTCATTGCTATCGGTGTCCCCTGGGCAGAGAACCACCGCTGGAAGGAACATTTTCTTCTCCTCTAGCACGTCCTCGAACTTGGATCTCGGTCCTCTCCTTGGAGACCTTTGCGGGGACTTCCCAGGTTGCTGACTGGAGGGATCCACACCCTCTCCGATGTCCAGTGTCAAACTCTGCGTCCGCGCACACTTCACAGTACTTGTCGCGTTCGCTCTGTCATTCATGCCTCCTACTAGTTGCACTGCTGACTATTTCAAGTTATTGATCAGTTCGAGTGTGCCGTTTGGGGTGGGGTTCCCAGGTGGGCAATATAAGGAAATGGTCTTACTGGACCTTTTCAACCCAGAATTCTCTCTTTTCTCCTTTCAAAACACAACCTTGAACTGCTTCCTTTAGTTTCTCTTGTGCGGAGGCGCAGAATAGGATATTTGGTTTCTGATTATGATTTTTGCCACTCTGCAGTTTTGAGCCACAAATGAGAATAAATGGAGTTCAAAATGCGTCTGATAAATTGTATTTCGAAACATTGGTTATGCGTCTCGGTAATGGAGTGATCCATTTTGGTTTGGACAATAGAAAAATGCAGCGGTGTAGAATCAGAACAGAAAATTACCCTATTGTGATAAAGTACAACATAGTTTTTAAAAAGTTTACAAACCCCTCTGTCAACCCTAATGACCCTGACTTCTGCAGATGTACAAGGCTTTATCACAGTGTCACATTGATGGCACACCTGAATCTAAGTGATGGAGGGTGACGTTCTGTAGATGGAAGAGTTGTCCTTTCACTTAAGATGCCCTTGTACTATGTACTGCAAGCAACGTTTAAGTACCTGTATGGTTTTCTTTTATTTTTTAAAGATTTTATTTATTTGAGAGAGAGAGAGAAAGCACGAGCAGAGACAAGGGCAGAGAGAGATGGAGAAGCAGACTCCCCGCTGATCAGGGAACCCGATGCGGGACTCGATCCTGGGACTGTGATCTGAGCTGATGGCAGACACGGAACCAGCTGAGCTACCCAGGTGCCCCATGATTTTAGATTCCGCAAGGAATAGCCATTATTCTCAGGGGTTGTAGCAGGGTGTCCTATCCTATAAATACACTGTAAAAGATTATAATTTTCAATTCCCTGGAGTGAAAGATGAACTTTAATTATGGAAAATGTATTCCTACACTTTGCCTGAATCTCTGATTGTATTTTAGCCCTAAATGTTATAATGAAGTTTGCTATTGTTTTTGACTGTGCCAACTTTTCATCCTGTTTGCATAGAAAGTCTAAATTATGTATTCCCAGGGTACCTGTGACGTCACGCGATTGATTCTGTGCTGATGCATTGATCAGGAGTACCTTAACATCACTGTGAAGTTGTGGCAGATACCGTAAATATTACAGTTGGGTCAAGGAGCAGGAATTCAGAGTAATTTGGTGTCATTCCGCTGGCTTGAATCACTTTCTGTGTGTGTGGACAGAGCTTTATTGGAAAGATTCAGGGTGACCAATTCATAAATGAAGAGCTGATTGCTTTGCATTTTGGGAGATCTTAGATGTGCTGTTGGGCACTGAATAACTTCCAAAGGTAAATTCAACTCGGTCCTTCTACTTCTCTTCTTTAACAGTTGAAGCCGTACTTGGTAGGCTTCATAGCCATCATGACGCAGAAATACAGTGAAGGTGTGAGCAGGTGTGAGGGCAGCTTTTTCTTCCAGTCATGTTTCTTAACATAGTAAAATAAAAATATTAAGCAGGCCACTTTTATATAATTTCATAATTCTGATTTGATAGGTAACTGAAATTAAATTTGGGTATCAAATAATAATACAAATCCAAGTTTATGGTTTATATCTGGACACTTTTTTCATTTCTACTGTCTTCTTCTGTTGTTGTGATTGTTCTTGCTTCAAAGTTTTATTTAAATTCTAGTTAGGTAACATACAGTGTAGTCCCGGTTTCAGGAGTAGAATTTCGTGACTCAACACTTAATCTAACATCTTCTTGATAACTGTGTGAAAAGCCATTTAAAGAACCGCTCAGATTTGACATTGGCCCTAATGCCTTCCTTGGTCAGTTGAGGTGTAGACACATTTTTATTTATTATCAAACTATATGTTTTCTATGTCCATCTAGCTGATAAAGTCGTAGAGGACGCAAACATACATCAGTACAAATGGGTTTGTAAATACGTGTGTCTGTGTGTGTGTGTCTGCCCTCTCATATTTTAGTACAGTGTCTAGTAATTGAATAGATGTGAATGAATGAAAGTATAAATAAAGAACTGTGACATGCATTCTATCAACCACAAGCATGCATAGCTGCTAATTTTGTTCCAGTCTCTTTTTGGAGGAGGCACTGAAGTTTATTTTATTTTTTAAGATTTATTTATTTATGCAACAGAGAGAGAAACCACGAGCAGGGGGAGGGGCAGAAGGAGAGGGAGACAAGCAGACTCACACTGAGCAGGGAGCCCCGAGTGGGCTCAATTCTAGGACCCTGAGATCGTGACCGGAGCCAAAATCAAGAGTCGGACATTCAAGCAGCTGAGCCACGCAGGTGCCCCGAGGCACTGAATTTTAGTAGGGCTGAGTCTACCAATAGGCACATAAAATCACACATTACATAACATATCCCACAGTCTAAAACAATTACAGAAGTGCTGTGTTCAGTCAGAGAGGAACAAATTGGTTGACCTCAGTTAAGAAAAGCCAGATGAGACAAGTAAATCAGGTAGAAGTTGAACTAAACAGGTAGTGAATTTTGGCATAAGTAAATACTTTAAAATACTTTAGAATTTTCCCTTATTTAATTGCCTGGGTGGCTCAGTCGGTTAAGTGTCTGCCTTCGGCTCAGGGGTCCTGGGAGCAAGCCCTGCGTCAGGCTCCCTGCTCAGCGGGAAGCCTGCTTCTCCCTCTCCCTCTGCCGCTCCCCCTGCTGGTGCTCTGTCTCTAATAAATAAACATAACAGTTGAAGCCTGCGACACGCAATCTTCACAAAGAAGAGGGAGCTGAGGGAGCTTTTTTGAAAAAATAAAATCTCCCCCTATTTCGAGGCTAATTACAATATAAAAATATATCATTTCTAGACCTTGAGGATGATTCTTGATCCTGCTTGATTTTCTTGATCTTGATTTTTACATATTATAGTCAAACTGACTTTCAAGTGACATGTATGTATGATTCCATCTTTACATACACCTATAAAGGACACCATATTAAATATATCAATAGGGTTTGAAGCCTGTTGCTCAGAGTATGAATTTTGTTTGCGTTTGGGTATGTGTGCATCAGAATGTCCATGAGCGAGCGTGTGCACAAGGATGAGCGTGAATGAGTTTGTGCAGGAGAACCTACGAGAACGTCTCAGTGTCTGTTGCCTTCAGCCACAGATGCTTGGGACCTGGTCAGTGGGACCGCAGCTGGGGAAACTCCCAGTCTGGCAAGGGGGACTCCTGAGAAGTGGGCTCTTAGCATCAGCCCCCACAGAGATAGGCTGGGGGGCAAGTGTGTCTTTGGTTGAGACTCTGGGAGGCTTCTTCTAGGACTTGTCACGCAGAAGCGAGGAGACCACAGGTGCCGGAGAGAGTGAGATGAAGGGCGGCCTGCAGATGATGAAACCAGGGTGTCGCTGCTGACTCTGGCCCGGTACGTGTTTGCGTGGGTGTTCGGTTTGCTTAATGACCGGAAGGGCAGACGGTGGAAACGGGCAGTGTTTCATGGTTGAACGAGGATTCTGGGACACGGCTCCCTCAGTTGGCCACAGTCTCAGCAGTTAAGCTGTGTTCTTTGCTTCTTATTGTTGTTGTTTCCATATATGTGTTTTATTTTAACTGCCTAAACTCCTACTTAGAAGATATCCCCACATTTTCTGTTCAGTGTACCCTCAGCATTTTTCCATTAATCAAGCAGTGTGTTACAGCCCACTCTTTACTGGTTCAGTTCTTTTGCTAAACTCTGAGCTTTTTGTGGGAGCTCTGCTGTATTCTATTTGTGCATTTCTAGGGCATTCCATAATACCTGGCATCCTGGAGACCGCAAATCCTTTGATACATCTCTCATTGACAAGTCAGGTGTTTGTCTTTGACCAATAAAATATAGCAGAAGAGGCCCTGTGCCACTCTCCATGTCTAAGCCTAAGGACACTGGCAACCTCTACTTTCTATCACTTGAAATACTTGTTTTTGGAACCTGGGTGCCATGTTCCGAGAAAGGCCACGCAGCTCTACGGAAAGGCCCCTGCGGAGATGAACGGAGGCTCCCAGCTGAGTTCCCAGTCCGCGGGCGGCAGCAGCTGACCGTCCAGGAAGCATATCCTCCAGTCTCTGCTTACGCTTCCCCCCACTAGGACTATTGGTAAGGGAGATGCACCATCACCACCTAACCTGACCCCAGAAATCAGTGTGGTTGTTTTAAGCCACTCGATGTATGGGGACAGTTGTCGCACAGTAATAGAATACGGTAACACTTCTCAATAAATATCTCCTGGGCGAGGGACTAGGGAAGTGGGCATCGTTGAAAGTCCGGAATTGGGACAGCAGTGTGAGTTTGAATTACTTGAAGCAGTGAAACGAACACTTAGACAACGGAGAGATGACGCTAAAACGTCGTTACCGAAAGGAGAAGACTGAGGCGACGGAGAGACACTGGTGAAATGTAAAACAGGGAACAGGAAAGGAGAAGGCGGACTGGAAGAAGACGTAGCGGTAACGCAGCTGACAGGCGAACCGCTCTGTAACAGCTGTGAAAGGGGCTTTAGCAAACTCCTCTGACATCCCTACATTTGACTCTTTAACACACCGGTCGGCACTGAGCGTGTCCGCTTGAACGTGGATTGTTTCGATAAAGACAGGACAGTAGTGTAAATGCATTCTCACTTCTTACAGCTTTCTTCTTCCCATTTCCCTTCCTCGGGCGTGCTTTGTCATAAGAGTACAGTATACGATACATGCAACATACAAGATGCGTGTTAATTGACTGGTTTACGTTATCGGTAAGGCTTCCAATCAAAAGTAGGCTGGTGGTAGTTAAGTGTGAGGAGAATCAGAAGTTCTCTGTGGATGTTTGGCTGTGTGGAAGGTTGGCATCCCTAACCCTCCGTGTTGTTCACGGGTCATTGTCTATTCTGAGAACACAGAACAGTGCTGGACACACAGTAGGTATAAAATTCAAGGAATTTTACACTTTCGTACTGGGAATGCCCTATGACCTGAATCTGTGTGAAAGTTTTTGGGAATTCTGTCTTGATTGCTCAGCGACTGCAAAGCTGCCTCAGAAATGACTGGACCGCCTTCATATTGGGCTTCCCTTTATAAGTCATGGTGCTGATAAGCAAGAGACACGGAAGTAGCAGGAGTGGCAAAGGCGTAATTCAGCAGGATAATCAGGTGCTGATTCATCAAGACGGCGAGGAGAAGTGCAAGAGGCGATGATCGCATTTTGTGTTGGTTATGGAATAAGCGTGGTATTTTCATCATCTAAAGAAATGAACAAGATCTAGGATGTACACACACATCCTTATACGTAAACACACGTATTCGGATATCGTTCCCGAAATGTGGCCTCGGAGCCCATTTTTACCTGCTTCCCCTTGCTGGTGTTGCACTCAGAGCTGAAGTGGATTTTTGTTCATTTGTTGAGAAATTTGTGACTGTTTACATCACATACAACCAAGTCGTTTACTCTCTGACGTCCGGAAGATTTCAGGTACAATAGAAATATTACACGGGAACGATGTTGTCTGTCTTGCTTTTTTGAGAGACAAGTCTTAAAACAAGCGTCGACAGACTTTTTCCGTAAAGGACCAGAGTAGATATTTTTAGGCTTGCCGACCACATAGACTCTATCGTAACTACTCACCATTGCCCAGTAGATCAAAGCAGCTAGACGTAAATCTGCTTTTGGCTGCATTATGATAAAGCTTTATTTATCAAGATACGCACAGGCTGGTCCTGAGTGAGTTAATACGTTGACCTCAGTTCATTTGGACTATAATGTGAAGGATTACCAAGGCGATCCCGAGAGCAGATTTCGACAGGGGAGGAAGGGAGAACACAACTGGAAAAGAGAGGAAGGCTTCCTAAAGTTGAAAAGTAAAAGCAGAAAGCAGAAGTAAAAGTCTTGGCTCTCTCAAAGTGTTAATCCAGGGACTTCAGATTAGTCACAGCATCATGGAAAATCTGAGTGCATTAGCGCTATCTAAACCAATATTCCGGTAATATTGAAGGAAACCATTTGTTTGGTTTACATTATCTTGAATATTTGACAAATTAAGTATTTTAAAGAGCCAGAAGGAATGTAAATAACTTGTGTTAAGCACTATCTTGTTTTTTAACATGGACACTTTTTCTAAACTTTGATTCCTGAAATATCTGGGGCCCATTTCATATTCCATGTGGAACTTAAATTTACAAGAACAAAGAGACTCTACTTCCATTGGTTTTAATGGGTGAAGGACCTCAGCACGGGAAATGGGTATTTGTTTAGTCACACACACACGCATGCACACACACACACACCCCACACACAGATAGGGTAGTGAATATTTTATGGATAATTCTTTTTCATCTGATTATAATAATTGATAGCTTCTAATCTGTAATCTGTCAGAGAAACGACAGCTAAATTGACATCTATCTTTGTCTCCTATGACTCTTGTAACAAGCTACCACAAGCCGTGTGGCTAAAACAACAGAAATTTGTTGTCAGGGTTCGGGAGGCCAGAAGTCCAAGCTCAAGGTGTTGGCAGAGCTATGTCTTCTGGGGGCTGCTAGGGACAGTCAGTTTCATGCTTCTCTTCCAGTTTCTTCACGTCTCAGCTACGCCTTGGCTTGTGGATGGCATTGTTCCTGCGTCATCTGCCTTCTTGGTATGTCTGTCTCTGGGTCCACATGTCTTCTTTGATAAGGATACCGGTCATAGTGGAATAAGGCCCACCCTCTTGGCATCATCTTAACTCAGTCATATGAAAGACCCTGTTTCCAAGTAAGGTTATATTCACAGGTACTGGGGGTTAGGACTGGGGCATCTTTTCAGGGGGTACAGTTCACCCATCACAAACTCTTCTGGGGAAACTTTGCTTCATCTTTAAAATTTTATTCTGTATCACAGGAATGGTTGTAAAAACAAGAGAAAATTTATGGTCAATTATGAGTCTGGTGCTAAATCAGCCTCAGCATTCATCTTAGCAATTAAAATGACAATTTTGAAAAAGCTGAGATCTTTATATTGAATACTTGCCATTTATGTTTTGAGTGTTCTTTTCAAGTAAAAATTATATCCAACATTCAGAGAAATGTGCATATTTTAGAGTTAGTCCCTTTCTAGTTTAATTGTCTCTGCATGGAAAACACCTTAAAATACTTTATTGAGACTAAAAAATGAACAGCTCACTTATTTGCCTCTTGGGTTAGAGAACAAATGGTTAAAAACCTGCAAAGAGCCATCAAAGCACCATGTTCCTTCTTTTTTATTGAAGTATAATTGACGTACAGCATTATATTAGTTTCAGGTGTACATAATGATTCCACATTTGTATACATTGTGAGATGATTACCATACGTCTAGTACCATCTGTCACCACACCAAGTGACAAGAGTTTTTTCTTGTGATGAGAACTTTTAAGATTTTATGGCAATTTTCAGATATGTCATATAGTATTACTGTCTCTAGTCGCCATGCTGCACATTACATCCCTACGACTTACTTATTTTATACCTGTAAGTTTGTACCTCTTGACGTCCTTCACTCATTTCCCTCGTCCCTCCTCTGGCAACCACAATTCTGATCTCTGTATCTATGAGTTTCATTTGTTTTGTGTGTTCATGTGTTTGGTTTTTTAGATTCCACACATACATGAAATCATGCAGTACTTGTCTTTATTTGTCTTTCTGTCAGACTTATTTCATTTAGCATAGTACCTCCAAGGTCTGTCCATACTGTCAAAAGATTTTATTCTTTTTGATGGCTGTGTAGTACTCCAGCATGTCTGTGATCTCTTCATGAACAATTAGGTTGTTTCCGTATCTTGACTATGTAGGGTGAACATAGGACTGCTTAGATGTTTTCAAATTAGTGCTTCATATTCTTTGGGTAAATACCTAGACATAGAATTGCCAGATCATATGCAATTTCTATTTTTGATTTTTTGAGGAACCTCCATGCTGTTCCCCAGAGTGGCTGCACCACTTTGCTTTCCCACCAATAGTGCGAGAGGGCTCCCCTTTCTCCACATCCTCTCCAGCATTTGTTGTTTCTTGCCTTGTTAATTTTTGCCACCAACAGTGCAAGAGGGTTCCCCTCTCTCCACATCCTCACCAACACCTGTCGTTTCTTGTCCCTTTGATAATAGCCATTCTGACAGGTGTGGGATGATATCTTATGGTTTTAATCTATGTTTCCCTGATGATGAGTGATGCTGAGCACCTTTTTATATGTCTGTTGGCTGTCTGGATGTCTTCTTTGGAAAAAAGCACCACGTTCTTATATTCTCACCCCTAAATCAGATCATACTGGCTGTCAAATGATCTGAAATATGGCCTGGGAAGTTTGAAACTGAGATTGTCCCTGAATGTGAAGAAGGAGTGCATCCCAATCTCAAGTCTCCAACTTCTTTCTCTAGCTACATCCCCCAAGTGCCGACAGATTTTAAAAGCAAGTGTATTCATTTCCTTAATATCCAGTAATGTCACATCCATACCACCATAATCAAATACCTCCACGGAGATACATATGATACAGGACAGTGTTTTGGGCAACGAGTATATTGGAAATTTTGATCAGTTACTCTTATGAGCCCAGTTCAAGCAGAAAATCAGACTGTCATTTTAGTCAGACCTGTGTTGTCTGACCATTTCCTTACTGCAACTTAATGAATAAAGTCTGTGTAACGGGGTCTAACTCATATTTTCTGTGGAGTCATGCTTGAAGAAGCAAGGAAGTCCCTGAAGGACATTCAAGTTAGAATGCATTTTTTTTTTTCCAAACATCTTGGAAATCCTTCACATATAACCAGATGCTCCAGTGTGCAAGAGACAGTAGGATATGCAGTAAGTATTATGTGTAGATAAAAGGGATGTCAAAGTAGAGGTACACATAGAACTGTAATTCTTTACCATTTCGGGGTCCCAGAGGTCTCATACAACCCGAGACTCCATTTTTTCTTTGTTAATAATTCTTTTTAGAGAGAGAGAGTGTGAGCAGGGGTGGGATCAGAGTGAGGAGGAGAGAGAGCCCAGCACAGAGCCCGACACAGAGCTCGATCTCACGACCCTGAGATCATGACCTGAGCTAAAATCAAGAGTCAGTCGCTCTGGACGGAGTCACCCAGGCACCCCCAGACAAGACTTTGTGCTTCCAACTTTGGACCGAATACAGTTGTATCAGCTAGTCATTACCATGATGTTACTATGTAAGAAAATATTCTGAATCCCATTTTCATAAATTCACAGTCCATTGTCTTCTCTCAACCTGGCATCAATCAAGTTGACTCAGGGTTAAGTGTTCTTAACTTACCGGGTTTGGTGTGACGGAAGTCGTAAGTTGGATTCAGGTCTCCCTCACCCACCTCTACTCTTCCTTGGAAGGCAAGCCAGCCTGGGCTACCCTTCCTCCCATGGTAGTGACAGAACCTAAGAGAGGCGGGTGGACATCCATGTTACGTTTTCCAGCCTGGGCGTGGAAGTAGCAAACCATCACTTCTGCCTGGATTCTTCTGACCAAAGCAAGTAATACTTAAAAATTTTTTATTTGACTGTAGTTGACATACCATGTTAGGTTAATTTCAGGTGTACAACATAGTGATTTGACAAGTTTATCCATTATGCTACACTCAGTGCAGGTGTAACTACCCTCTGGCAAAGCCAGTGACTTTGGTGTGTGGGTGGATTCATGTCACCGGAGATGCACATGTTCTACCCCAGAACCTGGGAATATGTTCCCTTCCATGGCAAAGGGCCTTTGTAGATGTGACTAAGTACAGGGTCATGAGTCGGGAGCTTTTCCTGAATTGTATACGTGGGCAGGAGGATCAGGCCAAGGGAAGGAGATGTGTCGGTGGAAAGAGCCGGAACAGCAGTGCCAATCCTGGAAAGGGGGCTTTGAACCAAGGAATGAGGGGGGACTACTACGATCTAGAAGGCAAGGAAGTGAGTATCTCTTACAGCCTCCAAAACAATACAACCCTTGCAGCGTCATGATTTTGATGTGTAAAGAACCATCTTTCAAGACTTCTGACTTCCAGACTGTAAGATAATAAATGTGTGTAATTTTTAAACAGATAATTCGTGGTCGTTTGTTGCAGCAGTAATAGGAGACTCATGGAGTTTCCCAGCCGAACGTCAACGCTGCAGGAAAGGACACTCACCGATGATGGGAGACACTACAAAGTCACAGGACACAGGATGGGGCTGCTGCGGGGCTGAAAGAACAGAATCCAGTCAACACGGCCATCCCTGGGTCGTATAACTTTCTGAAGACATTGTGGAGTAATAGGAGGGACAGTGTTTTAGGAGAAACCTAAGAAAATCCTGGTTCTCCAGCTCTTTGGGAGAAGACAAACAGATAGAAACATGTCACACCATGGACCACTCTATCAATCAGAAAAGACAAATGAACCCAGAGACTGAGCTGCACTGCGGGCAGTGCATTCTTGAGGCTTGAATCACCAACCCTGTATCTTAGGGAGCTCTCAGAGCAGCAGGGTAGGGTCCTAGAAGATGGCAAACCCGCCGGCATCGTAAATGCACTCATCACGAACACCCCGCGGTTTTTCAATTTGGGCCGTTTTATGAAGACAGGATAGCAGCAGGTTCTCAGGAAGCAAATCCATGGCAGACATGTGGAAGGCTGCAGGGAAAACCTAAGGGTTTGCTACCAAGATGGCCCTTTAGGAAAGCGGACTGTGCGCAAAGCTCAATGAATGGGATTCCGTGGTCTTGGCAAAGGCTGATGGATCTCGACGAATCTATCCGTGCCCCGTTTGTGGATGGGTGTGAAGCTTTTCGATCCGGAAGGAGCTCTGTTTCTGTGTTGAGAGAGCTGCAGCTCCTTGGGAGCTCCTTGTAACCGGGACTCGGCCGTCCACGTACTTCAGTACCCGACAGGACTTGTGGAATACAAACTTGGATTGCTGGAAGATGTGAATTACAGTCTTTGAGGATCGGGCCCGGGTGTCCATTTTTACAAGCCCCCATCTGTTAGCCCCCTGGAGGGGCCAGAACAAGCTAATACTGACTTCATGGCTTAAGACCATAGACGTGTGCTGTCTCAGAGCTCTAGAGGTCAGAGCCCAGAATGGGTTACACTGTGCTCAAGTCAGGCTGCACTCCTTCTGGAAGCTCTAGGGCAGACTCTGGTTTTTGCTTGCTTGCTTGCCTTTCCAGTGTTCTCTGGTTTTGTGGCCCCATCCTCCGGGACAGCGGCAAAGCCAGTGGTATGACCTGCATGTTTCTCTGTCTCAGCTCTGCTTGTGCGCACACACCTGGCCCCGCGGCCCCTTCTTGTAAGGATCCTTCAAGTGAGGATACTGGGAAGCGCAAACAAGGGGTGATACTGGGCCCGCCTCGATGATCCAGAATCGTCAGGCATCTCAGGATCCTTAATCACACCCTCAGTGTTCATTCTGCTGTGTCAGTAACATGTCACACGCTCTGGGGATCAAGACGAGGACACGTTTTGGGGGGGCTATTCCAGTGCTTCCAGAGGTTCGACCCAGACATCGTCAAGTCTCTTGAAGAGCTGGAGTCCCAGCATCATTAAACTGACCAAGGACATGGGTTTGACCTCAGTGGCTAGAGGAGTTACTGGAGACACTGTCATGAGATGAAGTTAATAGAGTATTCTCAGAGAAGCTTTCCAGGTCCTCTTTGCTGGGGTGGAGCGGACTTCCTCAGATTGGAAGAATCACTGCCTCTTCCTCTACGTGTAGCTGCTCTGACGTCCGACGGCTACAGAGCTGGATCCCAGTGCTCTCCCCATCGTAAACCAGGCTGTGCCTGCCCTAGAGCGCCCACAGGATGTGAGAAACAAAGTCGGCAGTGACATCCACTTGTGGTTTAACATCCATGAAATTCCTCAGTCTTTCTGGATCTTATTGTCCTTACATGTAAGTTAGGATGCTGTGCTCGATGATTCTAAGGTTTCTTACAGGGCATAAGGCTTTTGTCCTTGTCAGTATTCTCCAGAGAGAACCGAACCGATAGAATGTGCATTATCTTCAGAAAGAGATTTACTGTAAGGAACTGGCTCACGGGATTGTGGAGAGTGGCAAGTCTCCAGATCTGCCGGTGCATCAGCAAGCCAGAGAGCTGAGGTGTAATTCTCAGGAGAGGGCAGGTGTCGTTCTAGTCTGCGTCCCAAAGCCTGACACCCAGGAAGAGCTGATGTTCCTGGGTGAGTCCAAACGAAGGAAAAAGGTGATGTCCCAGTTCGAAGGCTATCAGGCAGGAAGAGTTCTCTCTTATTTAGGGGACGGTCAGACGTTTTGTTCTCTTCAAGCCTTCAACTGATTGGATAAAGCCCACCCACACGGAGAGCAGTGTGCAGTAGTCAGTGTACCTGCCGTTCATCTCATCCCAAACCAGCTTCACAGAAACGCCCGCCGTGATGCTTGACCATGTTCCTGGGGTGCCCAGTCAAGTGCATGCATAAAATTAACCATCACAATATTATCCTGAGGTTTTGAACTCACGTCTGGCTCAATCTTCCCGCTGGTGACCCATCCATCAGCTTACAGGCCGGGACTCTGCGGGGATGAAACTTTTGATTTGCCCAAGACTTTACTTGGAAAATACTGACGTCATGTTGAGCACTGACCAGGGACGATATGGAAATTGACATCGTGGAGGGAGGATTCTTAAGACTTAAAGTTCGAGGCTCTGATTCATCTTGAATATCTTGACACCGTGTTGCTTGAATACTGAATGCATAAAATCAGACCATTGCAGGGGTTGGCAGGGGCGACATTTTTACTCTTTATTTCATGCTCAGTCTCTGCCCAAGTTGCCCTCACTACCTGTGTGTTTACGCAGCTGTTCCGTCTGTCTTTGTTGGAATAAGCATGGCCTCCGTCTGTGTTGGTCGCGCACTCGGGATACAGGTGACCGCTCGTGGAACCCCACCTCCACAGCGGCCGCTCCTGCTTGCTCTGCGGGCAGCGCCCGTGTGTTTAAGGGACGGATACACTCAAGTCAACACATCAAATGTAGACTCAAAAGAATGAAGGGGGCATGGAGGGCTATAAAGGGAAGGCTAAAATACCAGAAAATCACCCACAAACTTGCTGAAAGGGGAAAGAGAAAACTTAGGTCTGCATGGAAGGGAGAAACAAGATGTAGGCTGGCAGATAAAGTAGAAAAGTACCAAAAAGAAAGAAAAATGGGGAGAAAGGTAAGCCACCATGAAATGAATGAAAATAGGGAAGAATGGTCTGTTGTTTTCTGCAGGTGGTCGAGAGCGTCAGGAGAAGAACGTCCTTTAGGGCTGATGGCCCTCCACGTCCTTCTGCCGGCCCGACTCTCTGGACGTTTAAACATGATCAGCAGGACCTCACGGCAATGGAAGGTCCTGACACACATGCCCTGTGGAACAGTGGCTCTGATATTCCCGCATGTATAACCTTTTCAAAATAAGAAGCGCCGTGACAGAAATCCTCCTGTGGGATGCCAGCGTTGTCAAGCTTATTCACGTGTATTTCATAAAAGGGATCAACTCGCTAAGTCAAAACAATGTTGAGGCAGGTCTGTACTTTGGTAATATATTCCTTGTGTTTGGGAAGTGAATTGGCCAGACATCTGTTGAACACCCAGGTGCGGAAGGTCTGGGAACTCTGCAGGTGAAAGGTGAGTGTCCTCAGGTGACACACGGCTTCGAGGACAGAGCTTCGAAGTCGGTACTGGGTAATGAAATTTGGTGATGACGGCATACTGCATTACGTTTATTAATCAGCTGGAATTAAGGCAGCAATGCCCAAATGTCCCTGGTCACAGCAATACAGGAAGACTGGATCACTGAGCCTGGAGAGTGGATTAATTCCCTTCCCAGGTTTTTGGACAGTGTTGCTTGTTTTGCTGCCAAAAGAAGAGACAGAGGCATTTTAAGGACAATGCATTAGTCCTTATCCCCTTTCCCCAAGAGCCACATCAGAGGAGCTTGAAATGATCTGGTGCCTTTGAGCCACTGTTTTTTGATTGATGTTGTACACGATAGGGAATGTCTAATTAGAATTCAAAGGATATCTAGGGGCGCATAAGAGAAATCTTTGCAGTCTCCTTTTATTTTCCACAGGGATTGTATGTCTCAGTCCTCTGTTTTCATACTCCCGCAGTTGCCCTAAGTAGGAACATTCTCCAGACGGGGAAAAAACACCAACCAAACAACCCTGTTTTACTTTAAAAGCAATTTTTAAAAGCACTGTTTTCTCTACAAAATGTATCAAATGCTGTCTTTCTCACAATGATGATAGCTAATTGTATTTTGGTGTGTTCTGTGACATTTCTCATCACAGCTGGGTCTCCCTCGATTACTTTAATTACCCAGTGAATAAGGGAAGGTCATTTCATTTCAATCACATGTATTAATCACCCACATTTTGTCCTCATTAACATTTTTTCGATTTACATGAAGCTAGGCTCCTAAGTGACTCTCTCAGAGCTATTAAGATGTTAACGTCAAGTCTGGCTGCAGTAGAGTAAGTACTCTGTGAAGGCTCAGGGAGGTTCTTTTCACTCCTAAATTTTGTTTGTTTTCATTTGGTGAGTATTAATGATGGAGGCCAGGAACAATTCTAGCTCCAGTCGTGCGCAGATTACTGGTTACCAGTGGGAAATTAATCTTTTTCCCTTTTGCAGGGGGTACTGCTGAGAGATGCCGTCCAAACAGGGTTTTTCTAGATGATTCTGTAGGTCCTCAGGACCTGGGCCATCTGAACACCTTTCAAGGGTACAAACACTGTTTTTACGCATTAGCATCTGCTGCATCAACTTTAAAATACCATTTTTAATGTTTTTTAATATGTGTATGTACCAAAAGGGTATCAGTTGAATTGAAATGACATTTTAGGTGATCTGTGCACGTGCAGGCTTACCACGCGTTTGCCTCACTGCCTGTTTCAGTTCAACGTCTTCTTCTTTTTTTCTCTTATAAAGACTTTATTTATTGGAGAAAGAAAGAGACAGGAAGAGAGAGTAGAACAGCTGGGGCAGGAGCAGAGGGACAAGCAGGCTCCCCTCTGAGTAGGAAGCCCAATTCGGGGCTCGATCCCAGGACCCCTGAGATCATGACCTGAGCCGAAGGCAGAAGCTTAAGCAACTGAGCCATCTAAGCGCCCCTCAGTCCAACTTGTGGATGACTTACGTGTTTGGGGTCGGTTTTCCTAGTTGAGGTCAACCGTTTTGTACCTCTCTTCAACTCTCCTTGAATTTAGCACCTACACACTTGTTTTCAACTCTGGGATATGTCCCGTAATGTGTCATTGTATGGGTATGCTCAGTGCTTTTTAAATTCAGTGCCCTAGAAAGGGTCTTGAGCAAAACCCACAACTGATCATGCCTGTGGCTGATTAAAGGCCACCGGACGGTTCTGTATGTATGTGTTCATTCCCTTCAGTGCGTGCGCGCGCACACACACACACACACACACACACACACAAAACCCAAGGGGCATTCCATAGAAATCCCAGTAAGTTTGGTTTGGTTTGGTTGATATTTAGCAAACATGTATATATTTATGAATAATAGCAGTCTTCCCACCGTAACCAGAATGATCCTGAAAATTCCGGAAAATAACAGACTGAGGGGTTCTTTCGTCATTCATAATCAAGATTTTTGCAAAGTGATGCAATGAGATTATGAAATAAAAAATACAGATGTTGGGGCGCCTGGGTGGCTCAGTGGGTTAAGCCTCTGCCTTTGTCTCAGGTCATGATTTTAGGGTCCTGGGATCGAGCCCCGCATCGGGCTCTCTGCTCAGCGGGGAGCCTGCTTCCCCCTCTGTCTCTGCCTGCCTCTCTGCCTACTTGTGATCTCTCTGTGTCAAATAAATAAATAAATAAATAACATAATTTTAAGAATAAAAGAGAAAGACTACATAAGCTGACCCACACATATGTGCCTTTTCATGGATTCAGATTTCGTAAACGGTGTTCAGACAATTGGCTTTCCTTATAGGACAAATTAAAAAAAACAAAACCAAAAACAAAACCCTTAGGATCTCTGTCTCATAGCATAGATGGCAACAGATTAAATGTAAAGATGAAAAATAAAGATTTGAAAATACTTGTATGGAATCGGTATTATAATTTCAGGGAAAGAAGTAAAATTTCAAAACCATACCCAAGAAATAAATTTGTAAACAAAAGATTATAATTACGCTTTTATTAAAATTAAATTTTTTTCATGACCTGAAGCACCATAAATTTAAAAGTTAAAAGTATACAGGAGAATAGATGAAGATATCTATTATCATTAAAGCTATACATGTATCTTTTTTTTCATCTATCTCTATCACATATTTGTGCCAGGCCTCAGGATTATTGTTTAGGATATAAAAACCCAACAAGTCAGGGGAATAAAAGACAAAGAGATCGAAAGAAACATGATTAAAGGCTTTGAATGGAAAGTTCCCCAAAGGCTGTAAATTCAGTAGTATTTGGGAAAATGTAAATTGAAATTAAGATATATTTTCACATCCATCAGATAATCTGACACTATTGTGTTGGCAAGGCCACTGTGTGTGAGCAGTTTGCAAACACCTAGGAAAGCGGGAGATGCGTCCGTTCCATACTCCCACAGTTCCACCTGTGAGACAGGCTGACAAGAAACTGACCTGTGTCCAAAAACACAGTCCAAGGGAGTATCTGAGAAGTGGATGGTATTTCAAAACAGACGGTCATCTTTGCCCTCATGGTGAATGGCTTATGCAACTACGGAATGATTTGTCACGTTCTGCAATTATTTGCTAATACATGTAACGAGAGGGTCGGCTTGAGACTGGGTCAGAACTCACAGAGGGGACAGGTGTCATGCACCAAAGGAGGGGTGAAATCAGAGGCACATTTTCAGAGTAGGTGGTCAAGAGCCCATTCAAAGATTTTGAAATTTTTCTTCAATATCAGAGGTATGTATAAAATGGTCAGGACATGTGTTTGAAAGGTCTAGATCTTTGTCTTATAGTATTTAAGGGGAATCCTGGAAAGTATGAGTGGTTTGTCACTCAAAGCATGACTTCACCAGCTGCCACGGGCCTTTCTGTGCTGTAGGCCACCTTCTCAACTACCGTGTCTGTGCTGTCGTACAAGCTCATGCCGTCAAGAGACGTCGCAGTGTTGACCATTTGCTGAACAATGACCTCCCAACGCGTATATATGTGCAGGGAAGGCGCTTGTGTAGAAAATATATTTACAAGTTAATTTCAGACGGTCTGTTTTGTGTCACCACTGAATCTTTGGTCGAGTCTCCCACCCTGGTTTAATGTGCTTGTGGAAGGAACTTCTCAAAAGGTGTTTCTCACCACCTCCAACCCCACAGATGTCACTGGTACAACTGATCAATCATCGCTCATTTCCGCTGAGTTGTTGATGGCAACTTCTGATACCTACAGTGTGTTGATTGTACACACGGAGACTGTCCATCCTATGTCTCCTGAAATGGTGCAGGTTTATGGCTCCATAATTAGTAGCAACTTCACCTTTTACTAATAAGTGGCTCCAAGTTTGGACCATAAAATTACACCGTCATCTCTCAGGAATTAACAATGACAACAGCCGCTAACACTCTTCCCTATTTTCTCTTTGTCGAGTGTTCTTGGTAGGCAATTAACTTATTTAATCTTTTATAATCTTATTAAGTGCAGCTCCACAGATGAAGAAAGTGACACTTAGGCACAGTAGAGTACTTGCTGGAAATCACAGACCTACTCCACATGTGTGAGGAAAGAAGTTGGTGACGCAGGGCAGAGAATCAGGACTTCACACATTTCCCGAGTTGTGATAGTGATCTTCTTAAGAGTGGATGTTGTTTCGAGTTTCATCATACTGTTCTCATCAGTGCACTCTCGGAGTGTCTGAATGAGAAGATTTTAAAATGCGCCTGGAAATCTACCGCAGTCCCAGATCCTTCATGAGACATCGTAGAACCCTTGCTAGGGTCCAGCAAGACCTCCGATCCTGAACAGCAGACCCGTCTTGCAGGCATCTGTCTGGTGTGCGTCCGTGCACTGGGTTCGGGCATGTGTGTGGGCCGTGCTGTGCTTGCTGGGGAATTCAACAGTAACAGACGAGGTCCCCATGCTGTGCCCTGTGGTCATGTTGTGTGTTATTTAGTCCCCGGATTAATGAAAGGCTGTTTACCGTTCAGATGCCGGGCAGTATGCATCCGGACGAGGCCACACGGAGGACTTCTTCAGCCTCATACGACGGGAGCCCAGAGGCTCTTCCTTCATTCAGTACTACCGTCCGAGGCTCGGCCCTGGCTAGACCCGCCACCCCCACCCCCGGCTGGGTTTGGAGCTCCTGCAGCATTTTACCCATGCCTGTCGCTCTTCTGTGTCGTCTGCCTGCATTGGTAACTCTCTCTTCTTTGAACAAAGTAATCCTGGGTTTTGGTACTTAGATCTGTTTCTGTTAAGAGTTGGCGTTCAACCAAAGCCGTCTTTTGTGAGTGTAGTGCTTGTGCAGTGAGATTGCTGTGCCCAGTAGGACACGCTACCTGTGTAGGACTCCTGTTTCGGAAACCTTAACGGTTCACGGTGGCAGTCACTTCCAGGACGCCTGGGAGGTGGATATGCCTGTGTGCGGGGGGTGGGGGGGGTGGGGAGGGTCAGAGCACTGGGGAAGTTACCTCCTGGGAAGCCTCTTCCACTGATGGCGTACGCAAGTAGGCATAGATTCCGTGGCTTCCTTGCTACTCAGGTGCGATCACTCTACAACTGGCACTTGGCACCGTTCTCTACGTTTGCTGATGGGATTAAGCCCTACTTGCTTTCCATGAGAGCTGGTAAAATAGTGCCCCCTTCACCAGCTGCCCTCCTTTCCCCATCTCACTTCCCCCCTACCCAAGTCGAGTATGAGCACCTCCTAGTATACCACTTGTGGTTCAACCCTTGTCTCAGGATTGGTTTCTACGGGAACCGCATCGAAACAGGTCCGGCTCTGAAATCCTCCCAGACCCTCTGTTTTTTCTTTGGTGGCCCTTGTCTCAATTATAACTGCATAGCAATTTGTGTATTTCATACCTATGTCCCTGACAGTGTGGTAGGGATGACTGTGTCCTGGAAGAATTCCTTTGTTTGTGTCCAGTTAACATGACATCGTGCCAAGTTAGATGCACGATAGGTGTTTATTGTAATAAAGTGAATGAATGAAGTTAGTGAAATCCACATTCGTGACTCCTACTAGGCACAGCCCCTGGGCTTACAGACCAGATGGGTTCTGACAAAGCTACCGAGCGTTAGCGGGTGGTAGAGCAAAGCAGATGCCATTCCTAAGAGACAGAGAACAGGACACAGTAAGATAGTTAGAATGGAGGCTTGAGGGAGAACAAGCAAATCAAACCACTTCCAGAGCCCTGTTTTTGAGAAGCATTAATATATGCAACCTTTTCCCCGATTTCCCCCCCAAAGATTTGCCATTGAATTTAAGGGTAATGCACGGAAACTGAGAGTGAGCCCATAGTTGCAGAAAGTACTGTGGGGGTTGCTCCTGTAGCCAGGGTAAAAATCCTGCTGTCATTGATTTTAAAACCCCTAGAAAGTTTAGGAAATTGTAGGAAAAATCTGAACTCTGGTCTTTCACCTTTTTTTTTTTTTAATAAGATTTTATTTATTTGTCAGAGAAAGAGCTCAGAAGGGGAAGCAGCAGGCAGAGGGAGAAGCAGGCTCCCTACTGAGCAAGGAGCCTGGTATGGGACCTGATCCCAGAACCCCAGGGTCATGACCTGAGCCGAAGGCAGGTGTTTAACCAACTGAGCCACCCAGTCGTCCCTGGTATTTTGTCTTAAAGATACTTGGGTCCTGCAAACAAAAGGATAGACTCAGGTCTAAAGAATGACCTTAACAGACATTTTATTTAATGTTTGAGAGATTTTAAGTAGCTTCCCTCATCCATGGCTATTTTCTTAGCTAATTATTGTTACCATTATCATTGTTATTAAAACTCCAGTTTATTTTTTCTACAGTTGCCTGCCAAATGGATGAATCATATTAGCCTTACCTTTATTTTGTAAGTTTAGGTGGTTCCTAATTTTTACTCTTGTAAATAATATTCTGAGAAGAATCTCTGAGCATCTGATTGTCTACATTTTTCAGTTACTTCCTTAAAGAAAAAATTATCAAAAAGATTTACTACCTTCTCTTTAAGAGGTCAAGAGATCTTTTTATGTTTCTAAGATGGTTTCAGTATGAAAGAAAGAAAAAGACTTACTACCTATTAGCACCTCTTTACTCCAGTTCTAATCTAAACCTCATTTTTTTATTTTTTAAAAATATTTTGTTTATTTAATTGACACAGAGAGAAAGACAGCAAGAGCAGGAAACAAGCAGGGGAAGTGGGAGAGGGAGAAGTAGGCTTCCCGTGGAGAGGGGAGCCTAACGCGGGGCTCAGTCCCAGTACCATGGAATCATGACCTGAGCTGAAGGCAGACGCTTTCCTTTGTTGGCCGATGCAGCCCTTGGTCACCTTCACTTAGAATCTACGCAGAGTTCCAGATGCGTGTTCTCGGCCCATTTTGCATCCAATACATTGACCACATTCTAACTCTTGTCTATGTTTTGAGTCTATTTCATCTCTCGAACAAGGCTTTCATTTCACCTTGAGCCTCCAGCCTCCCCTGCTCCGGTAGTGAAGGTCGTCATATCCTGTCTGCTCTCCACAGTGACACGGCACAGCTAAATGTCTGGGCTCTGGGCGCGGATCAGCACTAGCTCCATTTCCTTCCTTGGAGCACGCAAATCTGACGCCACACCCCTGTTCTGAACAGAAGACACGCTTGTATGCAGGCCATTAAGGAGAATAAAATTCTTAAAAGATTTCATTTACCCGACAGAGAAAGAGCGAGAGAGCACAAGCAGGGGGAGCAGCAGAGGGAGAGGGAGAAGCAGGCTCCCCGCTGAGCAGGGAGCCCCACACAGACCTTGATCCCAGGATCCCGGGATCATGACCTGAGTGGAAGGCAGACACTTAACTCACCAAGCCCCCCAGGTGCCCAAAGAAAATACATGTTTGTTGGGTGATTCTCATGTCTGCTTTTAGTTCACAAGTTCATTTCCATCTTCAGTTTCTGCTTTTAATAGGGTACCCACTTTTTAAAAATATAAACTGTGTCCCATTTAATTTTATGGGAATTGGGGGAACGTGGGACAGTAAAGTAATATATATGATGTGTAAGGGTCCACATGGCCAATATTTAAAGGAAATGAGCCTTGAGAAGGAATTTTACAGTATATACTAGAAATTTGAATGATCTGTATTTTCTAGAATTTAAAATTGACACTGGCTTGAAATATAGTTGGAAAATTCCAACTATATTTACTCTGACAATAAAAAGTATAAATTAAATATGTAGCCATAGATTATCTTTTATAAAGTGATGATCCCCTCAATCATCTATAATATATATACTCAGAAAATTCAAAGTTTACTTTTGAAGTGAATACAGAATGAACCTGCCAGATCATTATGAAATCATTTAATAAGTCAAGGTAATTATAAAACTCTTTGTCCAGGTGCTGTATAAACAAAGGTATTGTATTATGATAGCTGGTTGCTATAGCTACCTGATTTTTAATATGCTTTTGAATTACTTTTAAATATTCTTGCAAAGTTCATGCAAGAGACATGTTTCACACCTAATGAAAATCATGACTAATTAGAGCTGGTAGAACCAGGACCACAAACTCTAATTTGGAATATATGTTGCACTTTAAAGTAAATATTTATTTCATAACCATGAAAACAAGATCGTGTTTGTCCGTGACACATCTAGGTGCTAAGCAAACCGACGTGCTCATCTTGTCTTTCTTCAGCACTTACTTTATGTGGGTCGTGGGGAGAGTATGAGAATCCTTACAAAGTCCCCAGAGCTGGGTGTGTCCACAGACAGCATTGAGCTCATCAAAATATCGCAGTGTCCAATTTCCTTAACCATTCTCATTGGTAAGCGGAGAGAACCCAGGAGAACCAGCTCAGATGGTCCATGTCCTCATTTATGACCGTATCTTCGTCTGTGTACCCGCGTCTACATCTACTTTTATACTTACATCTGTTTCTGAAACTATCTTGTTTTATTTTTATTTTTAAAATATTTTATTTATTTTGAGAGAGAGAGAGAGAGAGAAAGCACAAGTGAGGGTAGGGGTCGAGGGAGAGTGAGAGAATTTCAGAGAGACTGCGTGCTGAGCGTGGAGCCCAACGTGGGGCCCGATCTCATGATCCTGAGATCGTAACCTGAGCCCGAATCGAGAGTCATGTCCTTAACTGACCAAGCCACCCAGGTGCCCCGAAAACTATCTTTTTAAAAATCTGTGTCTGTGAGGGCACCTGGGTGGCTCAGTCAGTTAGTCGTCTGCCTTCGACTCAGGTCATGATCCTGGGGGTTCTGAGATCCAGCCCCACGTCAGGCTCTCTGCTCTGTGGGGAGCCCGCTTCTCCCTCTGCCTGCCGCTCCCCCTGCTTGTGCTCTCTGGCTCTCTCTCTGACAAATAAATAAATAACGTCTCTTAAAAAAAAATCTGTGTCTGTGGCTGTTACTGTAATTCCAGCTAGACGTACATCTATCCTTACGTATATCTGCAGTGATGCCAGCATCGGTTACGATATCTGTATCTGCATGCACGTGCCTGCCCGTACTTCCGTCTGTCCCTCCTCCTGTCCCTGTGCCGTGCACGTCTGCATCTGCATAGTCCATCTGCATGTGCACTTTGGGCCGCCTCTGCACCTCAGCAGTACCCACCTCCGACTTTCAGCTCTGTAGCATCACCCACGGCCTGGATGAACTCGGACTGCGGGCTGAGGACAGTGCGATAAAGCCGTGTTACGCTGCTTCATGCCTCCAGCCTCCTTGGACCCATCTGCCTGATCTTTCTCCCTCGGCACTTCCTGGCCTGTCGCCGTTGCCAGGGCCATTGTGTGCCACCCCTGGGCATTCAGGGTCCATTTCCAGCCTTGCCCAGAGACAGCAGGAAACCTTCCTTCCCCACCATCAATCCCGCAATAATCGCTCTGGGGCCACATCTCTGTTCACGGTGGCAGAGGTTTCCTGGTACTGTGCAGAGTACCTACTCCTCTTTGTTCCGATTCCCTTTGAGAATCGGATTGCGGCTTTCTGCTTCCTTGTCCAGATGGCCCACGGAATATGCCTGTTCCCAAAACGAACGTTCATTCTTCCTGCAACATGACTTCTGCGTCTCTTGCTCCACGAAAGGAAAACGGCTCGGGGCTGTTAATTCATTTCTTCCTCTGGAGCTCCCGGGAATACTGGCTTCAGAAAGAAACACTGTATTTTCCACTGCTCCCAGGAAAACATTAGGACCAAGGTTTCACCTAATTCCAGTGCGTTGTGAGGATGTAGCCTGGATACAGTCAGGCCCAGCCTTTTGGAAATGAAACGTGTCGAGCCAGGCTCAGTTGGAAAAGATAAAAAGTACCAGCTGCCCCCCTCCCTGCGGCTCCCTCCGGCTGTGTCCCCCGAGGTGGGGAGCGGACTCCCTGCCCTGGACCCTCAGCTCTGGTCCGTCCTTCCCTCCACCTCCTCTGACGCTGTCTTTCTGACCTGTGCTGAACCGCCTGACACAATCTTCGGATTTCTTCTCTGGCCTCTGCCGTATGCCAGTCTCTCCTGCCCGTGCATGTGACGTCAGCTCAGGCTCTGACCCCAGTTCTGATCACTGCTCCAAACGCCTTCCTCCTATTTCCCTCTGCACACATTCCTCCAACTCAGTCCTTTGGTCTTTAGCTTGGCTTCCGAAGTCGCAGCACGACCGCTTCTTGCTCCTTGTCCTCTTGCCCCCAGGACGTAGCCCGTTGCAGGGAGTGGGTGCGCTGAGTTGCATAGAACGCAGCTGGTCCTGCCGTCAACTAGCCCGGACCCATCTCCCTGCACACACTCTCCAGCCCGCGGACGGGCTCTGCCGGCCATCCCCTGGCCACATTCTGCGCGCAGCCTCCCTCTGCTTCCGCGCTTGTCCCTCCTGAGACCTGGAATTGTGTCCTTTCTGTGAGTGTGGGAGGGCCAGCTTCAGGGCCGCGGATGCCCCGAGCTGCTTCCCTTCCCCCATCAGGAGATTTCCACTGTTGTCCCTGCCTCGCCGTACCTCTCAGACAGTGCTTGCGCTCACTGCCCTCTGTCTTTCGTTGTTCACCTTGTGCGTCACCTCTCCTGTGACACAAGCGGCAGCTTCTCTTGGAAATGCAGATTCTCCTAGCAAGTCCAAGACTCCGGGACTGGGGCCTGGCAAGCTATTTTCACAAGCCCTGCCTGTGATTCTGATGCTCACCTCAATTTCGCAAAGTGCTGACCTAGACGATAACTATCTAAGGACAAAGACTTTATTTTCCCCTGACACAGCAATAGGTCATTGCAGACGGGAGTTTTGTAACAGGAGCTATCGTATTAAATTACTCTTTTTCCCCTCTTTGTGTTTTTTTTTTTTTTTTTTTTTTTTTCCATTTTTGAGTATAGCCTTTCCCATAACTCTCCCAAGCTGTGCCTCTTCCTTGCCAGGGATGACAATATAGGTGAAGCTTCTCTTACAGAAGACGCGAAGGGAGAAGCATCAAGGTCATGTCTGGTTCCCAGTATCAAATGGGTTTTGACCCAATTAAGATTTAGCAACAAACGGGTCACCTTGTGAGGCAGACTGTAGTGCTGATTAAGAGCTGCTAAATTCAGGGACGCCTGGGTGGCTCAGCCAGTTAAGTGTCTGCCTTCGGCTCAGGGCATGAGCCCCACATTGGACTCCCTGCTCAACGGGAGCCTGCTTCTCTCTGGGCCTGCCGCTCCCCCTGCTTGTGCTTTCTCTCCGTCTCACTGTCAAATAAATAAGTAAATCTTAAAAAAAATAAAAAAGAACTGCTAAATTCCTTATTTGTACATTTAGTATTTCAAGAGCTATGTTTGATGGGTCAGACCATAGAGCTTTTTGAAAGGGAAAAAGATCCAAGGAGGAGAAGAAAGGAGGAGACCATGGTATGATAGAAAGAATGAGGCTGTGAAAACCAGAGGTATTAGTTTTCTATTTCCACGTTTGTTGACTTAAAAGAATAAAAATGCATGATCTTGCTATTCTGGAGGTCAGAAGTCTGAAAAGAGCCTTATGGGGCTGAAATCAATGCCTGTGTTCCCATTGGAGGTTCTAAGGGAGAGATCTGTCTCCCTGCCTTCTCCAGCCCCTACAGGCAACCCGCAGCCCTTCGCACTGGACCCTCTTCTCTCATCCTCACAGGTAGCAGGGTGGTATCCAGTTTCCTCATTTCCTCTGTGACATCTGCTGTCATCCTCACACCTCCTTCCTTCATCCTGCCCCCACTTGCCTCCCTCGCACGCAGACCTTTGTGATCGCATCGCCTGCAGCCAGACCATCCACACCATCTTCCCAGCTCAGGATCCTTAATTTCATTACGTTTGCAGTCCGTAACATCACATTCCCCAAGTCCTTGTTGCCATTGAAGGTGACATTGGGGCGGGTTGCAGGGACTGTCCGTGGACATCTTCGGGAGGAGGTATTCTTCTGCGTACCCGAGCACCTCCGCCATGCTGCGCTGTGGGGCACGCGGTGGATTTGTGGTTGGTCATCGTGCGTGCACGCTCACAGCGTCGCTGACGCCCTTGGTCACGTGCGCTCCTTGAGCTCGAGGCCTGACTTGCGTGTCCTCATACATGCTGCTGACTTCAGAGACGGAGGACAGTACGTATATTCTAGGCTCTCCATCACCTATGGCACAGAGGAGATAGGACTGTGTCTGCCTGTTTTCCTCTCAATTGCTTTTTAATTTTTCAATTTGAGAAACCGGAAAGCACAGACAGGATATATAGCACCATCCAAAACTGTGATAAGAATACAAAGTCAAGTTAGTTCTTTGCCAGCATTTCTCAGTCAAAGCTCTGGCTATTGAAAAAAGAATTGTCTTTCTGAGGAACAGGAGCGATCAGCCTGATAAGGTAACAGATTCTGGTTATGGAGGTGTGCGTCCTGGTAAGGGATCTCGCTGTTCCCAACAGACCTGCCTGATGTAGTCTGACACTTCAGTCTCCGGAGCGGCTCTTGGGAAACCAGAGCCCCTCTCCACGCCAGCGAGTGGAGATGGGAGGCTTACACGGTGACGCACCAGCGCCGTAGGCAGATGACTTTCAACTCATCTCCAGTGTGAAAATCGGAAAATGGGAGACTGGAGATAATTCTGCAGGGGATTGCTTCTGAGTTCCTTGGGAGCATCTTTCAGAAAACACTAACCTCAAAGGCATCTTTACCAGCCCAGAGACAATGGATTATGGAAACATCCTTCCACCGTGGTGTCAACAAAGCGTTTTCAGGAAACTTTGTGTGGGTGCGTTCGCAACGCAAAATAGAATCTTTGAGAACATATTTTTCAGAACTGTAAGACTTTCTGAAGTGGCCCAGTCGGCTTTAATTATCATGGGGGTGTTTGGGAGATACATTAATCTCTGGTTGATGTTGTGCTGTTGAAACTTGGGTGTTTGGGGTAGAGCTAGGAGCATTCGTAAGCAGAATGGGCAAGTAGATGTTCCAAGGAGCAGAGCAAGGGCAGAAGTCCTCTTGAGCTGTGTGGACTGTAGGCAAGCCAGAGAACCCCGCCAGGACCTGCATGAAGGCGAGAAGCCTTGTAGTGGGTGTATTTCTTATACCCCATGGGACACAGCTCTGTCCTTCTGCGCTCTGTCTGTAAGCTGAGCGGAACTACCCATAACCATTCTGTGGTAACCAGCGGACTCCCTGTGTGCACATCTGCCAGCTGCGTTCATGTTGGCTTCTCGGAGGAGATGGCACGAGGCAGGAGATCTACCTTGGGATATAACGACTGCCAGGCTCTGGAACCGTCCTATCATGGCCACTGACGTTGTGCAAGTAGTAGCTGTTCAGCAGTGCTCCTGCCCCAGGTGCTTCACCATTCCCCTCCATATCTTTGCAAGTCATCAGTTTCTGAAACCAGCCTCAGTATCTTTTTTTCCTTTCTGCTGAGATTTTCATAATTATTTTTCATTCTCTTACATTATCTGCTTTACAGAGTCTGTAGAAAATATTCTACTCTCTTATGTGGATTCTGTTCATTCCAACACATCTCTTTTTAAAAAGACAAAAAACAAACAAAAAACCCTTCAAATGAAAGATGGAACTGTGTTCCCTACATGGGGCTGTTCCTCATGGAAATGGCTCCCAAGAATAAGGGTTCCTGAGCAGGACCCAGTTCCTTACTGAGAATGCTCTGCCTGGTACCCCGGATACAGTAAAAAATGGTGGAGAAATGGCCCATTTCTTGTATCAGAGAGAGCTCATCCCAAACCTGCTTCCATCACCTTGCCTGTGCAAAGTTGAGCGGAGATGCTCCCAGAATTCCTGAAATTGGTGAGACGGAGATAGGAGAGATTGGAGATAGGAGATAAGAGATGGAGAGATTCTGCGTAGTGTTACTGTGAAGATCAAAGAAGGGGAGTAGAAACATCATCTCCTCAAGCAATAATGGAACAATTCATTCACTTGTACTTGCTTGGAGAAAGATGAGCTGATCTTATTTTAGATATTGTTTTAGATTGACATCAGAACCATGCCTTTGAATCAAACTCACTAATTGTGTTGTACACCATAGTCTTACTATCTTCAATCCACATATCTCATGAGTTCTTTACATTTCTTAGAACAAGTCAGCCTTTGCATCTAGAGTAGGCACGTCCTTTCTGCCAGGATGCCATCATATTTACCTTAGCAGAGTGCCTGGAAATTTCTTACAGTGTGCTCGGTAGAGATTGTCCAAATCTTTCCATTTCTCTCGTCACTCTTGTTCAAACTTTGGACATGGCCAAATACTTCTGCTTCTGGAAAGCATCCTGGAAAATATTTTTGCCTTTTTGAGTGCCAGCCAGCAACTCAAACCCATCATTCTGGGGAGATTTTAAAATCCTTGTAGGCTGAATAACATTGCTTATCTTGTGCTTCATTCTTAAGTGTAAGAACCCAGGTGTGCGTGCGTGCGTGCGTGTGTGTGTCCAGAAGAGTTCTCAGACGGGGCAGTGGGTTTGTAATCATGCATACAGAGTTGATTAATCAACTTTTCCTGGTTTTCAAGACCCCTCGGTTCCAGGCATACTGGGACATTTGGTCAGCCCGTGTATTGAAAGCATATTTAAACACATTTGGGACTGTAAGGTCCACGATGCAGCAGAAACAGGAGGTGGAAAAAAAGGCAAAGGGTATGAGGTTGGGTTGGGTCCTCACTGTTCCAGTTCCATGACCTTGTTGGGGGTGGGGGCTCTTTTTTTAAGCATCCAGGGGATGGCATATTTTTGCAACATTCTAAAATAGAACATATGTGCACATCATTAAATTTCATGAGTATGCTATTTGCATTTCCCAAATTCTCAGTTTTTATCAGGTTGACAGGTATGCAAATGGGGAAAAGACAGGGAAAAAGAAAGTCAAGTTGTTGATGAGTCTTCTTAGCGTTACACTGAGTTAGACTAATGGTAAGTCATGTATAGGAAATGAGCTGTCTCCTAGCCGAATGTCACCCAGTTGAGCAGAATGGTTGCACGCATTTTGGGCGCTGCCATATTAGGCATCCTTTGTGATTTTTTATAGTTTCCATTTCTCGAGGAGGAGTTTCCTTGGGCTTTTTAATAATGAGCTACACAGTGACATCTAGTGTAGGAAGCAAAGAAAAATTTCAGAGAAAACACAAAGGTTGATCACTATTTGATGGAATGTCCAAAAGAATTTAATGAATATTACTGAGAAAGAACTCTTTTCTTCCTTAACTATAATTCTCTTCCTTTTTAAAATTAGCACAGTGAACAGCCTAATGGATATATGTCAGTTAGGATGTCTAAGTCACAACAGAGGGAAGAAAATGCTCGGTTAAGATGTCTGAATCACAGCAGGGGGAAGAAAAACCTGTCCCTATTGGTGCTATCAGGACGAAACCTATTACCGATCTTCCTTGCCTTACAATGAGGTTACTTCTGATAAACCCCTTATAAGGTGAAATCCTAAGAAGAAAATGCATTTAATACACCTAAGCTCCTGAACACCATAGGTTAGCCCAGCCTACCTTAAATGTCTTCAGGGGCACCTGGCTGACTCAGTCAGTTGGACATCTGACTGGTGATTTCAGCTCTGGTAATGATCTCAGGGTCATTAGATCGAACCCTGAATCGGGCTCTACACCGAGCATTGAGCCTGCTTGGAACTCTCTCTCTCTCCCCCTCTGCCTGCCAACCCCCTCCCACCCCACTTGCTTGCTTTCTCTCCAAAAAAAAAAAAAAAAAAAAGTGTCCAGAACATTGACATTTAACTTACAATTAGGCAAAATTGTGTCACACAAAGCCTATCTTACATGAAAATGGTGACCGTCTCACGGAATTTCTACTATGCTGTAAGTGACAAACAGAATGGCTGGCTGGGGCCAGCATGCCTGTCATTGTATCCATTTGTATCCATTGTATTTGTATCCATTGTGTCCCGTTGTTAACCCTCGTGGTCACATGGCTACTGGCAGCTGCAGCCCCTCCTGCGGCCCAGCATCATGAGACAGAATCAGACCGCATATTGCTAGCCCAGGAAAAGATCCAAATTCAAATTTCCAAGTACCATTTCTACTGAACGTGTGTCGCTTTCACACCATTGGGAAGTTGGAAAATACTAACTCGAACCATCATAAGTCGGGGACCATCTGTACGTTACTGAGACATTTTCTATCCTGGGGTTCCCTGTTAAAGAACAAATATTCAGGGAGGTTGTCTTGTTAACCCACACATCTTGTGTGTTTCTGGTAACCCCGAAAAGCAGTGATTCACCACTGAGCTCTGTTCGCAAAGGAGCAGCTTAATTTTTGCATGGTGCTCTATTTAGGTAGGGCGGGCCCAAGTCAGAAGCGCAGCACGGAAAGAATGAGGAGCTTGTGCAAGGGATACGTCGGGAAATATGGAGCAGAAGGTGGAACATAGCAGACCTCAAGCTAACTCGGCAGTTTTGATCCAGAGTCAGAATAACCCAGGATCATCTAGTGCCTGTCACCCCCGCAACCGCATATTCTGATCAATATAACACACAGAAACCGTTTAACAAGTACCTACATGCACTTGGCATTGCAAAGGCAACATTGTTTTCTACCTTTTCAAGAGTTTACTGAGTTAAGTGCAACTGTTTTGTTTTTTGTTTTTTGGTTTTTTTTGCAGCTTTTCTGTCCGACCTCTGTACTCTAACCCACTGGCCTTTTTCCTCCTGCCCAAACACATCAGACTTGTTTCCACATCAGGGCCTTTGTACTTCCTGTCCCTTTGCATGGAGTATTGGTCTCCCTGATTTCACATGCCTGGCATCAAGTCAGTATTCTATTCTTGGCTTTTCAGAAAACCCTTTGTAACCAACCCTTTGGATAAAGTAGACATTCCCCTTCACATTAGCATACAATTTTTTTTTTTAAAAGCTTATCCTTGGGGCACCAGGCTGGCTGACTCCTTGGAACATACAGTTTTTGTTTTTTTTTTTAAGACTTTATTTATTTATTTGGGAGAGCAGGCACAAAGGGAGATTGTGAGAGACAACCAGACTCCCCACTGTGCAGACAGCAGGATACAGGGCTCAATGTGGGACTCAATCCCAGGACCCCGAGATCGCGACCTGAGCCAAAGGCAGATGCTTAACCATCTGAACCACCCAGGCGCCCCAGAACATACAGTTGTTAATTTTAGGGTTGCAGAGTTGAGCCCTAGGTTGGCTGTAGAGACTATTTTAAAATAAAATCTTTAAAAATTACATGTATCCTTATTGAAATACTTTATGTGTTTGCCCACTAAAAAAGAAAACAAAGCCCCACCATGTTACAGCTCTAAATCACTGAAACGCCTCCTTTCCTGCAAAGTGAAAAGGTTATTGAGAGGATCAGTTGGTTCATTTTAACAGAGTGTGATGAAAGAGACGAGCTGGAAAAAGATGTGGACAATTTCCAAGCAGAATTCAGAGAGATGATATAGGGACCAGAATTGGATTGGAAAAATAAGACTTTCTCATCTCCAGTTTCCCGAAATTTAGATTCTCAAAATAAAAGGTAGCCTGGGGATAAAGATCAAATCAAGACTGTTATTTCTGTGAACCTTTGTTAAAATCACTGAAAGATTTAAAGTGGGGAAGAATGATTGGGTCCTCCCAGCTAGACGGAAGAGCTACTAAGAATCTTGAGAACTGTGCTATTAACGATGTTGCTGACACAAACATTTTGCAACTGTGTCTCTTAGAGTACCTACACAGACATTTCTTCTCTAGACTATGCAGAAATTCAAATTTATGAGATAATACCAAGTCATTTTCCAAATCATGTTTACTCCCAACAACAATATATAAAACTTTCAATGACTCCATATCCTTGCCCATAGGCGATGTTAAGTTTCTTTTTTTAACTTTCTGTAATTTATGGGACATGAAATGAAATGTCATTGTGAATGTAGGGGAATTTGATCCATTATATAGCTAGAGATTTGGTATGTTCATAGGAGGAAGTGAGTTTAGAATCCTCCATCTTTATCTTGAAGCATTGTGACTTAAAACTACATTTTTTTTCTTCTGACTACTACTGAAACTTGACACTTTTTCTTACGTTCATTGGTCATCTGTGTTTGAAGTACCTGCTCACATATATTACCTATGTAGGCTTTTGTTAATTGATGTCTGTGTGTGTGTATCTACATACATTTATACATATTTATTGGCCCTTTTAATACTTTTGTCCCTGGCCATGTTGCCTCTGCAAGGAAAAGAAACAGAAGAGAAAGAAAAGAGAAGAGGAAGGGAAGAGAAAAAACCAAGTGTCTTTGTGATTATTAATCCTTACGTCATGGGCCACAGAGAATCTGCCAAACTTTTGATTAGAATGACATTGAATTTGTAGATCAATTTTAGGGAGAATTGACATCTCTGTGCTATTGACTTTCCTAGTAAAGGTCATGTTTCAGTCCCTAAACTCAGCTCTTCGAATGTTATATACTCTCTATAACTTTCTACAGAAAGAGTATATAGTATTCCTTCATACATTGTTTAATAGATTACTAGATATTCTAACCTTGAAACAACCTTGATCTTCATGTATTACCTTTATACAGACACACACACACATGCACACACACACTTTAGTTAGGATTTTTGTATCTATGTTCATGAGTGGGATTGGCCAACATTTTTTTAAAGAATAGCTTTATTGGGATGCCTGGCTGGCTCGGTTGGCTAACCATCTGCCTTCAGCTCAGGTCACGATCCCAGGGTCCTGGAATGGAGTCCAGCATTGGGCTCCTTGCTCAGTGGGGAGCCTGCTTCTCCCTCTGTCTCCTGATCCCCTGCTTATTCTCTCTCTCTCTTTCTGAAAAATAAATAAATAAATAAATAAATAAATAAATAAAATCTTTTTAAAAATAGCTTTCTTGGGGCACCTGGTGGCTCAGTGGGTGAAGCCTCTGCCTTTGGCTCAGGTCATGATCTCAGGGTGCTGGGATTAAACCCATATCGGGCTCTCTGCTCAGTGGGGAGCCTGCTTCCCCCCGCCCCCTCTGCCTACTTGTGATCTGTCTGTCTCTCTGTCAGATCAAGAAATAAAATCTTAAAAAAATAAATTTATTGACTTAAAATCCACTTAGTATATAATTTATCTGAAGTATACAATTTGATGGCCAATAATACATTCATAGAGTTACTCAAGCATTACCATCATCACTTTCAGATCCTTCTCATCACCCCTAAAAGAAACTTGTTGCCCATTAGCCATCACTGCATTCCCCCAGCCCCTGGCAACCACCAGTCTAATTTCTGTCTCATTGGATTTGCCTGTTCTGGGTGTTCCAGTAAGTGGAATCATGCAGGCTTGCTTTCTTTCTTTCTTTCTTTCTTTCTTTCTTTCTTTCTTTTTTTTTTCTTTCATTATTTTTGTTTGCTTCAAGTACCCAGGTTACCTTACTTAGTATTTTCCTTATTTTTATACTAAAAGGTATTACACCATTACACAATTAATAGATTAAAATACCTGTTTTTTTGAACGGAGAAAGCCATCTATATAATTGTTGTGCCTGCTGTTTTTATGTGGGTAGATTTGTAACCATTAATGCTTATGGAATCATTCTTATATTCAAGTTAAGAGTGTCTCTTTATCTAAGCTGCTTCATTAACAGATTTATGGGGGAAAACCATATACTTTCGTCGATAAATGTAGGAAATAATCAGTATTAACCTAGGATCTTAAAATCTCTGAAAACCTAGGAATATAATAGGATATTCTTAAGCTGATGAATAGATTAAAAAATACTGTAGTAAAAGCTATACTCAAGGAATCCTCCTTTCACATCTTGAAGGAAAACAAAAAGAGAAGCCTGAAGTCATTTCTATACCACAGTATATTAGTAGTACTAGATCACACAGAAGTAAAACTGCCATTATTTGCAAATGATATGGTTGTTTCTTTGAAAACACTGAAGAATCTAAGAAAATATCATAATGAATAAGATATTTTCACAGGTTTCCAAAAATAAGATCAATATATAGAATTCCCATCATTATGCACCAACAGCAAAGGTTGTCATTTCACGAACATGCACACAGCACCCAAGAATTATCAAAAAATGATAATGCAAGGATTTTCTGCATGTACTTCTGCAGTGCAGGTAGAGAATTAGAAACACAGGACACTTGATTAAAATTTTGGCTTGGGGTTTTTTAGGCTTCACCCATACTGCGTCTTCAAGTCTGAAAGCATGTAAATGAAGACTTCCGTTTTAGGAATTTTTGTAGATAATTATCTGGTTTCCTTCATTCCCTCAAAAGCCAGGCCACCCTTCCTGGAGGATATGTTGTTCCATCGTTTTCCCCCTGAGGTTCCCAGTCTGTGCAGGAACGTCAGAGTCAATTTACCATCCAGCCTGGCCCCGACTCGTGGGTGCTGAGGACAGGGGCTCCAGGCCGGCAGGGAGCACTGGCTCCCAGGAAACAGGCTGCAGCTTTGCTCATGTCTCTCGGATCCTGTGTTCCTATCATTTCTGGCCTCTAGCTCTTGCCCTCGCTTTACTGTCACTGTAGCAATTATCCCAAAGATACTGGTCAATGTGTTTATCTAGGATATATAGATGTTTTGTACCAACAATGCTTTCTGGAAATGGAAGTCTCGTTTTTTAGTTTAAGTTATACAAATTTGCGTTCTTTGATAGCAGGAAAAAATATTTAACAAATACATTTTTTTTTAAACTAATACGTGCTTAAAAGATACTTGTTGAACAAATGGAGAAAGCGTAACTTTAATCTGAGTTAAGGTAATCATGGAACGATGATGTCTTGTGTTGACAGGACATCTGCCATGTACATCCTTACAACATTATAGCCATAAAAGCCTGTTCATTCAAGTTTTCATGAGGAATCTAGCCTTGGTTGACAAGTGTGGTAAATAGAGGCTCAAGACAGCCCTGGTGATCCCTGTTCCTGGTGCTCATGCTCTTATGGAATTCCGTGTCTGCGAGTCTAGATGAGACCTGTGACTCTCATTTAACTCACGGAGTACGGCAAGGATGATGGGTCACTTCTGGGATTGCATCATGTAGGACTTGGACCTCCCTCCTGAGAGCTGAATTCTGCCAACAACCATGTGAGCTTAGAAGCAGATCCTTCCCCATCTGAGCCTCAGATGAGTCTCCCATCCTATGTGTTCCTTGGCTGTGGCCTCATGAGAAGCCCTGACAAGAGGACACAGCAGGAGCGTGCCTGTACTCTGTGACCCACAGAAACTGTGAGCTTGTAACTGTGTGTTGCATGTTCAAGCTGCTACGTGTATGGTCCTGTGATGATGCCTCCATAAGTGACCAGTACAGCAAGGGACCTGGTTATGGGAGGTGTTCAGAGCCCTTCACACGGGTGAAGGTGTATTTGAGGTGAGATATTTGGGTAATGGGGTCTAAATGATGGTATTCTTGGGGATGCACCTAACTCCACAGTTCTAAGTGAGGGAGAGCTCCTGACTGCCGAAGCAGCATAGAGAATCCCCACCACAGCGGTCTTTATTAGCAATCCACAGAATCATGGGTCTTAAAGAGTCCCTCAGAGTTAATCTGTCTTATCTGCAGATTTGAGACAGATTAATATCTAAAGCATTCTTCTTTATCACTCCCTTCATGACTTATCAGTAATGTCTGATAATGAGTTTCAGTCCTTGCCAGGCTACAGAGGGAAATTAATGGAGGCAATTAGGAAAGGTTAAGGGGGACGCAAGTTAATCTGGTTAAGAGCAAAGACTTATCGTGAAACCAGAAAATCCCTCTACCTCCCCTCCCCTCCCTTTTTCTATCCTCTTCTCTTTCTTTGACTTGGCAAACATTTATCGAGGTCCCTCTATGTGACAGGCTTTAAGCACTAAGTTAGAATAACAACTATGTCTTATAAGTCTTATTTAATAAGTGGCACACGGGTCTTACTTATTAACCTATATCTTAAAAGATCTCAATTTCAAGTCAGGGGTTAGAACAGACACATAATCAAATAATTGTTATAATCAGATAAATGCCAATAAAATCATAGGCCAAGTATTAGAGATAGCTAATTAAACTGTGTCCCTGTTTTCCTTTTCCTTTTTCTTTTTTTTTTCTTTTCTTTTTGTTTTTCCTTTTCTTTTTCTTAATACCAGGACTAAATAAGGGAAGGTAGTAGAAGAAGTAGCCATAAATACTTCAGTTAGGAAAGCTTAATGAGTGGCGTTATGGGTTGAATTGTGTCTCCCAAAAGACATAGGCTGAAGTGCTAACCTCGGGCATCCGTGCATGTGACCTTATTTAGAAACAGGGCTTTTGCAAAGACAGTCATGTTAAGATGAGATCATTATGGTGTGCCCTAACCCAATGACTGGTATCCTTAATTGAAGAGGGAATTTTGGACACAGAAACACGAGGGAAGGATGCCAGGTGACTACGGAGCCAGAGATCAGACTACAGCGGCTACAAGTCAGGGAACGTCAAGGATTGAGTTACGTCTAGAAACTAGGAAGAAGCAGGGCAAAGCTGTTCCATTCGAGCCTTCAGATGGAGCAAGGCCCGCTGACACCTGCATTTTGGACCTTGAGCCTCCAGAACTCACGACCATATGTTTCTGTGGCTGTCAGCTGCCCAGCTTGTGGACGGTGTGATGGCGGCGCTAGGAAATGATGCACTAGTGACATCACACTGATTTGGCCCAGGATGAGGGAGTGATTGGGAATGTCCTCTATGAATAAGCAAAAACAGGTGGAACCCACTGAATGCCGTTGTTGGCCCTTTTTTGTTCGAAGGCAACAGAGACTCAGAAGTCTGTGGGTGCCTCGCCTATGTGTGGCGGGCAGCATTCGGTGAGCACCGGCTGCCCGCCCACGGTCACCGCTGGAGGCAACTGTTCCTGCAGCCCTTCTCTGACTGGGGAAGCCAGAGGCCGGGAGGCTGCTCAGAGAGAGGCCCAGGCAGAGATGTGCACACGCAGTCAGCAGACTCCCCAGCGGTGCAGAATGTGATCCTTGGGGACTTACTGTGCCTCCAAGTTTATGTTCAACACACACACACACGCGCGCACCCCAAGAAGAAGCTGTTCCTCGACGAGGCAGTCTGAAGTGTTCTAGAAAGGTTGCTCCATAAGAATGAACACTTGGCTCTGCAGTACCAACTTCGCTCTTTGCTGCTGGTACTCTGGGGTTCTCCTGTGGGTCCTCCCGAGAACACAGACACTGTCTCCCAGAGGGCGGAGGCTCCATGACGCAGCTCCTTCTGCCAGAGACCTTGGGGCGTTCTTGCTCTCTGCCCATCACCCCGAGCACCCACTGGCCTTCCTTCCTGTCAGCTGGGTCTTCTCCACAAGTCTCCAGGACACTCACCTCCCTTCATGTCCACTCTGAGCTCTCTACTGCAAGAGACGTCCTTTCCTGCCCAGACGACAGGAAGAAACTGGATTCACCATTTGCGTTTGGCCGTCCAGCCTGTGTCCCCATAGCAACCAGACTTCATGTCGAATGCAGTGTGAGTTCTGCTGTACCCCTTGCCCCCCTTCTGTTATGAATGTTAAGGACTTAACATTCTTACCACTGACCACCACCCCCCATCCCCACTGCTCGTGCTATAGGGACCAGAACTCACAATGATGCCCGGGTCCAATTCTGGGAACTCCCCTGCCTCACCTTACCTCACTCTCCGCCTCACTGTTGACCTGATGCGCTCCCCCACCCTGCTCTGTGTCTGCTGATTTTCTGCCTGGGAAGCTTTGTTCTTGTTCCCCCCAAATGACGCTTCTTTCTAGGCCATGCCAGGCCCCTTGGTCAGAGGTCCCCAGCATGTCGTGGAATTTCGCAGAGTGTAACTCGTCAAAGATCCTTTGTGTTTAAGGTTCCCTGTTGGACGTCTGCCATCTACATGGGATGCCAGCTCCCCGATGGCAGAATGCACACTCTTTTCACCGTGCTCTTGTATCTGCAACCTTAAGAGCAGTTTTTGTTGAATCAATAAGGGAAGGGATGGCACTAAAGGCGATGTGTTTTGAATAGTAATTGGGTTCTCAATTCATGAACTTGTTTACCGCAGGATGATGTTCTTAATGCTGCTGTTGTTCAGAATTCTGCCTGGTGAGCACAGTGAGCGTTAGGATAAAACGATCTTTCCCCCCTTCTCCAGAGTTTGAATGAAATTAAACAATAAACAATGCATGGTAAAATGTGAGTCTTCAAGGAACAAGACAAACAAAGACACTTCGAAATTCACTCTGCAGTGAAATCCATCAGTTCGCATGGCAGGAGAATGTCAACCAGGAAGAGCTTGAATTGGCTTCAGATAAATATCCAAAGTATGGAATCCATTGAAATAATTTAAAATTATGGAAGCCCATACCATTGTATGAACATGGCTCCCAGCTCCAGGGAAAATCTGTCAATAAAAGCAAAACTGATTCTAATTACGTCTCCTGTTTTGTCATGCTGTTCAATTATCTGTAATGATTCAATTTGCTGATCATCATTAGTATTTATTGAACTTGTATGATGCTTAAAGCTGTATATTTGCCTCAGTGATAAACTGTTTCATGTGTCAGTTTAATAAAATGTTGTGTACAGTGCCATAAATGAGTACTGTTCAAGACCAGTCGATGCAAGAAAACAATGTCTGGGTCTATGCTGTCCAATGTGGCAGCCACTCAAAGCCCATTTAAATTTAAATATAAATTAATTTGAATTAAATTAAATTAAAAATTCAGTCCTTAAGATGCATTAGGCATATTTTCAGTGCCTAATAGCCACAAGTGGCCAGGGGCTGCCATACCGGACAGCACAGAGCATTTTGCATTAGTACAGAGAGTTCTTCTAGCTGGTGTATGTCCAAGGAGCTTTCTTAACTGTATCCTGATAATACAAATCAGTAGTATACTTCGTTGTCTTATTTGAAGAGTGAAACGGGTTAGCACACGTTTACTCAGCAGAGAAGAGTAGTCACAGTTTCCTAGGGCTCTTTGCGGCATTACATTCATCTAGTTGTGGTCAGCAAACCACACACATCAAATCCAACCTGTCCCCTCTTTTCTAGGAGAAGGTTTAATTCAGGCACATGCTTCCTCATCCATTGATGTGTCGTGTATGTCCGAGTTGAGTCACTGTGATAGAGACCATATGGCTTGCAAAGCAAAAAAAACCATGTAGTGTCTGTCCCTTTGCAGAAAATGTTTGCCGACCCGTGGTCTGGATCATTGTGTCCCACAGAGTCTTGAAGGATTGACCACCCACCGTGGAAGGAACTAGGAGGGATCCCAATTAACAGAGACACTAGAGAAGGAATGATTTGTGTGGTTGAGGTTGTATTCAACTACTTCAGACGGCTTTCATCAATGAGAATGAAGACAACAGGGCAAAATTTACGATGAGGAAAAGTTATGGTCAGTGCATGGGAATAAGTTTTTAATAATTGGGCTGTTTTCTGGATAACAGGACAGTCGCTCTGAAAGATTAGAGCCTCCTTACTACAAAGTGTGACGGTGAAGTGGAGTGAGCATCTCATGGACGTTTCTAGAGCAGATTCCAGCCCATAGGCACATGGATGCCATGATTTCCCAGGTGGACCTTTCTGCCTCACAAATCCCCTGAAGACTCTGATGAAAATCCCTTCCCAAGGAAAACACTCTTCCACTGATACGCACATGGAATGAGTTCAAGAACCTCTGAGCTCTGTACCTCTTAACCTTCAAAGAATTCATGCAATTCTCAAATTCGATGAGATAAAAATATTTTCAATTATGTAAAACCTGAATCTAAAAAGAATTCAAGACAAGTCATAATTAGCAGTCTACTGTTACATGGTGCAGATTTTAGACACATAAAAACCCATGCGAAATGCCTTCAAAACATTGTCTTCTCCAAGGCGCGTTAAAGCAAAAATGCTGAAGGCCTTATGTTTTCATTTTTATGGATAATTTAGTGCTAAACTTAAGATAAAAATTTAAATTTTTGGAAACAAGAAGATCTGTGAAATAATCCCATTTGTGCAGGTGTTTTCTTGCATTGAAGCCATTGATTTCCGTTTGGCGTTACCCTGATGACCAACCTTACACTCCACCTCGAATCCTTTCCCTCTTTCTATCCACCTTCTGACCAAGATACTGTGTTGGACGAGACTCACTTTTCCTTTCACTGGAAAAAAAATACTTTGATTTCCTATAGGACTGAGATTTAAACTTAGAAAGTTTAAGAAAGCCAAATCAAGTACTAAGAAAATTCACAAATGAAAAATGTCTTAATATTGTTATGGGCATTTATTACATATCCAAATCATATTATATCATCAGAAATCATAATAACACCATTATGCTCTGCAATTACATGCTTCAGTAGCAGCTTATCATGTGTTTACTGTAATTACAGCATTTGACTAATTACAGCAATTATGCCACTTAGTGGCTGAATTCTTAGCTCTGAATTCCATTGATTGGGTGGACTTTCTCCATAATTCTGTGAGGTTTTGCGCCCTAAATTTGGTGAATGTAGGTTCGAATTTTATGTTGCTAGATTCTTCCAAATTTCCAGTAATGATTTTAGAGATTGGGGATGACGATGCCATTTTCATTTGTCTTACCGTATCAAAATGTCTAGAGAAGGGCAGACTGTTCCCTTGTGGCCCCAAGCACAAAAATGCTGCTACCTGTTGGGTAGGTCCTTGTCTGCAGACCAGGGGCTCATGTCTGTGTCCTTCCTTGTCGGGGGCGCCGGGGGGAACTGTTGCGTTAAACAGACAGGCTGCTTCCCCAAAACAAGAAGTCAGTTTGTTAACTTGATAAAAATAATCAAGTTATTTCTCATTCCACGGATTCTTCCTTGTTCCACCAATGGCTCGTTAAGCTACATGCACTACATAAGTGTTTTGTTTGTGTGGCATTGTGCAGCCGGAGTCCAGTCACTAACACACCCTGTGTATAGGGGTTGAACTGCAAACTCATTCCACGGGTGTGTTTTCATGTGCCTGGTTCGCCCAAGCCGCTGTGCCCGCCACGGAGGAAGGAAGAAATCACGGGAGACACAGGCCCCATGTCCAGAGACTAATCTATCCAGCACTTTCCTCATGTCGGCAAGGAAACCTTTGACTTCCAATGAAAACCACACAAAGAACAGTTTAAACTCCATGATCTGCTTTGGTGTTCTCTCCCTGTTTGCTTTTGAGAAGGAGGGAGTGAATTCCTTGAGTTCAGTCCCCGCTTCCGACTCCTTCTTCAGTAACAGTGACATTGCTGACAGCAGAGGGAGGTGCAGGGAACCTGGGCGTTGTGTTCAAGGCCTGGGTCTGCAAGCTGAAAGCTGTTAGACTTCGTGAAAGTCACTCAACGTCCAAACTGCAGATTTCTCATATAGGTAGGAAGGGGATTTACAGTAGCTACCTCCTAAGACTTTGATAGCAGTTAAGTGGGAGGAGGAGAGCTCTTCATGAAACAGCGTGACAAATATACGGAACGTTCGCAGCCTCTGTTTGAAGAAAAAATATTCACTTGATGAAATAATTGACTCTTTTCTCCCTGAGAATCAGAGTTCTTTGATACGACGCTGTTGATTGCACGGACACAAACGTCTGCAGCTCCTAACAGCTTTTCCCATCACATTCATCTGCTGAAACAAGAAAGCTTGAAATTGGAGGCTCTGGGGAGTGGAGTGTCTTTCAAAATTAGAATAGCAAGGATTAGGTGATCACATAAAACTACTTGGAACTTGAAAGTAGATCTAAGGAAAAGTATCAAATATTTACTGGTAATCCAAATTTTATAAACAGCTTGAGAACAGAGCAGAATGTCACCCCACGTCAAGTTTAGTATCTGGTGTTTGGGTTGCAAGTGCTATTTCCAAGTTGTGTTCCGTCATGAACTAGTCATGAAGCCACTGAGTATTGTAGTAAGATGGGAGAGACAAACAGGGTAGAATAGGACACACACATATATCTTCTTTTTAATTTGATGGTAGGCTATGAATAATGAATAATAATTGACATACAGGGGAATTCATAAAGTAGTTATTGTTAGAGCATAATCTGAATAAGACTTACGATGCCTTCTGTGTGATCACTCTATATTACTAATTCAAGACGGACGAAAAATGTGGAGCTATGTCCTGCATGTTTATCCGTTTCTTTTGGCCACCCTTGTCCTCTGAGGAGCTCACTTTTACTGGGTTGAGCTTTGACTCCACTGCTGTAAGCGTCCTGAACCTTTTCTGGGGCAATGCAGAGTGGCTTTAGAGAGGTATCTTTTTTTTTTTTTTTTTTTTTTTTAACCAGTGCATTTTTTTTTTAATTTATTTTCAGCCTAACAGTATTCATTGTTTTTGCACCACACCCAGTGCTCCATGCAATCCGTGCCCTCTCCAATACCCACCACCTGGTTCCCCCAGCCTCCCACCCCCGCCCCTTCAAACCTCTCAGATTGTTTTTCAGAGTCCATAGTCTCTCATGGTTCACCTCCCCTTCCAATTTCCCTCAACTCCCTTCTCCTCTCCAGCTCCCCATGTCCTCCATGTTACTTGTTATGCTCCACAAATAAGTGAAACCATATGATAATTGACTCTCTCTGCTTTACTTATTTCACTCAGCATAATCTCTTCCAGTCCCATCCATGTTGCTACAAAAGTTGGGTATTCATCCTTTCTGATGGAGGCATCGTACTCCATAGTGTATATGGACCACATCTTCCTTATCCATTCGTCCATTGAAGGGCATCTTGGTTCTTTGCACAGTCTGGCGACTGTGGCCATTGCTGCTATAAACATTGGGGCACAGGTGGCCCTTCTTTTCACTCCATCTGTATCTTTGGGGTAAATACCCAGTAGTGCAATTGCAGGGTCACAGGGAGGCTCTATTTTTAATTTCTTGAGGAATCTCCACACTTTTCTCCAAAGTGGCTGCACCAACTTGCATCCCCACCAACAGTGTAAGAGGGTTCCCCTTTCTCCATATCCCCTCCAACACATGTTGTTTCCTGTCTTGCTAATTTTGGCCATTCTAACTGGTGTAAGGTGGTATCTAATGTGGTTTTCATCTGAATCTCCCTGATGGCTAGTGATGATGAACATTTTTTCATGTATCTGATAGCCATTTGTATGTCTTCATTGGAGAAGTGTCTGTTCATATCTTCTGCCCATTTTTTGATATGATTGTCTGTTTTGTGTGTGTTGAGTTTGAGGAGTTCTTTACAGATCCTGGATATCAACCTTTTGTCTGTACTGTCATTTCCAAATATCTTCTCCCATTCCGTGGGTTACCTCTTTGTTTTCTTGACTGTTTCCTTTGCTGTGCAGAAGCTTTTGATTTTGATGAAGTCCCAAAAGTTTATTTTGGCTTTTGTTTCCTTTGCCTTTGGAGACATATCTTGAAAGAAGTTGCTGTGGCTGATATCGAAGAGATTACTGCCTATGTTCTCCTCTAGGATTCTGATGGATTCCTGTCTCACATTGAGGTCTTTTATCCATTTCGAGTTTATCTTTGTGTATGGTGTAAGAGAATGGTCGAGTTTCATTCTTCTACATATAGCTGTCCAGTTTTCCCAGCACCATTTATTGAAGGGACTATCGTTTTTCCACTGTATATTTTTTCCTGTTTTGTCGAAGATTATTTGACCATAGAGTTGAGGGTCCATATCTGGGCTCTCTACTCTGTTCCACTGGAATAGAGAGGTATCTTTAGACTGTCATCGTTCATTTTTGACAAGTATGTAAAATAAGAATTCCCAAATGACACGAATGATTGAAACAGACTGGGCTATTCTATAAGCCACAGAATTCTGATCTAAAAAACCCCAAACAAACAATGAAATAGTTTTCCCTCTAATATTTCAAGCAAAACTTACCTTCAGTGCACAGGAAGTCACTGGCATGGTGTTTGCACAACAAAACGGGGTTACGTTTTGCTTTGTTAATGTGTAGCCCAAATCAAACTTCCCTTTGCATGGCTAGTTCAGAGAGTAGCGTTTGGAAGGCATCACTTAGCATTCACTGTTCTACCATCGGGTTTTCTGTTCTTTGTTTTTTTTTCTGTGTTTGTTTTAATGGGCCCCACACCTAGTGTGGAGCCCAGTGTAGGGCTTGAACTCATGACCCTGAGAGGAAGACCTGAGCTGAGATCAAGAGTTGGACACTTTGGTGACAGAGCCAGCCAGGCACCCCGGCTTTCCGTTCTTTGGGTGGGAGCCCGCATTTACCTGCATTTATCTGCAATCTTCCTTTGAGCACTTCCTGCTGGCGTGCTCAGCTGGCTGTCATCCATTTGAGGGCTTGTTTTGTCAGAGTCCTTAAAAACGGCTCCCAGAACTGGACCGTCATCTAGATGTGGCTTGTCAGGCACAGAGTGTCATTGTCTTTCTTACAGCCACACAATACATTCCCACGGACGCAGCTTGAAATTGTGTCCTTGGTTCCTGCACGCTACATTGTAGGTTCCTGGGGTGATCGCCGTCACCCTCCCGACGTACGTAGTCATCTTTTGTTTGGTGTCAACATGACAGAATGTTTGGGTGGGTAAATCACTCTTCATTACTTCGGAACACAACGAAGTGAATCATTTTGATCTACAGTTGGATCTTTTCCCTCTCAGTAAACTATGTCTCATTTGTTCCTTTGATTTGCGAGATAGAATACCAGGTGTTAAATCTAGTTATCCCAGGGTTCGATTGCTGGTTTGTCCACCTCTTAGCAAACAATGGGTAATTCACAGGCTTCCCTTTCAACAACAGGGATGAAATAGTTGATGTTTTAGAAGGTTCTTATAAGGGTTAAAAGTGTTATTAAATGGAAAGTGCTTACAGCACGTAGGACATCATAGTTATTTAATGAAAGTTATCGTAATTCCTTCTTGTCAGTTATTCTGCTGGCTTCGTCGAGAAAATAATTTCTTTACACCGACTCTCTCTCTGTTCTGTGTTTTTCGTACACACACCGGCCCTGGGCTCCTTTTCTCATTTAGCTTTTGCCGCAGACACGTGAACTCTAGGGATTACGGAGCCCTGGCTTGGCCAGCAATTAGAAAATATTTTTGATACCCGTTTGGAAATCAGTTCCTTTAAAGAACCTTAAAGGGAAAGGAGATCTCCTGACATTCCTGGAAGCCTTCTGTGATGTTCTCAGGATGCTTTGTCCCTTATCTGCAATCTCATAAACGCCTTGTGTGTTCTTCTATAAAAACGTGTGTTACAGCCACTGCACAGCGCTCATTATAACCGGCGGGCTACAATGCTTCTTTGGAACAGTGGACTTCACGGGAGCCCCCACGTGTTTCCCATGTGCCTATCACGGCCACTGGCTTCCCAGGAGCTCCTCAAGTCCTGGCTCAATGTAGGAACAGAACGTGCAAGCTGGTTGGGTGTGTGGACAGTTCTGCTAGGATCTGTCTCTGTAGTCACACAGTCCCCAGCACACTTGAGTTATTTATTTAAAATCTCCTCAGAATTAGTGTGGTGCTAAAAAACCCAGTTTCTTGCATATGCCCTGCATTCCCTTTTTGAAAGCTGGGGTCTTTGCCAGAAGTCTGACAGGGATTTTACCTACTCTGTCCTCCCCAAAGTCTGCGGATGGGGTTTTTATGCTCATGTCTTCAAGTCTTCTGAGTAAGCTGGGATATAGTGTGTCTGGGCATGGATATACTTTATCTTAAACAATCCAGTCCTCTCTTACGCTCACTCACAGTGGACGATAGTTTCCTGTGAATCATGTTTTCCTACACATCCACTTGGAAGACGATTCATCCACACTCTCAGGACACAACACCACGGAACCGTAAAGCTTTCCGTCTGCTTCCTTCAACACGATTTCATCTGCCCCAAGTGTTCGATCTGTACCTCCTTTGCTCCATGTTTTGCTTCAGATCCAGCTTTCAAAATCATTTTCCTCTTAGAATTTTTGCCAAACCTATTAAATGATTCCTAGGATTTACCATCTGGTGTATGACTTGGACTGAGAAAAAAAAAAAAAGGAACATCGTGAAAATACGCAACGTGATTATGATTCAGAGGAATAGGGCAAAAATGCCCTTTGTGTCTTCACCATTCCTAGTGACATACAATCCTTTTACAGCTCTGTCTTCTGGAGGGAAGCTCTGCATTACTTACGGAAGCAGTGAACGGAAAGTAGAACGTTCTCTATCAGACTTCTCCCAAAGGCAACTTGAACCCGCGGCATTACCCTTCAAACAAGCTTTTGACTGGTGTAATTTGCTGGAAAACGTATCTAGAAGCCAATTACTCTTTAAATCACTTGTAAGAACTTAATTTTGAAGGGGAAAGACAAATCTAGAAATTTACATGTGAATGGGCTTGACTTCATTAGCATTTCATAGACAAGCCTCTTCTCAGGCATGTGGAGTGAGGGAACTTTCCAGCTGAAGTGGAAATTCCACTCTCTGCCTTTGCAGTTTCGAGAGCACAATCTTCCTTATTGCCTCTGAATTCCACTCATTCTTTGGCTCTCACTCTCGAAAAGTCATACTTGGTGGGGTTTCCTAATGAGGTGAAGAAAACTGCCTTTGCTACGTAGGAAATCTGTGCTCTACTCTTGAGGCAAACTGTAGAGGCAGCCCTCGGTTGGGTTCAGTGCCCTGTGTGAGGTCTGGGCTGTCTGATCTGTTATACCCTGGGCAGCTCACAGAGGTGTGACTTGCTCATGCCTTTCTAGGCTGATGATAACCTGAATGCTGGGAAAGGGGCGGGGGGAGGGTAGATGAGTATATCACATCCCGAGCTCTCATATCTGTTGTGTTTCCAGAGCTAGTGAATAAATATTTACTGAACACATAGTAGTTGAAAAGCCATGTGCAAGGTATTTTAGATAAACCGAATCATGGGAGCTTCACAAATAGCCTCGTGTGTCATGACTACTATCGTACTTGGTGCACAGACACTGAAATACTTTCTATGCAAGATGCAGACATCAAATACCGGGAGGACAATCAGCTCTTCCCGTTCCAAGTCCTGCCTACCTGACCTGGCACCGTGCCTTTAGAGATTTTCAGATCTGTCTGTGAAGATGGAACCTGCTGTCCCAAAAGATAAAAGATTCATGAACCCATTATTGTGTACGAGGACGGCTGAGGGACAGAGACCACCAGGGCTGTGAGAAGAGTCGGGATGGGGAAGCCACAAAGGGCAGCACTTACAGAATTTGGGGTGTGTCTCCTTGCTGCCTAGGTTTGGTGCCGGCGTTGTAGCCGGGCACAGAGGAGTCGTGTACCCGGGGAGATTGCCAGGGAGTTTATTCTGGTGACAGATAAGTGTCGCAGTCACTCCCTCTGCTCAGACCACAAGTTCTTTTCATTTAGAAAAGTTTTCTCCTGTTCTAGAGCACACTTAAGAGTACAGACTGTTAACACACAGTTTAATTTTGCATGCTTAGTGGCTCACGACACAAACTGCCATCTCCCAGCTTCTGTGAGTCTGGAGCCCAGGCATGGCTTGGCTGTGTCCTCTGCTCAGGTCTTAGCAGGTGGGAATCACGGTGCCGGCCGGGCTGCACTTCCTTCTCAGGCTCACGGTCCTCTGCTAAGCCTGGAAGGTTGTTGGCAGAATAGGCTTCCTTGTAGTGTGAGCCTGAGGTCTCTCGTTCCATCTGCCAGGGCCCGTTTCAGGTCTTAGAAGTCAGCCACAGTTCCTTGCCCCGTGCCCCCCTTTGACAGTTCACAGCGTGGCTTCCGCTTCCTTCTTTGTGCCGGACAGTAACTGCCACTGCCTCTTGCCACTTCCTTTCTAAATCAGTTTATTGAAGATTTTATTTTGACGTGATCTGTGTACCTAACGTGGGGCTCACACCAACCCCGAGATCAAGAATCACACGTTCCCCTGGCTGAGCCAGCCAGACGCCCTGGATCTCGTCACTCTTAAGGGCTCCGCTGAGTCGCTTAGGCCAGCACAAATAATAACTCTTTACATTAACTCCAAGTCACCTCTTTACAGACCTGGTCATTGCAGTGACAGCCTTCATATTCATGGATCGTGACCGTGCTCAAAGGGAGGGGATTGTGCTGTGTGTCTACACCAGGGGTGGGAATCTCTACGTCTGTCTGATACTCCTGCCCACCACAGACGGAAACTAAGGGAGAAAAAAAAGGATCTAGATCTCTAATGAGGAAGGCCAGTGGTTTGACCTTACATGCGTGGAACTGGCCGGCTGGAGAACTATGAGAACATGGGGGGCTTTGCAGGAAACAGTGCGGCTAGGACTGAAGGGACGTGTTTTCAAGCCCACCCTTGCCTTTTGTGGTGGATGACAGCAGTTACCAGTCCGGGGACTGGGGCTCCAGAGGTGCAAGGGTCCTTGCGGGGAAGATATGAAGCCGTGCATGAACGGAGAGAGTGCAGACTGAACAAACAGTGGATTTCACACAGAACTTCTCAAATGTGTTAGAGCTGCTGCAACACATTTCTAAATGTAGTGGCTCGAAAGAACACAAACGTAAGACTTTACAGTCCTGGGGGTCAGAAGTCCGATATGGTCTCATTGAACCAAAAGGTGTCAGTAGGGCTGCCTCCCTCTGGTTCTCAGGGAGAGCCTTTTGCCGCTTCCAGGCTGCATGCCTGAGCTCCTAGTCCTTCCTTCATCACAGTGCATCACCTCAACCTCTGCTTCCCCGTCACCTTCTCTCTTGGACGTTGGTCCTGCTGCTTCTCTCCTGTGGTTGCACTGGGACCACCCAGATAACCCAGGAAACTTCCCTCACTCAACATCAACTGATTATGGGCTTTAATCCCATCTGCGACAGACCATCGGTACAACACTCTGATTAGCTTTTTGTGGAGTCCCTGGGAGTTGTAGCCCAGCCCAGTTGGGACGTGTGACAGGGCTCATCACAGATGGGACTCGTAAGATGCAAATTTGAAAGCGTGGCTGAATTAAAGAGAAACAAAGGTACTTCATCTCTCTTCACTCTGGTAGCTCTTGTTACTGGGGAGGGGGCCCCTGAAATCTTTTGAAGCTTGGCCGGTCTTCCTCCCAACAGGGACAAGAGCACTGGTAGATGAGGGGGGGCATCTGTTGGGAGGGAAGGGGGTCCGGGAATCCCAGTGGGGAGCATGACAGCCCTGGGTGCTCACCACACAGACCCCAAAATGGGGAGCAGAGAGCCGGGGAAACACAGAGGAGAGGATGTTGAGGACGGATTTTGGTGTAACTTGTAATTCTGTTAAGACTTCGTCACCGCTGCCGGAACCTCAGTGTGCTGTGCGCTCACTCTTTCTGTTTATTTTGGTCCCAGCTTCCGGTGAAGCATGGGACTGTCATCGGAAATTTAGTGCATTAGCATTCAGCGTCTCATACATTTACTGCCTCGGAATCACAGGGAGAACCATGAGAATAATGATTTTTTTCCCCTTTAGTGAGCAATTAAATGTGATGAATATGTTCTACACAATGGTGGGTGTTGGAATTAATAAGCTGAAATGTCAGTGCGTGACTATTTGTATACTTGACATCTAATAATTACATCATTTATCATAAAAAAAATCTGGCAATCTTAAATAGAGAGCATTTGTAATTAATCTTCTTGCCCTGGAAAGTCCAATTCATCCCACAGTCAGAAAGAGTCAGTGTTAATTTCTTTTCCATCAGCCATGCGCCACAAGTTAATGTATTAAAATCAGAACATTTACAATAACAGACTAATTATTTCCTCTACTGTAGTAGAAAAATGCATGGTTCTTATGCTGTTCATCAGTCACCACAGTAAACCCCATTTAATTCTCCTTGAAAGTCAAGTTCTTCCCAGTGGCAATTTTAAACTGTCAAGTCGGTTGAGAAATCCAGTTTGCTAGAGTAATAAAGAATATTGACTTTTGCATATCATTATTGTTAATATACTTTAAATGAGACTGAGAAGGAACTCATTAAAACATTATTTTTCAGGAGATGAGTTTGAGTCATCAGCTGATGAATGAAGCCACAAGAAATTATCTGAATTCTGTAGAGAGAGCACAGATTTGAAGTGTCTGTGCACATATACTTTCTATAACAAATTTAATTCAGTAAACAAGATACATATTTTAAAATTGAAACACAAGGCATCTCCTAACAGCTTTCCACTTGAGGGCAAGACGTGATTACCAAGAGCAATCGAAGAAATGTGAGTATATCAGTTTTGAATGCTCAAAAATGTGACAGAAGAAAATATTAAAAATTTTGTCTAGAAGTTGTTCTGAAAACATAAGCAAGAAAAAAATGACAGAGGCATAAAAATCTGTGGATCAGAGATATTTATATGGGTTCTAAAAGCATAAGAAAAAAGTATGTAAAAAGGCTGATTTTATGCACAATAGAGCAATAATGGAAATGACATGATGGCCCAAATCTATTTCAGTCTTCCAAAAAGGAAAGAGAAAAATCAAGATACAGTCTTTGGTGTCTCCAGGGGAAGAGCCAAAGGCTGTGAGGTTATCTCACCCATTTTTTGGTAGAAAGGGGGATCTCCCAGAGAATTTGGTGGCCACGCTAAAAACATTTCCTTAGCAAAAACCGGAGAGGTTCATCTGGGGAAGACAGCCATCTTGGTATGGCCAGTTCTTACCCACTTTCCTGGAATGTATTTGGTGGTCCGTGTATGTCAGTGGAAGAATTGTAATTTTTTCCATGATTCACTATTTATTAATGTCATAGGGTAGGCCTGCCAATTGTTCGTCTGAAATCCCCCTTATTTCACAACTGCTTTGCAAAGTTGGCGTCATCACGAAAGCGTTCCAGGCTGGGAGGGTTTCATTCGGAAATGTTCGAGAGGGTCAAACAATCTGACACTGGGCAAGACAAGGATTGGAATCCATGTGTTTTTCTCTCCAGCTCCAGACTTGACCCTGCCTAGTTGCGAGCTCTGTGTGGTGAGTGGGAGGCACATCTCACTCCACTCAAGGGATTTTTTCTCTTAGCACAAGAAGGCTGGGACATAGCTTACTCTGTCTGCAGATGATGGAGACTGTGTATAAATGCAGGAAGGAGGAGGAGAAAAGAAGAGAAAGGGACCGAAAAGGAGAAATGGAAGAAGGTTGGAGGAGAATTAGAAGAAAAATTGGGATTAGAATTAACATGTGAAGCAGGAGGAAGAACAGTAACTCAGGGCAAGAGAGATCAGGGAATAGTATCTTACTTTTCGTGATAATAATGGCCCTAAAGGGAACTCACAAAGGAGGGTATGCCATCTTTAGCACCCTCAACATCCTCAATAAGACAGAGGACTTAAATACTCACTGAGTATTTCCTATATGCCAAAGACGTTGCTCGAGCATCTCATTTAATTTTGCAGATGAAAAATAATTTGCATTCCAGTGAGTTCAATTCACCCATTTAACAATCAACAGAGCCACGTTCGAACCTCCTGAAGACACAGTGGAGCTCCAAAGGCCAATCAGGAGTGAGTCTGGAGTTGGAGCCTGGGCTGTGGCCCTGGGTCTCTCTGCCGCCTCTGGGGTCGTGGGTGGGGAGTGTGTCCTGAAGCATCACAAGGAAGGGCTGTCAGGTGCAGTCTGTAGAGGACAGGCCCCTCCACGTCCCCTGTTGCCAGTGTTGCCGCTGACACCCACTACCTGGGGCTCTTCCTCGGAGGCTCTGAAGGGCCTAGGAACTTAGCTCCTCCCCACCCTGGAGGTGACCTTCAGCCAGTAATTTCCAGCTGCAGCTGTGGGAGGGGACGACATCAGGCTCCTGGGCTGAAACCCGAGTATCATCACAGGCAGCACCACCTAACACTATGAGAGATTTATTTCTTCGGGTGCCATCGTCTGACAGATAGAGGGGACAGATAAGAAACAAGCTCGTACTTCAGAGGAAGGACAAGGGAAGAGAGAGAACAGACTCTAAATTTAAAGACGCTTCGGAGCCTTTGGAAGATAAACTACCTGATGTTCTTCTAGGACGGCCTGAGTGACCAGACGCATTCGTTATTGCCGAGGACAAACATTTTCTGGAATTCTACCATCTACGCTGCTCCATGCTCTATCAAAGAACCCAGATTCCGTTATTCAACATAAGTGAGGTGACTTCAGACTCGGCTGCCTTCTGAAACCGACAAAAAACAATATCCCTCTTTTTATCACATTTCTTGAGAAAAAAAAAACGGGGGGGGTTGGTTTATGTTGAAGCAGCATCCGAACGTATCTTACTCAGCAGGGGCCCTGGGAAATGCTTTCTTAAAACCATATTGCAGAATCTTCTACCTAACTCAGAGCTTTGCTTGTGGTGGAAGGTCAAGCCCCTCCGCTACTTCTTTGCATTTCCACCACACATACGTCCGAGGTGTACACACTCCAAACAGCGAGACCCCTGTCCACACATGCATGTGTTATGAGCCAGAATCCATGCAGTGAGTAGCTCAAAAGCTTTCACTGATTTTGTGTCATCAGATGTGACTTGGGAGTATGAAATTTAATAATTCAGCCAGCGTTGGGGTGCCTGGCTGGCTCATTCGGTAGAGCAGGGGACTCCTGATCTTGGGGTCATGAGTTCGAGCCCTGTATTGGGTGTAGAGATTGCTTAAAAATCAAACTCTTAAAAAAAAAAAGAAAAGAAAAGAAAATTTGACCACCATTGTCTAGTCATCCCAGGGGGAAAAAACAAACAAACCAACCAACCAACCAAAAAACCATTTACTCATTTTCAGAAGGCTTTTTTTGCTATAAATATTGTAGGACTTGTTTGCTTTTTGCTAATTTTGATCTCTATGTTTGGCAAATGTGAATAGAGAGTATAGAACTCAGTTGCATTTATATATTCCTTAGAAAATCACACCAAAATAAATATTCACCAGCTTCTGGTCACAGTTGAGCTTTCAAACTCCAGTTGTGTCAAGTTTGATTTTGAAGAAGAGCTCATTCCTGGCAACTCTTGCTAAAATGAATAAATGAGTTATATATTCCATTTCATGCCAGAAACATAACCGGTCCATTTGAATACCAACAAAAAAGGTATTGTGCCAGCCTTAAATGATCGCAAGTCGTAACTTGGAGAACACCTTCGAATCACGTAAGGGTCATTCCTTTCAAGAGAGCTGAAATGCTTCAGAATCTGTTAACTCTGTTTTAAGTCACAACTGTTCTTCCTGCGTTTGAAGAGTTTATTATGCGATGAGCTGAGCAGTAATAAACCTTATTGGGCTCTGAGCCTTTAACAGCCGTGAACACAGAGGGAAGGAACCCAGTAGTAACTGCTTTCTTAATTATGTCTGCGTTTCAGAGAGGGGAAAATTTCTGGGGAGCAGCATGTGAATGGATGGTGAAACATGCCTTCAAGGGGATTAGGAGAGCTGATGTTTTTATATAAACTCAGGTATTCCCCAAGTACAACCACCAATGAAGATTGTATTTCCTTAATTCAAAGTTAAGGAAGTATTTTTAATTTATCTTTTTCCCCCCATCTACAGTTTTGTTTGTTTCAGAAACCAGTATGCATCTTACCTTCTTCAGTGGGATGTAGTAGCGTTTCTTTTCCCTGAAAATCTCCCATGTTAGATTTTTGCTGATTTACAACTGACGCTGTCTTGGAATTAAAGGAACGCAAGGAATGTTGTACGCAATGTTGAGAATCCTGTCTCAGTGGCCTGTCGCTGCTATAAGAAAACGATCACAGACTCAGCAGTTTAAAACAACACACGTTTATTATCTCACATTTATTATCTTACAGTTCTGTGGGTGAGGTGTTGACATGAGGCTCACAAAATCCAGGTGTTGGCTACGCCGTGTTCCTGATTGAGGAATTCACTTCCAGACTCCCACGAGCAAGTTTTTGACAGCCCTTGTTTCCGTGCTGGGCTCTGAGGTCCCCGTTCCCTTGTTGGCTGTCAGGTGGGGGTGATTCTCAGTCCTCGACTTCGTGCTCGTTGACTGGTTCTTGGTCCCTTGCATCTCCAGAGCCGGTAGTAGCAAGTTAAGCCCTTCTCATGCTTCATGTATCCGACTTCCTTTGTCCTCTACGTCACTCTGATCCCGGCTGGGAAAGTCTCCTGCTTTTAAATGCTTAGGTCATTGGTTTGGACCCACCCAGATAACCCAAGATAAGCTCTGCATCTCAGCATCCTTTATAAATCACATCTATAAAATCCCTTTCTATATGTAAAGGAACATATGCTCAGAATTCCAGGGCTTAGAATGTGGACCTCTGTGGGAGCCATTTTTCTGGCAGGAACGTGTCTTGTATGAGTTAATTCTTTCTAAAGCCCCAGAGCAGAGCCAGAACAGCAGACTGTGGAAGGCCCCACACAGAACAGTGACACAGCCAGTGTGTACACATGCAGGCCTTCAAAGACGTTTTTGGTCTTGCAATGGAAAGAAATTAGGACAATATTTAAAAAAAAAATTTTTTTTTAAGATTTTATTTATTTATTTGACACTCAGAGATCACAAGTAGGCAGAGAGGCAGGCAGAAAGAGGAGGAAGCAGGCTCCCTGCCGAGCAGAGAGCACGATGCAGGGCTCGATGCCAGGACCCTGAGATCATGACCTGAGCCGAAGGCAGAGGCTTTAACCTATTGAGCCACTCAGGCGCCCCAGAAATTAGGACAATCTTAAGCACGCAGGTAAACACGCCTGTCTGTATGTCTGTACAGAGCATTTCGGTATCCTGAAAGGCTGTATACTAATGACGCAAAGAAACAGAACCTGGTCCCCTTACACCTGGCGTTTTAGGAGGTGCCTGTTAATAATGGATGGCGTTAGCTCTCATTCCTAGAGAAAACGCTTTACAGGCTCTCTCTCTCTAGCAAAGCCCCTGAGCTGGCGATGTCCTAACATCTACTTCACTGAACAGCAACAAAATCATAATTTTCTTGGGAAGATTGGGCCATATTTCTAGACAATTGCACATTCTTTTATTACCCTTTCATGGAAGAGCTAGCTTAAAAATGGGGAGCTCCTCTTGGGGTCAGCCGAGTAAAGTTCTCAAATCCAGTACTCCCTGCTACTTTTGGAGAGACTACCGGTATTTCCATTTTACAGAAAATGCCACTCTTTTGATGGGTAAGAATCACTTTTTCCCTCATTATTATTGTGGACGGTGGTGCAGGTGGCCGTGCCATGAATTTAAAGGCCATCCTGTGACTATCAGACCCGAGACAGTGGAGGACAACGCACCTGTTCAGTCAGGGTAGGGATTGACCTACAGAGGGAAAGTCACATTGTAGATTTCCCTATACTCAGCTGCTGGACTATGTACTAGAACTGGAAATCATTTTTATCACCCAAATTTGCAAGCAGCATGCGTTAATTTACATAGGACATATGAGTCACGTGAGCCAGATATATTACCTCCGCAAGTAAAAGATTTCATATAAATGGCTACAACACTTAAAGAAAATCTCTACATATTTTAACTCACTTAAATTCACTTTTTCACCTCTTAAGTGCAATAAAGTTGCACACCAAGTGTCTGGTTCTGCCAGTGGTCATTTCAGAAGACAGGCTGTGATTTCTGCCTGAAGCCAGACTGGATTAAGGGACCAAAAGTAAGAAAACCATGCCTTTCAACCACTTCCCAGTCTTCAGAGAGTCCGCAAAAGGATTTTGCAGAAACAAAAATGACATTTATATTATGCACCTTAAAAAGTGCTATGGTAGACTTTCTTTTTCCCGTTTCAAGAAATTTTAACAGAGATTATTGCATTTCCATAGATAACATGACTTCTGGTCCAGTCACAAAATTGCATACCTAACAGGGGTACCGTGATAAAAATACTCAGCATCTGCTTTTGGGAAATATGACTTCTGAATTCTTCAGATGAAAAAATAATGAATCAATCCCGGCCCGTGTTTTATTGCATTTGAATATGTGATGCGTACTCGCTCTGAATTTCAATCTCTCGGTTTTGTGTGTGCTTTCTCTCTGCCAGTGGTTGCAGATGCACTTTTAAGACTTCCCAAGGGCTGACTTGTCAGAAGGCTTGTTTCCCCTCATTTCCCCCGCAGGCAGGACCATCCTTCTGTGACAGCAGACCAGGATTCAGGTTCTGGGTCCAGCTGCCCTCACTCTCCTTTGTCTGAATTTCCATGAAATTTGTTTTTGTAATTGGTGTTGAATGATGTCCTACACAGGTGCGTGATGAGACCTTTTAGGTGTGGTATCTTGAACGGGCTACAGTGTGGAGTTGCCTTGTGGCCTCCTAGTACTGTCCCCAAGGAGAGACCCTTCAGCTAGGGGTGCTCCCACGTAGACTGTGGACCACAGGGAAATCCCTGGTTTAGAGCAAAACCTTGGCAAATCGGCCAGAGCCCATCAGTTGCCCTAACTGAGCCGGACCCAAAAGAAAAGTGAGCTGGACCCACAGATGGTGGAACCAACCTAGCCCAGGGCGGAAGCTTGTAGAGAGGAAGGACTGAGAGAGAGAAAGGATGCTTGGGAGTTTGGCAAGGATGATGATGCTTTTTCCTGAACTCCATCATCGTGGAGGACAGATGCTCAATGCTACTGGATGTGAGGGGATTGAAGGGCCGCAGTGTATTTTTAACATGTTTGTTGGCATTTTTCTAACACGTTTGTTGGCTCTTGAGTCTGAAGCAAGCAGAGAAATCCACATGAAGAAGGCCACTGAGGTCAGGGAGGTTGATCAGGAGACTAGAACCCGGGGTTTGGCATGCTTTTTCTACAGAGGCCCAGATAGTATTTTAAGCGTTGCGGCCGTACAGTCTCTGTTGTACCTACTCCCCTCGGCCATCACGGCTTCACAGCAGCCACAGGCAGCCTCTCCACAAATGGGTGGTGGTAGAATTCCAACAAAACTTTATTGACAAAAACAAGCGGTGGGCCAGATCGGACTGTTGGGCTGTAGTTTGCCAAGCTGCCATCATGAACTAAAGACTGGTGTCTAAGGAAGATGAGTACTCGTGACGGCACTTCTGAAAGCTTGGTGTACAATGGTCCCCTGGGATCTTACTTCAAAGGCAGAGATTACCAGGCTCCACACCAGTTTCACAGGAAGTAGATCACACTGTGAAATGTGGATTTAGGGGATGGATGGAGAAAATGCACGTAAGAAAGAAAGGAGAGGGAAGCCTTCTAGAAGCCAGGTTGAAAGGGTCATACAAAATGCCCCTAAGAAAGCGAGTGTAATTAGCATGACACCTTACCCACTTGAGATAGCAACAAGTTTCGGGTTTGTGGTGGGAATGGAAATCTTCATATGGAGGGTTGACAAACACATGGGCAATCAAGCCTGAGAATAGTGGCTAATGGCAGCTACTTACTGTAGAATAGCAAAGGTGGTTTTTAATGGAACAAAAGTTGATCCCATGAAAAGTTTTAAGATAGGACAGACACCATCATGTGTTTTAAAATTAATTTATTTTTAAAATTCCAATAAAGTTAATGTCCAGTATTATAGTAGTTACAGGTGTACAATATAGTGATTCAGCAATCTTCTACATCACTCAGTGCTCGTTCTAAGTGTGCTCTGAACCCCCATCACCTGTGTCTCCCATTCTCCCCCACACCTCCCCTCTGGTAACCATCAGTGTATTCTCTGTAGTTAAGAGTCTGGTGTTTTGTCTCCTTTTAAATCTGTTCATTTGTTTTGTTTGTTAAATTCCACATAGGAGTGAAATTGTATGGTATTTGTCTTTCTCTGACCAACATATTTCACTTAGCATTATACCCTCTCAATCTGTCTATGTTGTTGCAAGTGGCAAGATTTCATTCTTTTTTATAGCTGAGTAATATTCCATTGTCTTTATATACCACATCTTCTTTATCCATTCATCTGTCAAAAGACTCTTGTGTTGCTTCCATATTTGGCTATCGTAAATAATACTGCTGTAAACACAGGGACTCATATAGCTTTTTGAGTTAGTGTTTTCATATTCTTTGGGTAAATATCCTGTAGTAGAACTACTAGATCCTATGGTAATTCTATTTTTATCATTTCAGGAACTTCCATGCTGTTTTCCACAGTGGCTGCACCAGTTTGCATTCCCACCAATAGTGCACAAGTGTTCCTTTTTCTGCACATCTTCATCAACACTTGTTTCTTGTGTTTTTTTTTAATTTTTAATTTTTTAAATTTCTTTTCAGTGTACCAGAATTCATTGTTTATGCACCACACCCAGTGCTCCATGCAAAACGTATCCTCCATAATACCCACCACCAGGCTCAGGTTTCTTGTGTTTTTGATTTTAAAACTTCTGGCAAGTGTGAGGTGATATCCCATTGTGGTTTTAACTTGCATTTCTCTGCAGGTCAGTGATGTTAAACATCTTTTCATGTGTCTCTTGGCAATCTGTATGTCTTCTTTGGAGAAATGTCTGTTTATGTTTTCTGTCCATTTTTGTATTGGGTTATTTGGTTTTTTGTTTCTTTGCTTATTTTTGGTTTGTATTTTGGTGTTGAAGTGTATAAGTTCTTTATATATGTGGATGTTAATCCCTTATCAGATATGTCATTTGCAACTATCTTCTCCCATTCAGTAGGTTGTCTTTTAGTTTTGTTTCCTTTGCTGTGGAGGAGCTTTTTGTTTTGACGGAGTCCCACTAGTTTATTCTTTTTGTTTTTGTTGCCTCATGCTTTTGTTTCTCTTGCCTCAAGAGACATACCTAGAAAACTTGCCACAGCCAATGTCAAAGAAATTACTGCCTGTGTTGTCTTCTAGGATTTTTATGGCTTCAGGTCTCACATTTAGATCTTTAATCCATTTTGTTCATTTTTGTAAGAAAATGGTCTGTAGATTTTCCATGTAGCTGTCCAGTTTTCCCAGCACCCTTTATTGAAGAGATTATCTTTTTCCCATTGCATATTCTTTCCTCTTTTGTCACAGATAAATTGACCATGTAATCATTGTTTTATTTCTGGGCTCTCTATTCTGCTCCATTGATCTATGTCTATTTTGTGCCAGTACTGTACTGTTTTGATTACTACGACTTATAATATAACTTCAAGTCTAGAATTGTGGTATCTGCAGTTTTGTTTTTTTCTTTTTCAAGATTATTTTGGCTATTTGGGGTCTTTTGTGGTTCTTGCATAGATTTTAGGATTGTTTTTTTCTAGTTCTGTGAAAAATGCTGTTGGTAATTTGTGGGGGTTTTTTTTGTTTGTTTGTTTGTTTTTTAAGATTTTATTTATTTATTTGACAGAGAGAGAGACAGCACAAACAGAGGGAGCAGCAGAGGGAGAGAGGGAAACAGGCCCACCACTGAGCAGGGAGCCCGATGCAAGGATTGATCCCAGGACCCTGGGATCATGACCCGAGCCAAAGGCAGATGCTCAACCAACCAAGCCTCCCAGGCTCGCTGGGATTTTGATAAGGATTGCATTCAATGTGTAAAGTGCTTTGAGTACTATGGATATTGTAACAATATTTGTTTTCCCAATCCATGAGCATGGAATATATTTCCATTTGTTTGTGTCATCTTCAGTTTCTTTCATCAGTGTTTTAATTTTCAGAGTATAGGTCTTTCACCTCCTTGGTTAACTTTATTTTTAGGTATTTTATTATTTTTGGCACAATTGTAAATGGGATTGTTTTCTTAATTTCACTTTCTGCTGCTTCATTATTAGTGTATGGAAATGCAAGAGATTTATGTTTATTGGTTTTGTATCCTGTGACTTTACTAAATTCCTTTATCAATTCTAGTAGTTTTGTGGTGGAGTCTTCAGAGCTTTCTATATATAGTATCATGCCATCTGCAAGTAATGAAAGTTTTACTTCTTCCTTACCAAGTTGGATGCCTTTTGTTTCTTTTTGTTGTCTGATTGCTACGACTTCTAGTACTATATTGAATAAAAGTGGCGAGAGTGGACATCCTGCCTTGTTCCTGATCTTAGGGGAAAGCTTTTAGTTTTTCATTATTGAGTATGATGCTAACTGTGGATTTTTCATAATTGGCCTTTATTATGTTGAAATCTGTTTCTTCTAAACCTAAATCTGTTTCTTCTAAAACCCTTGTTGAGGGTTTTTTTCATGAATGGATGTTGTACTTTGTCAAATGATTTTTCTGCATTTATTGAAATGATCATATGGTTTTTATCCTTTCTCTTGTTGATGTGATATATCATGTTGATTGATTTGTGAATATTGAACCACCCTTGCATCCCAGGAATATATCCTACTTGATCATGGTTAATGGTTTTGTTAAGATATTGTTGGATTCAATTTGCTAATATTTTGTTGAGGATTTTTGCATCTATTTTCATCAGAGATACTGACCTTAATTCTCTTTTCTTGTAGTGTCTTTATTTGGTTTTGGTGTCAGGGTAGTGAAGACTTCATAGAATGAATTTGGAAGCTTTCCTTTCTCTCCTATTTTTTGAAATAGTTTGAGAAAAAGAGGCGTTAACTCTTGTTTAAATGTTTGGTAGATTTCACCTGTGAAGCCATCTGGTCCCGGACTTTTGTTTGTTGGGAGTTTTCTGATTACCAGTGGAATTTCCTTGCTCATAATCAGTCTGTTCAAATTTCCTATTTATCTCTGATTCAGCTTTGGGAAGTTGTAAGTTTCTAGGAATTTATCTGTTTCTCCTAGGCTTTTCAATTTGTTTGCATGGAATTTTTCATAATATTCTATTATAATCCTTTGTATTTCTATTCTTTTGGTTATTATTTCTTCTCTTTCATTTCTGATTTTATTGATTTGAGCCCTGTCTCTCTCTCTTTTGTCAGGTCTAGCAAGATCCAATTTTGTGGATCTTTTCACAGAATCAGCTCCTGGTTTCATTGATGTATTCTGTTTTTTTTTTTTTTTTTTTTTTTTTTTTTTTTTTTTTTTTTTTTTTTTAAGTTTCTATTTCATTTCTTTCTGCTCTAATCTGTATTATTTCCTTCCTTCTACTCTTTCTGAGTTTTCTTTGTTCTGGTTATTGTTTGTGCCTTTAGATGTAAGGTTAGGTTATTTATTTGTGACTTTTCTTGCTTCTTGAGGTAGATGGGTAATGCTATAAACATTCCTCTTAAAACAGCTTTTGCTGCATCCCAAAGATTTGGGAGCATGATGTTTTCATTTTCATTATTCTTCATGTATTTTTTAATTTGCTCTTTTATTTCTTGGTTGATCCATTCATGATTTAGTAACATGTTTAGTAGCATGCAACCTCCATGTGTTTGTATTCTTTCTAGATGCTTTCTTCGGGTTGATTTCTAGTTTCATAGTGTTGTGTTCAGAAAAGATGGCATGACATTGATCTTTTAACTTTATTTAGACTTATTTTATAGCTTCACATGGGATCTATTCTGGAGAATATTCCATGTACACTTGTTAAAAAAAAGTGTGTATTCTGCTGTTAAGGATGGAATGTTCTGAACATATCTGTTAGATCTATCTGGTCCAATGTATCATTCAAAGTACTGTTTTCTTACTGATTTTCTGTTTGGGTGACATACCAGTTGATGTAAGTGGTGTGTTGCAGCCCCCTACTATTATTGTAGTACTATCTACTACTTCCTTCATGTTCATGAGCTAATCGCTGCTTTATGTAGGTGGGTGCTCCGATGTTGGGTGCATATGTATTTACAGTTGTTAAATCTTCTTGTTGGATTGTCCCTTTTTCATCATGTAGTATCCCTCTTTGTCTCTTGTTACAGTCTTTGTTTTAAGGACTATTTTGTACAATATAAGTGTGCTGCCTTGGGCTTTCTTTTCAACTGCTGGTTGCTGAAGTTTGAACCCATTCTAAAAACGCTCCGTTTTTACTTCTCTCCCCAACCCCCACCCATGTTTTAGGTATATGGTGTCATATACTACATCCTTTCATTTTTGTGAATCTCCAAACTGATTTTTATAGATATACCTAACTAGTGTTTTTGTGTTTACAACTTTTTTTTTAACTCCTGCTTATGGTCTTTGGTTTTCAGTCAAAGAATCCTCTTTAGCATTTCTTATAAGGCTGGTGTAGTGTGATGAATTCCTCTAACTTTTCTTTGTCTACAAAACTCTTTATCTCTCCTTCTATTCTAAAAGATAGCCTTGCTGGTAGAATACTCTTGGTTGCAAGTTTGTTTTTTTTTTTTCTTTCAGCACTTTGAATATATCATGCCATTCTGGCCTGTAAATTTTCTGCTAAAACATCAGCTGATAGCCTTATGGTGTTTCCTTTGTACATAAGTGTTTTCTTTTCTCTCACTGCTTTAAAAATTCTCTCTTTGCCACTACTTTTTACTATTTTAATTACTCTATCTTGGTGTAGACCTCCTTGCGCTGATTTTGTTGGGGACTCTTTGTGGGTCTTGGATCTGGATTTCTGTTTCCTTCTTCAGATTCAGGAAGATTTGTGCTATTATTTCTTCAGAAACATTTTCTTATTCTTTTTCTTTCTCCTCTTCCTGGGATCCCTGTCACTTGCATATTATTATGCTTGATAGTGTCATTGAGTCCCCTTAATCTATTTTCATTTTTTGTTATTCTTTTTTTCTTTCTCCTCTTCGGCTTGGTTGCTTTCCGTTACTCTCTCCTCCAGTTGCTAGCCATTCCTCTGCTTCCTCTAGTCTACTGTTTATTCCCCGTAATGTATTTTTAATTTCAGTTATTGAGTTCTTTGTCGCTGGTTGGTTCTTTTTTATGTTTTCTATCTCATTTTTGAGGGTCTTACTCAAATCCTCCACTCTTTTCTCAAGTTTGGTGAATATCCTTATGACCATTACTTTAAATTCTGTCAGACATATTACTCGACTCCAGTTGGTGTAGATCTCTGGCTGTGGTTTTGTTCTGCCTTTCGTTTGGGTCGTATGCCTCTGTGTCCTCATTTTGGCTAACGCTCTGTCTGTTTCTGTGTGTCAGGAAAGTCAGCGATGTCTCCTGCTCCCGCCAGCGTGGTCTTATGTAGAAGAGGGCCTATAGTGCCTTGCAGTGCAGTGGCCCCTGTTCACCGGAACTGGGTGCTTTGGGGTATCTCTAACATGTGTTGCATTCTCCCTGCTGTTGTGATTGACCTGTGTTTGCCTCTGGTCTAGTCATGTTCAGTGACTCTGTCGTGGGCAAGGTTTGGTTCTTGTGTTGTTAGGGGACCAGTCTGGGGGTGGGGGGTGCCTTGGGCTTGAGTTGAGTCAGACAAGGCATTTGGTAGAGATGCAGTAGCACCAAACTGCACGGCACTTTCTCTGTGTTTTCTCTTGAGAAGCTTTCATTAGTGGGCAGGGCTTGCAGTTGGAACAGCTCCGTGCCACAGCCCACTGCTGGGGCCTCTGTCAGATGGGCACGTGCAGTTATCCTTCCCTCTCTTGGAGCAGGAGTCACCTTGGAGTGATCCTGGCACCTGTCATGGCTGCTTGCACAGTGCCAGGCTTGTGGCGCTGCTTTGGATGGACTCCTGCCAAGGGAGACACCACCATATTTAAAGGCTGATGACAAGACGCTGGTGGACAGGGGTGTGGGTGATCCAGGAGAGCAATAGAGAGGCTAATGATCAGAGCTGGGGTGCTGAAGAGGCAGCTGTTCAGGACTAGGCTTCATGGCAGGAATCATGTTTATAAAAAGAGAGTGAAAGCAACGTGTCCAGCGGTAGGTAGATTTGAGGCAAGAAGATAAAGCAATTCCAACTAGAGCTTCTGTTGTTTCCATAAGCAGTGTTAGGTCACCAGCTCAGGGTGAGAGGGGCGGTCCTGTGGCTGGTAGGCTTGAGGGGAATGAAGTTCCTTGTAGAAGGTGGGAGAAAGCAGCAAGGAGAAAAGCGGGAGGGTTTGTGGGGAGGGCTCTGCATCCAGACTCAAGTCCCAGGTCTTCAGAGGAACTTCTATGATCCTCTCCCGGGTGATTTTCACTTTCCTTCATTCAGTCTAAAAATATCTATAGTGGGCCTATTGTGTCCTGTGCTATGAGCTAGGGATATAAGATCAATAGAAACCATGCTTGCTTTCGGGGGATATAAAAAAAAAGAATATCATTGTGATGTAGGAAGGGAGAAACCAGAGCCCCACCCAGAGGGGCATACACACACTGGGGAGTCTGGGACGTTCGTTTACCGTTCGCATGCACACCCTCCACACCCAGCTGGGGGAGACTTGCTGCCATTCTCCAAATCTTCCCTCCTGTCTCCGTCTTTAGGTATTAAAAATTGTATCCGTCTCAAGATCCCTAACCCAAACTCTCCTGTGTCTTTCCTCTCATTAAGCACCTGGTGTGCTGCTTTTCAATAAAGCACTCTTTATTGAGGAAGACGAGGCAAGGAATGCCTAGAGAACCGGATTCCAAGGAAAGCAAAACCAACAAAGAATATGATCTAAGCCAGCTGCTTATACGTCATCATTCCTGTGTGACATTTTCTTACCAAAAATAAATGATCCTGAATCTATTATGATGACAAAAATGAGAACAGGCCTCAGAAGAACTAGAGGCAAAATCTGTCCAGAAAATAATCACTTAATTCTCATATCCTCCCATCAAAGAACATTTAACACAACTACTCAAAACAGAATGTCAAATCAATTAAGTGAATTGATCACCCCTTTCCAGTACTGTTTCATGAATAATGGAGCTGTATTTTAAATCAAAGGATCATTTTCTATTCCAGGCTCACAGGGTAAAACCATTATACATAATGGATCAAATTAATTGAATTATTACCTGTAAAGTTACCAGTAATGGTTTGCACAGAGTTAGCTATAATCATTGTCAGTGGGATTAATTGTACTAATTCTATGTTCATTTTCCAAAGAAGCTATAAAATATTGCTTGTTGGGACATTCACTAAACGCATAGAGAATTAAAACCATCTCTTTGGCAAATTGCTCCAAACTCTATCCTAAATAAATACTCAAAAATTCACATGCAGCAGGAGACGTTTATGCCCTTTACAAGTGGAAAAGAAGTGTCCAAAGTCATATTCTTACAAATCTTATACCTACATTAGCCCCATCTTGAGGTTTTATTTCTTGTGATGATTGTTGGTGGAGACTAGGAATTTTTAAACTAAGTGAATTCCCATCAATTTGCAGAATGTTTTGCAACCTATTGTGCCAGACAAAAGAATAACAGATTTTCCTTGACCACAAAGGTGAGAAAGGATGAGGAATAAGTCTAGTTTAGAAATGGACACTTCTTTCTGAAGTTTAAGTCGGCAGAACAAGAGAAGAGTGGAGAAAACGTCCGTAACCTGCAATGTCCATTACTGGCCCATGGCTGCAAGACCTTCACATTCTTAATACAACGCCTTAACAAAATCTGTAAGACCCAGTGTCCTTGTTTATTTTGAATGCGACAAGAATTATCAGGCATCGGCTGCATTCTTGGTCCCATGATAGGTATAGCGGGAGAGAGAGACAAAGTTCTTCCTTCATATTATAGCGTGGATAATGGAGCACGTGTGAGGGAGAGTGGCTTGGGGGGTTAGGGAGCCATACATGGAGCTCTCTGGGTTCTGTTGGATCATGGCCACCAGCAATTGCTTCTCTGGCTGGGTATGCTCATTCTGGACAGTGACCTACCTACCGCCCAGCCCCATCTGACTCATTCTCAATTCACCTCCCTTAGTAGTCATCTGTTTTTGTTGCAAACACTTGACAATATATCTGTATTTTTTCTTAACCACTTCTTAATTTTATCTTCCTGCAAATTACCAATTTTACTCTTGGTGTATTAACTTTATCTGCCCAGGTCTCTTCTAAAAATAGGATCCCACCTTCTTTCTGGAATTGCTCCCCAGTGCCACAGGGAAAGCCTATAAAAACAGGATCTGAACCATTTCATTGCAGGAGGCCTGTGGCCCAACCCTATCACACTGGGTTGGCAGTATAATCCCAAAAAAGCCCATCAGCCGTCTCGGCTTTCCATCCGAAAGAGTAAGAAAATGGCAGGTTCAGAGTGCTGGAAATCTTTTGATAGTCCTTCGAGCTGCTTGTAAGAAATCTGCGTAACCCAGGAGTGATAAGGACAGAACAGTTCAATATATCCTAGAGAGAGCGGCCGTGTTACACTCTAAATAGTCTGCATTCTGCACCCCCAGCAGTTATTTTTTTCCGAAAGCCTGCCTTATTTTTATAACACTTAGCAACTCTGAAATTGTATTATTAGTTTTCTCCTTCTTTATTGGCCTTTTCCTCAATTCCCTTGAACGGAAGCCCTATGACATCAAGGATCCTGTTCTGTTCTCTTTCTCCACTTAACCTTTGCACCTAAAACTGTGTGTGATTCTTTATAAGAACTTGGGATATTCTTAAGGAAGGAAAGAAGGAATTCTTGAACCAGTTCCATGATGTTTCCATACCTTATTATCGTAATATTAAAAGTAGATTTACTTGAGTATATGGTAGCTTAAGTCTACCCTCATTCATTGCTGTGGGGAATGTCCAATGATACAGTCACTTTGGACAACTGCTATTTTCTAATAAAATTAATTCCATGGGACCCAGAAATTCCAGTGGGTATATAGCCAAAACAAAGGAGTGCTCATCTCTACAAAAAGATATATGAAAGATGCTCATCATAGCTTCATTAGTAATAGCCTTAAATTGGAAACGACCCAATGTCCATCAATAGAGAATTTATGAACACCTTTTGGAATATTCTTACAGAGGAACAACACTCAGCCATGAGAACAAACTGCAGAGAAGCTTAACAACCTAGGTGACTCTCTAGGTCATTATGTGAAGCTTAAGTACCAGACACCAAAGTCACATAGTGTATGATTCCATTTACATGGCGTTCAGGAGTAGGTGGATAGATGTCAGCACGGGTCAGCTCCTAGATGGGGAGGGCAGGGTTGAGCAGTAGCTGGGAGGGGCAGGAAGAAACTTTCCAAGTCATGAAACTCTAGAAAAATAAGATTTGCATCTTGCTGCATGAAAAGTTCTCCTTAATATATAAAACGTAGTAGGGGAGAAATGAAGATCTGTCATGTGTATTCTGTTTCTCTACATGCAAAAATCAGCTCTAGTCTTTTTTTTTTTTAACTGAGCTCAGCAGAGAGAAACTTCAGCCACCATTGGTTGTTTCTGAAGCCTCTCTGTTCTCCATTATGGGCAACACTTAAGACTGTGATTTTAGAATCAACTCACAGGGCTTTCTTAGCCTTATTGAGCCACCATCCTTTCTGAAGTCTCAAAATTTTCTCTGGAAAGTACTGAATCTTTACATATCACATGCCAGGTGACTTAAACACACAAGTTCCAACTCAGAACATCCCTGAATGTTGGAGAAGTTTGTTCCATTTTCTCCGTGTGCAGTTCCTAAGGAAACACTTGCCCTGGGTGATCCAGCTAAAGGGGAAGAATGCCATATTCTAGTGCCAGAGGCTTTACCGCCAGCTCCAGAGAGAGCATATCCATTTTAAACCAGAGTCCACAAAAAATGACGTGCCTGCACTACAGAAAGGTTTGCAGGAATGATACTCTGAAGGGAGACCCTGAGACACGGGGACACCAGGAGAAAGGGAATTTCCTTTACAGTGTCATCTACAGGAGACATGCTCTAACCTGTGGTTTTTCCTTTGTCCAGTTTTGGCAGTCAAATATTGATGTACAAACTAGTCAAATGAAGGGAGACATCTAAAGCGAAGGCATCAACTGTTCAATAGTCATTATTCCCAGGTGGATAAGAGTCCTCTTTCGTTACAATGGGTTATGCTAACATTCTTTTTTCCTCTTTTTAGAGGGACAGACAAGGGCAGGGAGGAGCAGAGGGAGAGAGAGGGTTCTAAGTAGATCCTGTTCTGTGCACAGCACAGAGCCCGACGCAGGGCTCCATCCCCCAACCCTGAGATCGTGACCTGAGCCAAAACTGGGCCTGATGCTTTACTAACTGAGCCACCCAGGAGCCCCAACATTCTGCTTAATTATTTTAATTGTGGTAAAATATGTATCAAATAAAATGCAGCTGATTCTTGAACAACATGGGTTTGAACTACACAAGTCCATTTACGTGCAGATTTTTTTTCAATAAATATCGGATAGTGCTGTAACTGCATTTTCTCTTCCTTATAGTTTTCTTAATAACATTTTATTTAGCTTCCTTTTTTGATAAGGATACAGTATATACTACATACATAATACATATATCCACAAGGTATATCTTAATCAACTCTATGCTATTGGTAAAGCTTCTGGTCAACAGTACACTATTGGTAGTTAAGTTTCTGGGGGGTCAAAAGCTGTACCCAGATTTTGGACTGTGCAGAAGATTGGTGCCCCGAACCCCTACATCATTCAAGGTCAACCGTGTACCATTTTCACCATTTTGAAGTGCATAGTTCATGCACTTAATTATATTTACCCTGTTGTTCACCTGTCACCACTGTTTCTAAAACCTTCACATCACCCCACATAGAAACTGTGTACCGTTAAGCAATCGCTTCCCATTCCCCAGCCCCTAATAACCTCTAATCCACTTCCTGTCTCTGTGGAGAGCAACAGCTCTTTTTAATGTGATTTCTGGAAGTTACTGATTTCTTAGAAGTAAAGGTTCACTTTAAAACCCTTGGTTCAGAATGCTGAAATTAGGGTCTTATTGCTCCCCTCCCTGTCACCATAGACATTTTGACAAATAACTGAATGACTATGTCATAAAGCACTCACATTTCCAGGAGAGAAAATAGCATCTTTTCTCACCTTAAAGCATTGTTATTTTCCAGTAGAGAAACACTGCTCTGTCACGTATGTATGTGAGTGAGTGTGTGTGTGTGTGTGTACACGTGCGGCATTACAGGTATACATGGTACAAGGAATTGTCTTTGAGTTAGAGATCTAGCAGATTCTTCGGTATATAAAAATACATTAGTGGAAAAACTATTCTTTGCCAAATTCTAAAATTACAAATAACTGTGGACAATAACACAGCCACCTAGTCTTTGGTACTAAGCTATAAATAAGCAGTGTTCCTCATTCTAGAGCAAGCACACGGCCAAAAGTCCTCATTATCCTCATTTCACACAGCGAGAGGGCAGGCATCACCCTGGTACACTCCGCCGTTCCTCCTCTAACAAACCGTGTGGCATCTCACAGAGAAACAGAAGATTTTTTTTTAAACCCTCCCTTCTTGCAAGTTCATAATCCATTTCCAATATTGAAAGGTGCAACAATTCACCTCTTTCTACCTGAGACAGAATCCTCCTGTTAGAATCAAAGCCAAAGGCAATCATCTCGTGACACAGGAGAGTAGCCTCATTAAAGCAAATCTCTCTGCTTCAAGATTTCATTTTTAGACAGTTTGTTTTGCATATTAATGATGCCGTTTTGCATTTCCTGCTTCGCTCTCATCTCTGACTGGTATTTTCATTGTAGATTGACAATGGTATGATTTGGCTGTGCTGACTTGCCCCAGGGAGCAAAGAGAATCTATCAAAAGACACTAACATAGGGTTGATGTCTGCTTGTTGTCAGAAATGCTCTCAGTGTGGGTTCTTTTTTCTCTCATCGTTATTACTGTCTTTTTCATCTTTTTATCAACATACTCTTATCACAACTGTTCTTTTGTGTCAAGTAGGCAAGCCATCAACATTTCCTCATCTATCAGTTTGAATAGGAAAAGGTCCTTCTAATATTCCAAGACTGTTTCACACTCTTGTACCCTTGTCTAATTTAAAACTTTATATTATTATAATTGAATGTGACTAGTTATTACATCAAATCTCGATAATAATTTTAAACGTGAGATTCTTTCTTCTCCCCTAACCTCTGTCCTTCTTCCTAGTCACGTCTCAGGGGGTCGCCTCAAATTGGAAACTTAATTTGCTGGGTTTAGTATTTAACAAAGCAATTGAATGTGCATTGAATTCAGGCCTCTAGAGACCCAAGTTTATTTATTCTTTGCCAAACAATAGCCTTTCCTTTTAAGGACAAAAAGCATACTAAATATTTCTTGGCCTTCGCATAGTGTGTGCTCGGTTACTCTCTGTGGAAATGAGATGTGAGTATAAGGACGTACATAATCCCCAAATGGGAAACTTTGAATGACGGAAGTGAGTTTTGATGGACAATATGTATATATTTTGCAGGCCTTCCAAATATGATCTAGTCTGTACTCCTTATGCTTTCAGAATACGGATTGGTTTCTAGAAATGCTGCATGCCGGGAAACGGTCATGCAGGCAGCTGTACTGTAAGGGGAGGCGTTCTGGGGGAGAGGAGAGAATTAGTTCCCATGGGCACTTGATGCTGTCTGGGACTGTTCTCCCGTAATGAAACATTGTTTGGAGGGCCAAGTAATAAGTGAGGCAAGGATGTCTCTTATTATTAGCACTAGCGCTGGAATCGACCTGGTTTGGGAAGAATTACATCACCTGAAACGAAAGTCGTACTGGTTCATTCAGAAAGAAGGACCGAAAAAATGAACCATTAGAGTATTGTCAAATAGGGTTTGCAGAGCAGTGAAAATATGACCCTTTCTTTCATGAAGGAAAGAGCTTTCCAAAGGTCCCTTTCTTTGACAACGTCAGAATTCAGAGCTTAGTGACGGCATGGGAGCCCGTGTGGACGAATGTCTCCTTTACGCTCTTCCTCTGGAATACCGTCACGTGAAGGCATGACGGGAATTAGGAAGTAGAAGCCAGGTGGACCAGGCCCGCTTCCGAGGGACTCCTGGAGCCCAGAACCTCGTCTCAGCAGCACACACCAGTGAACCGTTCATGTAGCGCTAGTAGAGGCTTAGTTGAGTCGTACGCAGATGAAGACCAAAATGAGTAACACTTCACAAGGCCGGAACCCATCTGCAGTCCCATCACCGCCCACGAGGAGCCATCTTCATAGGTCTGTTGTCATCCACATCCGCCCAGGTGAAGATGGGTCAAGGGTGAGAATTTTCTACCTCTGACCAGAGGTACATAAAATGAAGAGTGGGAATGGGTGCCACTTGTCACGTCTCCTTTTTTACGTACCGTACCAACACAAGTGACCACTCCTCCTCCGTCCGCTGATCCTTGGTATAAAAGGTGCCCAAGTAGTTTAACCAGGTTTGTGATTCCGGTAAAGGCTGAGTTGAGATAGGCGATCTGCAACCATTAAAGCTAGTCTAGAAGCCACTGGACAAACAAGATACAAATAAATGTTAAATGATTCGGTACACACTTAGTGACCACTAAATCACGGGACTGCAAGTTCTTTAAAAGCAAGATGCGTCTCGTGTTCGACACTGTGTCCCTAGGACCTTGCATCCGGGCACCGGAAGATTATTATGGGAGCGTTGGTTGAGTGAATAACACGTTCTTGGTATGTATCTGATGCAGAAACACGTAAATGAATGCTATTCTCTAGGAACCCCCAAGGTGTGTGTGGTGTGGGCTGAGTCACCAGCCTCATGTGGTTAATATCATATCTGTGCTATGAAGGGTTATGGTTTGTAAATGGCAGACAACAGAAACGGGAGGAGGGCAATAATTCGGCAATGGGGAGTCCAGAGAGTACATGATGCCAAATTAGGAATGAGTTTAAGGGTGAGTAGAAGTTCATCAATGACAGAAGGGAGAAAGGAGGCAGCTTTCTATGCCGAGCGACTGCATGGATACCTGAGTGTGGATGGCTCGCTCAGGGAACCATGGTATGTCCGTCATAGCCCGACCCTAAGATTTGCAAAGGGGACTAGCTCTGCATTGAATAGAATTGCAACATATAACCAGAATTTTGATTTTCTTTGGGCTTCATCGTTTTCATTCTGTAAGATTCCATTATATCACATTTGGGGAGAACGCCGATTTAGGGAGCCTACTAGGGGCTATGGATATAATTCAGACAAGACAGGACCAGTGTCTGTAGTAGAGTGTGGGAATTACTTGCATGATGAAGAAACTGAATCAAGAAAACATTTTGTAAATAGAATTGAGCAGGGGTGCCCGGGTGGCTGGGTCGTTAAGGCTCAGCCGGGAGCCTGCTTCTCCCTCTGCCTCTGCCTGCTTCTCCTCCTGTGCTTATGATCTCTCTCTTTCTCTTAAATAAATAAACCAACCAACAAATAAATAAATAAAATCCTTAATCTTTTTTTTTTTTTTTTTAAAGAAGGGTATACAAGTTTGTGTCTCCTATTAGCCATGTATGGAACCTGTGAATCACCATTTCTCCACGTGGACTGTGCTGGTGGGCTAATAATAATTCTTTGGCAGCTCTGCTCGCGTAGGTCACAGTGAGAATTATGTGTGTCCTCAGATACACCAGCCAGATTTTTTACACAGGAATACATCACTTTCCAGTAGTAGAGAGGAAAACAGGAAGTTTTAAAAATATTAGAACAGTTCAGAAGAAATATCATGCTGAACTTAGCATAAATGTTTCTCAGCTTAGGTAGAATTGTCTCTTATGCCCCCATTCTTGTCTAAAACATTTACTAGCATTTTACTAATGATGCCACTATTCGTGCTGTGCCTAAGCTCATTAGATATGAAAGTATAACAGTCCGTCCGTGCCTCAGAGAGTGTACAGTTTCGTAGGGAGATCTTACTTTAAGCCCGTAAGAGGGTTGAACAATATCATAGAAAATAAAAAAGAGTTCAGGACCACAATAGTCCCATTTCCATGAGGCGTTCTATGATAATAATTATACAAGTTCCCAAGGCAGATGACGGTCATGACAAAGGAGGGCAAATGGGACAGGATCTGAAGGGAAGGGAAGATTGAATTGTTCCAGCAAAGTGGGGAAAGTGTTCTAGGAGTTTCGGAAGATGAGAATACAATACCAAAGGAGAAAAACTCAACACCTTTTTTTCAGCTTTACAGAGCTATAATTGACAAATAAAATTGTAAGATATTTGAAGTCTACAGTGCCATGGTTTGGTGCATGTATACATGCATTGTGAAAGCATTACCTCCTCCGCAGTTGCGTAACACATCAACTATCTCACATTTTCCCTCCTCCTTCCGTTCCTCCCTCCCCTCCCGTCTTTTTTTTGTTGTTGTTGTTAGCGGAGTTACTTTACTCTCTTAGCCGACTTCAGTCACACAGCTGTAGTCACCAAGCTCCGCATCAGCTTCCCAGACCTTACTCATTTCATGCCTGAAAGTTCGTACACTCGCACCCACCTCTTCCTCTTTCCATCCCTCCGCTCCTGGAAACCACCTTTCTACTCTCTGTTCCTGTGACTTCAACTTTCTCTTTCTTTGTCTTTTGAGAATCCACCTATAAATGATAGGTCTTCCTCTGTCTGGCTTCTCTCACTTAGCATAATGCCCTCAAGGTCCATCCATGTCCCAAAAGGCAAGATTGCCTTCTTTTTTAAGGTTGAATGAACCAAGAACTTTGGAAAAATGCAATCAAACCTTTGTTCCCTTGGATCTAAGGATTGAGTTTTTGTTTTTGGTCTGTTAAGGTTATGTATTTATTTATTTGAGAGAGAGAGAGCTCACAAGAGCATGAGCAGGGGGAGGGGCAGAGGGAGAAGGAGAAGCAGACTCCCCGCTGAGCAGGGAGCCCAAGGACGGGGCGGGGGCTCCATCCCCGGACACTGGAATCATGACCTGAGCCAAAGGCAGACACTTAACTGACTGAGCCACCCAGGTGCCCCAGGATTGACTTCTTTTAAGATCTAGATTCTGGGAGTTGAATAAAGGGTTAGGAAGAGAAGGAACACGTTGGCGTTACAGGGTTAGGAGCACGAATCTTGGGGGACATGAATTTAATGGGACTGCTCTTCTCTTCTGGGCTGGGTTTCAGGTAATAGTGAGAAGGAACATTTAAGAAGAGAGGTGGGATGCAGAGGGAAGGAAAGTTGGAAGCACAGTGTGGCTAGGTGATCGCAAGGCTAGATACCATGAACCTAAAACGAGCCATCCTGAGAAGTTAGTGTTCAAGGGTCAGGAAGAACAGAAATAACAGTGCAAAGACAAGGGGCACCTGGGTGACTCAGTCCGGTAACTGTCCACCTTCAGCTCAGGTCATGATTCCAGTGTGCTGGGATGGAACCCGTATGGGGCTCCCTGCTCGCCAGGAAGCCTGCTTCTCCCTCTCCCTCCATGTCCCCTCCCCCAACTTATGCTCTGTCTTTAAACAAGTAATAAAATGTTGAAAAAATTAATAATGCAAAGAGAAAAGTATCCTTTTTACAGATTTGATAATTTTGCCTTGTGCTTACCATGGCCATCACCATGACTGCCGCTGAAATAGGTAAAGGTTCCCCCCATGGAGAGCACAGAAGGAGGGTACTGTGCCATATATTTATAGGTCTTTGCAAGTTTGCATGTGCGCACCTGTTGAGGAAATTACGGTAGAGTATCCTATTCATTTGCATGTGCACACGACTAAGTGAATTATGAAAATGCATCAGAGAACAGCTACCAGAGAGTTCAAAACGCTACTTCTCCCCCTCTCCACTTCCCCTCAAAAAGCTTTGTTGGTCATCTTTAGGGCACCCGCTATTGGTTTGCAAAATAAATAAAGGAGAGAAAAGTGTCACACATTTATCCTGCCTTTCCTGTCTGGATCGTATTTCATAATAACAAGGTAGCCAACGATGGAAAGTTATTCTTTGTGGAGAATCACATGAATAAATGAAGAAAGAATAGTAGAAGTAGAATGTCTTGCTTTGCCACCCCTCACGATATCATACATCATGACAATGAGCATTGCTGAAACCTTCAGGTGAGAGATCAGGGGGCACTTCCTACGTTTCGTCAGTGTCCCCTCCAGAAGGGCAGGTCAATCTTAGCAATATTCCATGTGCCTCCTGCTGGGATGCAGCTGTGAATCTCGTCGAGTTTCTGGAGCTAATCATCACTTTTATACAAATACATGCCAGGAAGGAGCATGTTAAAAATGACTGAAGTGTCAAGCTTCACCACCGAGAATGTGGTGGGACACTTTGTAGGAAAAATAACTCCGAATTCTTAAAGAAATCAATGACACAGGAAGGGGAGAGGCTGGGGGAGCTCCCACAGATGGAGAGAAATGCAGGACCAGTCTCAGGAATCCTGATTCAAACACATTAGCAGCAAAAAAGGTCATCTTTTTGCAGAAAGTCAAGGAAAAATGAACATGACTAGTATAGGATACCAAGGAATAGCCATTCATTTAGCTTGGTATAATATTTGTATTGTTGTCAAGTTTTGTAAAGCCCTTATTTGTTAGAGATATACCGTGAAGAAGTTCCAGGCGAATGATGAAGTCTTGACTGACTGTTCCTTTTTGCCTGGGACTGAGTGGATTTCTGAGACACGGGGTTTTCAGCATTGACATCGGGACTGTCAAGAGCAAATAGGGACAGTGGGTCACTTGATGTCTGAGAGTTTTTAAAAATGTTTCACCAAAGGAAAAATACCTGAGTGGGGTCTAGGAAAATGTTGATGGTAGACTGAGCAGTGAATACCTAGGTGTTTATCATCCTAGTCTGTCTATTTTGGGCTGTTTGACAGTTTCTATGATAATAAAAAATAATAATTAAATGACTTCCACTTTTAATAATGTTTTGGAATTTGAAGGGTGTATTTTCTCTATTTTCTCATTGTCTGGGGAATCAAGGAGTCAAAATGGGAAGGAATCTGGGGACTTTGCAGGGACGGTGACGGCCACTCCAAGTTTGTGTTATGGTGAAAACTTTCGGCAGAGAAGCCTAACACTGGGGTGATTTCTTCCTAGCTGAGTCAGATGTATTCAAACCCACTGAACACATCACGCAAAAGGCATCTTTACCTTCTAGATGACAGCAAGCTGAAGAACGAATTTATTTATTCATTAATTTTTTTTTTAGATTTTACTTATTTATTAGAGAGAGAGAAATAGTGACAGAGACAGCGAGAGAGCACATGCAGGGAGGAGAGGGAGAAGCAGGCTCCCATTGAGCAGGAATCCCTTGACCTGGGGCTCGATCGCAGGACTCTGGAGTCATGACCTGAGCCGAAGGCAGACACTTAACGGATTGAGCCACCCAAGCGCCCCGAGAAAGAATTTATTTTCAGAGACTGTTATTTTTATCTGAGACTTGGTGTGAGCGCTCACTGGAAATACGGAGCTGGTATGCTGATACAGCATCTGGTCTGAAGGAGCGCTACCAACAGCAAGTTAATTCTGCGGAGCTAACCATGAAGAAGGCAGCAAGAGGGGATTTCTGAGAAACAGTGGGATCTTTTGAGTTCAAATGGCAGGTAAATGGCACAGGGCGAATTTGGAAAGGGAGCAGAGAGCCCTGTCCCAGAGCCTACTGTTGGACGAGTGTTTCGATTATGCATCCTGAATGAAAGGGCTCAGGGCAAGGGCACCTCTGTCATGTTAAAGAGGTAACATACAACGGTGGCAGGAGAGGACAGTGAGCCCCAAGTCTCTTCACTTTCTCATTGGATAGAAGTTGACACTGTATTGCTTTAGAAAAATCCTTTAAGTTGACTTCCCTCAATAAAGAGAATGTGAGAAGAGCAAAAGGAAGCAAAGCAGTGAGGCCTGAAAATGGCAGAGGCAAGGCGGAGGAATTCTGGCTGAGAACCCATGGCCTGCTCCCCATGGGGGCCCACACGGGAGGCCTGTCCTGCCCTGTGTTCACAGACGTACCTCACCCGAGGGCCCTCTACACCGAGGCAGGCTTGTGGAAGGGCTCAGGTGGGACTCTCAAGGCCACCGATGGTTGCAGACCAGTGTTCTCGGAATTCGGTCACTCCAGCTTGGGTGGTGGCCGTGCGCGTTCAGATGCACTTGAGAGACACATATGTGTCCATCCCAAAGCCTCCACACTGACCCGGACACCACATCTACTTCAGGTGCAGGAAACCACAAACCGTCAAGTCAGAACAAGGTGGCAGGAAGAGTAGTGACGTAAGCCTTTTATCTGAAGCTGCCCGTGGTGCCCCAGGACAGGAAGTGCTGGGATTCCAGATCCCTTATGGGAAGCAGCCAGCTTTGCTGTAGTTTGTGGACCAGAGACTCCTTGAACGTGCAGTGAATGGGATAAAATATGAGCCTTGATTCATCATAGCATGTAGGTGAGAACAGCTGGGCTTTTGCTTCTGGGAGCTTTGCATTTAAGAGAAGATATTATGTGTTGAAGGAGCTCCAGAAGCTGGTTTTGCCTTCTGAAGGCCAGTTTGGGGTGTTAAGTATTCACAGCACCATCACCAGGCAATCTGGACAATTCCCAGACAAGCGCCAGCAACTGGGGAGAAGCTTGCACAGAGGAAACACTGACCTATCATTCACCACCACCACCATCATCATCATCATCATCATCACCACCACCACCACCGTCATCACCATCATCACAATCACCATCACTGTCATCATCATCACCATCATGATCATCATCACCATCATCACCATCATCACCATCATCACAATCACCATCATCATCATCACCACCACCACCATCACCATCACCACCACCACCATGACCATCATCATCATCATCATCACCACAACCACCATCACCATCATCATCATCATCACCACCACCACCACCACCACCACCATCACCATCATCACCATCACCATCATCATCATTATCATCACTGTCATCAACATCATTATCATCATCATCACCATCACCACCATCATCATCATCTTCGTCACCATCATCATCACTGTCATCAGCATCATCATCATTATCATCACCATCACTGTCATCATCATCACCATCACTGTCATCATCACCACCATCATCATCACCATCACCATCATCATCATCACTAATCCTAACCCTAACCCATCACCATCATCAGGACTAGAAGAAATCAATGTGTGGAGGCTCTAGGCCAGAACTACAAATAAGCAGGGAACTCAGAATGGAAGGCATCCAGTACCAGCTCTATCCAAGCAAATGAGAGCATGCTCAGAGCACGGTGAGAGGAGCAGATGTGGAGCCAGAGTAGGATGGAGACCCAGGAAGAGGAGGGGGATGGCAGAGGGCTCTGGTACCCTTCCTCTGGCCAGCTGACTGCCTGGCCAGGCCAGGCGAGCTCCTCAGTTTCGGAGCAAGCATGACTTGCACAGGGGGAGCCTTCCACCCTCAGCAGCCTTCTCCAAACGTCTCTGCTCAGCTGGACTTCATGTTTCCTGGAAGAAGGAGAAAATGTACCCAAAGGCAGCATGCAGGACTAGCGAGTGCCTGTGGGAATTGCGAAAAGGCAGATGTTCGCTGAAATCCCAGATTCACCCTTGACTTGCTCTGTGACCTGAGTCTCAAAACTCCCTCCTCAACCCCTCCATTTTTGCACCTTAAAATGAGCATATAGAGTAAAATTTCCAAGTTCTTTATGTTAACTAATTGAGATAGTAAAGCACAGATGTCTGTGTGCTAAAATATTCTCTTTTATTGAATAGTTAACGATAATATATAAAATCTAGTTTTGAAGAGAGATATCATGGATATAAAATTGTCCCCCCAAAAAGGTATGATTTGCTGATATTCCATTTGAAGGGGCAGCAAAGTATAGAAAGAAAGGCTCCAAAGCTAGAAAATCCTTAATTTCCTTACGGCCAGCCAATATGTGGAAGGATTCATACACCACATACCCATTTGAAAAAAGATCCTAATTAATCAGCACTAACAGCTGAGTGATCATTGGTTGTTGTTACGGTTTTGTTTTGTTTTACTTTATTTTATTTTTTGGCTGTTGTTACTGTTTTAATGAGCCCCTCTCTGTGATACATGCTCTGTGAGGGACTTTCACTGGCTCTTTCATTCTTGAGAACTAGGTAGGTGAAATTATGTCTGTTTTTAGAGAGGAACAGACTAAGTGAGGCACTGAGAGATTTTTTTTTTTTAATGTCCACGAAATTCACACAACTTGGTAAGAGCAGCGCATGAGGTCTGGCTGGCTTCACAGATACCTTTCCAGATGAACTCGGACATCCCCAGAGTGTATACAATTTTTTGTTCTGCACAATTAGTTATAGAATATACGGTCCGCTCTTAAATGCATGTGTAGTTCTCGTGAAATATATAAATGACTGCAAATAGGCATCTTTGTTTTAGTCCTCTGAGTCAGTTTATAGGGCTCAGGTAAAATTACACAGTTTGTTTTTTAAAGGGAGAAAGAAGCCATAATATGCTGCTACTATATGCTGGTTTGCAGATTTCACATTTAATTTTTTTCTTCATTTTTTCCTTTTGACTCTGTCCATTTAAGCGTAGGCAATCTACCTATACGATGCTGTGTTAATAAATAAGGAAGAAATTAAGAATTGTGCACTACTTTTAAAGTGGGGAAGATGAGTTACATATTTAAAGTAGAAACAGAATTTCCTGATTTAAACACTGTACCTGTTGTCCATAGTGATTTTCAACTTCCCTACGCCCCGCCCCGTTGGTCACTACAGAAACACCCTTTTTCCTTCTGTTTGGGGATATCTGGGAATTAAAGGATGGAGATAGTGCCATCTTGTGTTGCCTTCCTTAAAAGTTGTTCAACTGCCCTCAGGAAAAATCGAAATAAATCTTCATATGTCCAGCCCTTGGGTTTCACTAAGCAGGGAAATCTCTTAATCTCAGGTAAATGCCTTCCTCCGCTCTTCAGAGGAAGGGGATTATAAATATGTCTTAAATTCATTTAATGCGTATTTAAATTAAAAAATCCAAGAAGTCTTTGCATGATCATTTCTCTTCATGCAGAAGAATCACTCTTTAAGTCTGGTGGTGCAGGAGTTTTTCACCTCGATCTCATTGCATCAAAATATTATTTAGTTACTCCAGGAACATGGGGATTCTTATTTAAAACCTTTCAGTGCTGTGAATGACTAGTAGGTTTGGATTTGAAAAGTCGTTGGGGGCTGGGAGAGCAGACAAGGCATGAGGACCTGGAACGGGAAGGGATTTTATCTCTGCCCGTCTGTCTGGAGCCCCATACAGTGTCAGGAAATTCGACCAGCCCTGTCCACGGGTGGTCTGCAGACATTTTTGCTGGAATATTCCTGAGAGAATCTTAACCAGCATGTACAATTTGTAGCTCACTTTGTTATGCATAAAATTTTACATCATCTCTTAACTAGATGGAAGGGATAAAACTTCCAGCACGTTGTAGAAGTAAGCATCTGAGCACAAAACTGTGATGCATCACTCTTTTAAACATGTCTGATATAATCTAATTGCCACAAAAATTTGATACCTACTGTAATGAACTAAAAACCCTGAAAAAGCTCTCCTTTATGGGTAATTTTAAAAAAAAGGTTTTATTTATTTATTTGAGAGAGGGAGCACAAGCAGAGGGAGAGGCAGAGGGAGAGGGAGAAGCACACTCCCTGCTGAGCAGGGAGCCCAGCGTGGGACTCCATCCCAGGACCCTGACTGGGATCATGACCTGAGCTGAAGGCAGACGCTTAATTGAGCCACACAGACACTCCTAATATGGAAAATTTACATCATTTGTTTCCTTCCTTGAATTTTAGTTTTTATTCACTTTCTTCAGAGAATTTTACCTTATAGTAATATTCGATGCTTGAAAATCTCTTATTGATAACTTAGTTTCCTTTCTGCTATAGTCCGTACATCCCCGCCCCCCCCCCCCGCCAGAATTCATATGTTGAGATGTTAACCCCCAATGTGATGCCATTCAGAGATGGGGTTTCGGGAAGTGATTAGGTCACGAGGGTGAAGCCCTCATCATTGGGATCAGTGCCCTTATAAAAGAAGCCCAGAGGGCACTTGGGGGGCTCAGTCGGTGAAGCAGCTGCCTTCAGCTCAGGTCATGATCTCAGGGTGCTGGGATCGAGCCCCACGTCAGGCTCTCTGCTTGGCGGGGAGTCTGGTTCTCCCTCTCCCTCTCTGTCTGTGCTCTCTCTCTCTCAAGTAAATAAAATCTTTTAAGTAAGTAAGTAAATAAATAAATACATAAATAAAAGTGGCCCAGCTAGCTGCCTCATCCCTCTACTGTGTGAGGACACGGCGAGGAGCCAGGAAGTGGTCCCTCAGCCGCCCATGCTGGCTCCTGAGCTGGGGCTCGCAACCTCCAGAACTGTGAGAAATACAGTCCCATGGTTTACAAGCTCTCTGGTCTCTGATAGTTGGTTACAGCAGCCCAAACCGACTAAGACAATGATCCGAAACAAAACTGAAAATTATTTTAAATATTACTTTAAAAGCATGTGACCATAAGATTCCAAGAGTTTTAAAAATCTCCTCTAGCTTGTGTGACGATTCCATTTATTATTGTTGCACAACTCATCCAAGCAACATAAAGGGACATGGTTTAATTAACACATAACTAAACTGCAAGTATCAGTAATTGTTAAATAAAATTTATTTAAATGAATCTTTTAATAAGTGGAGTTTCTGTTTTTCCTGACTTAAATTTATTGGTATATCCACATATGAGGGTTCTCAGCTTCCATCCTCTCGACCCTTAGGGCCTGCGAATTTATTCAAGGGGAGAGGGAGCTGCTCTCTGCTTTGGGGATTTTTTTAGCGGCACCTCTGGCGTCTTCCACTAGATGTCAGTAGTACATTCCCAGTTGTGACATCCCAAACTGCCACCAAAGATTGCCAGATCTCCCCTGGGGAGGATGCCCCCTGCCAAGGACCCCTGCTGACTGTTCAATTATGTCATCCTTCGATTTTGTGAAAACAAACAGTTGGAAACACTGGTTTTCAAAAGGATTCATTACCCGTGACTATAATCATCCATTTTCTCAGATTCTCATCATTAAACCAAAAGTAGTAATAACAGGACTTGTAAAATAGTCATTAATTTTACCTGTGTTTTTTCTTAGAGTTGCTCTTTTCACCTCAATAAATACAGAATTGAGAACAGTCTGTATTGTTGAATTATAATAAATCTTTCCAAATGCTTCTTCTTCTTTTTTTTTTTTTTTAATAAAAATGTGCCTTACATATGTTCTTGTCAAAACCTTGGATCATGTATAAGGCTTCCTGAGCAAATGGAAATTTCCACCACATAACGTAATTAGCAAATCAGCCTTCTTTTCAAAGTAATCAACCATATCCAACTTCCTTTCTGTCAAAACAGTCCAACGAATTAGTTCAGTTCAAATAAATGAGTTAATATGTGTTTCAAAGAACATCATAAGACCTACTAAGGAATAAATTATCATAGACATTTGTAAGACTAGTTACTGAAAGCAGTAAAGAGCTAATATAATGAATTTGTCCATTTTTGTTATAGGTTATATAAACAAGAATAAACCTATATCCCGTTATTCATTATTTAATTTCCAGTAATGCAATGTGATGTCTTGTATAAAGTTGCTAGTTCTGATTAGGCAAGGGATATGATAAATGACATAATATTCTTTTGGTAAATAGATGTGCTGGTGTTAGGCTTTTGGGAATAATTAATTAAGAACAATCTATAAAAATTCAGACATAACTCCATTAATTCCATTAGACATCATGGTCTTATTTTCCTCTTAGTTTAATGAGAGAGAAAAGAAACTAAAGTAAAAATTAATCATTCCAGCAACCTGTATGTTTTATGTCTTATTAATGAAAAGTAGAAATTTTAAGATGATATTAGCATTAATTTTTTATAAGATGAAATATGGTGGAGTTGACTGTAATTTAAGTAAATCCAGTATCCCTTGTTTCAGTGAAGTAGGTTTCCATAGTTATTAGATAACAATCCCAAAGAAATTCCATAGAATTTTTTTTTTATTCTGCAGTATTAATTCAACGTAATGTGAAAATTTGGTAGACCCAGACACCTGTCAATTGCATTTAATAAAATTGGGATTACTAATGTGTATTGATTCAGGTGCTTGAAGCTGTTCTTTCCAAGTCAGGACACCATTGGACTGTGTGTTTGAGACTCTCTGAAAAGAATTATTTGCATTGTGATACATGGGAAAAATAACTTTTTCACCCAACGTTTACAAATTCTCCTTTTGCTTTGCTACCAGACTTTCTGGAAGGGCCATTTCCAGTCTTACCTCTGCCCTAAATGGGGACCAAGCATGACCAGAGCCCAGACTGTAATGTTTCGCTTCCTCGTCAATTATCATTTTCGTTCACTTCCAGTTTCTAAAATTTGTTGAAATCTTCCTGGCTGCTGGCTTGTCCCCACTCTGTTCACCACGGTGGATGAAGGCCTTGATTTCAAGGGCCGTCCTTGTGAGCTCTCAACATAAGAGACAGGTGTGTGTGCTTAAATGCATCGCAGATAAGCCAACCTCTCCGTCTTTCCAGCGGTCGAAACGGAGATCTGATTTATTTATTTATTTTTTTAAAAAATACTTTATTTATTTATTTGAGAGAGACAGAATATGAGCAAGGAGAAGGTCAGAGGGAGAAGCAGACTCCCCGTGGAGCTGGGAGCCCGATGCGGGACTCGATCCCGGGACTCCAGGATCATGACCTGAGCTGAAAGCAGTCGCTTAACCAACTGAGCCACCCATGCGCCCCTTTAACAAGCTGGCTGGTGTCATTACTCACGTCATGACCAACGAAGTCTCTTCCCTGCACGTCTCATGGACGGTTTGGGTTTTTAGAGTATCACAAACCAAGGCTTCTCTGTTTCTGGCATATTCTGTTAGGGTGCACTGGCCGCACGTCATATTTCTTGCAATTGCTTGTAGCTCCTCTGAGTAAAAATCGCATCAACCGTATGAGGTGCGAACGCTTCTCGTGCCCTAGGTCAGGGGTCAGCAGACTAGAGCTGAAGGGTCCAATCCAGCTCGTCTCCTGGTTTTACCGTTTTATCAGGACGCACTTGCGCCCGTTCCTTTCTATCTGTGCGTGGCTGCTGCAGACCTACAAAGGCAGCCTCCGGTAGGCATGACGGAGACTCCGTGACCCCCGGGCAGAAGAGATCGACTGTCAGCCTCTCCCCCAAAACATACTTGCTGGTCACTGCCTTATACTTGTACGTGGCGCTGCTTGCTGGCCGGGCTAGTCTGTGCCAGCCTGCATTAATTCTCCATAGGACATTTCAGATGCTACCATTCCGGCTTTGGAGGCTGTTTCTGACTCGATTTCCCATGCTTTGCTCCAGCCCTATCCATTCACATGTGTCTGACATATGCACGCGAGTCTTTCGTTTTGCAGCTGATCAAAGATGTGCTTTGATCAAGGGTATTTTCCGCCCACATCTTCCTCGAGTTCACAGCCAATAGCACTATTGACTTGTATCCTATTTGTACTTTGTTATTTATATGATTCCTGAATGGAAAGAAATATTCTTTCCTTGTCTTCTGATGCTTGGTCTTTTTAAGGACAAGTACAATTTGTGCTTAGGGCTAACCTTGCCAGGTGCAGCACATGAAAACACGGGTATGCCTGCTGGGAGTTGAATTTCAGATAAACACCAGACAACTTTTCGGTAAAAGTATGTTTTATGAACATACAATTCAAGTTTAGTAAAGTGTCTTGTGTTTTATCTGGCAACCCCATTTGTGATTTAAATTGATAGCGTAATGTTCATTACAGTTCAATAATGATATTTCTAAAAAAATACGCTTGAATATCCCCCAAGATAAAAAGTAGGAATAAGTAAGTGTATAGTATATACCTTTTTTCCTAGCGTGCCCTGGGGATCCCCGGGTCCTGGGATCGAGTCCCACGTCAGACTCCCTGCTCCGTGGGGAGCCTGGTGCTCCTTCTCCCACTCCCCTGCTTGTGCGCCCTGCTGGGTCCCAGCCACCATGATTTGCAGACATATTTCCGCTGCCACAACTCGAGTTCACAGCTGCCTGAGTTTTCTCATCCCCTTCCGAAATCTGTTCGACGCAGTTTCTTATCAGGGCGCTCTCCAAGGCTTTGGGTTTCAACTCAATGTTAGTGAAAGGTTTTTTAATATGCACCTTTTCTTTTTCGCTCCTTAATGGCAGCCTCGATGATGCCTCCCTCCTAAAAATCCTATATGCTATAAATCCCACCTTGGAATATTTTGCCGGGGGCTCTTCTTAGCAGCCCTACTTGACATTGACCTCTAGGACTATTTATTGGGTAAACATCTAATTAAACGTGGAAGTACAGAGGAAGGAAGCCTTGGTTGGCCCCCAGTGTTTACATTACATTCCTTGAAAGCAGCCTTTGATGTTTCAGTGGAGTGAGGTTGTCACAGAAGGTCCTGGAGGATCTGGCGATGGTTCAGAGCAGGTCTTCAGGTTTTGGTTTTCTATATTATCCTCAGAGTCAAAATAAAGGACTATGGGTATTTGTAACTTGTTATTCATGGAATCAGCTCAATAATGGAGGGCTGTGTGGGTTTCACTGAGGCTCTGTTTTGTTTCTATTGAAATAATTCTATGACATAATAAAATATCACATAGGATGCTCTAGAGAGTGATTTTGGGGAACTTAGGCCAAATGCTCTCCCAAGGGCTTGCATGCAGTTTTAATAATATTCAGCTAAACACATAATCAGATGTTTCTCATATATTTTCAAAAGCCCCATATGGTTTGAAATGCCTGCCAGATTTCTCTGTTTTGATAAACAGAATGACATTTATTTAAACAGTTCTGAAAAATATCTTCGTTCTCTGTACCCAGGAGAGTTAATGAAGTCACTGTTTTAGGCAATGAAATGCCGCATAGCCTGGGCCTATCCTGTTGGTGATTCTGATTTTATCTCTCAGACGTCATTCCAGAGACACCCAAAGTATACTAGTCTTTAAAAAGGCAAGGGTTTTAAGCCAAGGGTGGTTGATAGCAAGTGTCTGTGACCTCAGGGAACTGGTTCACACTGATTTTTTAAGAAGTCATTTGTTACTTGCTGCCCATGAAACGTGGTAGGCTCTAGAGAGCTGGTCCGTTTTACCGCACGGCATCCAATATGTTTATCGTAAATCCCAATTAATACAAGTCCAAACAGAGTGGCTGGGATGAACGGACTAGGAAAATGACTGAACCTGTAGACATTATTAGGTTGTGTTGACATATTTTCTACACTGGCTCTAGGGTCATTGCCCCTCCTTATTTGGAGAGCAAGGAACTTTAATGGAACTGAAAGACCCTGTCCTTGAAAAATGGGCTGTTTTTGTTTTGTTTGGCATTTTCCCTGTCAACCTTCCCCATCTCTGAGCTTTGCTTTGACAGCTCTGAAGTTTGGGTTCTGGACGGTAATATACACAAAGTAAGGAAATAATTAGGTTGCGTGATACATTTTCATCCTGAAAACCACAGCTTTAAAAAAAATCCTATAGTTTTCTCCTGTCCTTGCCTGCTGACTGCCAGTTAGCCAGACCTTGGGAGCAAAGGGGGTAGGGAAGGGCCCACAGCAGCACCTACAGCTCTGTTTGCTGTGATATCCCCCATTAGCAGTTGTGTGGTTTCACATGAAGTTCCATGCTTCAGAAAGCTATTTCCCAATGCTGTCAATAAGGTCCAAAAAAACCCCTTTTAATGTCAAACCAAGCACCAGATACTTAGAATTGTGAGTTGTTGCCCACTGTTGAAAGAGATCTGTGCTTCCTCTACTCTCTGTGAAACACGGGCGAGAAACTTCGGTGGTACTAGCATGTCCGGGATTTGGAAACTGGATTCTTCCTGCCGGGGCCAAGGGCAGTCCAGGCAGCAAGCTCTGGTTGGCCCCTCCCAGAATGACCGTCCACGTTGGGTTACTGTGTGAGGAATTCCCAGGATCGGCAAAGTGTGTCCTCTATTCATTGTGGCTTTGCTTCTGTACACTCGGCTGCACGCAGGCTTCATTCGGGACTTGTCTTCTATGTTTTCCTTATCTTCATCTGTATCTTCCTCCGACGATAATGCTTAAATCATGCTTCTGAGTCCTTAATGAGAAGCGTCATCATAGTAATCGTACTTATTTTACCGTATACCAATAGTTATGTAGGCTTATACGAGTTCATGCTCTACTTTTTTAATATCTCTTCATAATTATGCTGGAACTTTCCTTTTCAGTCCTCAAAATATCTTTTCAAAAGTATCACGGTATGTCTTGATACAAAGACCCTGCGTTAGGTAGTTTTTGGCAATTACTAAAATTAATACTCATCTCATCAAGATGATTTCTGCATTCATGTGACGGAGGAAGTTTCAAAAATAGACCTTAACTGTATTTTCAAATAAGTACTGGCAAGGCCATCTGCCGACAGAGATTGAAGTTTTCTATTTTAAGAGTACAGAATAAAATACCCCTTCTTAAATTTGAGATTGTCTAGGACATTCAAGGGAGAGAAGAGTGTGTCGATATCGGTTGCATTAAAGGAACCACAGATACTGGAGCTAGGAATTCCTGACGGAAAGATTTGATATCTGATTCAAATACTCTGCCGTTCACAAATCAGAGACCTACATCTGCATGAGGTGGGGTGAGCTTTCTGCTTTCCCCTGGAATGAACAGCCAGAAAGGGCTTTCAGGTGGTGCCTGTGAATCAGCCCCGCCCCCCGCCCCCGTGGGACAGGTGCACCAATTGTTACTTGCACGGCCTTCGTTGGCTTTGGTTCCCCGGCTCCTGAAAAGCTGTGATGCTGTTGGGGAGAAAATCGTAAGTGAGCTTACATTTAAAAGCAAGAATGTTGGTTGTCTAGATTTTGTAGAATTAAAAAAAAAATAATTTTCAGTAATTTCCTAAGAAGAGAAGACTAGGTCTATGGAAAAGGGAGCCTTTATTAGGCAAACACATCTCTCAGAAACAAACGAAAAAGTAACAAAGGGAAATAAAGAAAAGGGTAGGAAATCATTCCAGTAATCTCCACATAAGAACACACTATTTTTAAAATAAAGATTTATTTATTTATTTAAAAGAGAGGGAGCATAGGTAGGAGAGGCAGAGGGACAGGGAGAGGGAGAGGCCCAATCTTAAGCAGACTCCGTGCTGAGCTGGGAGCCTAACAGGGGCTCGATCTCAAGACACTGAGATTGTGACCCGAGCAGAAACCAAGAGTGGGACGCTCAACCGATTGCACCACCCGGGTTCCCTACAAACACAGTATATTTTATACTAAAACATCTGACTACATGGCTGAGTTCAAAGTAACTGATATGTTGCACAGAAAAATGTTTCGCAAATCTTAGGAAAATGAATAACCGAAGAGAACTTTCTGATCACAGTCATTTCTTACGTATCTTTGTAAAACATTTTTGTCTTGTAATGTGAATAACAGATCCCTTGTTCATGTTGTCAAAGGCGCTTGACCTTTAAGAAATCTTCCCAACACTGTTGAGGTTGTGCATGGGCTTTTACTATCCTTTCCCAAAGACTGGTCTTACTTTGTGCCTGAAAACATTGAGACACAGCTCCAACAGGTATGGATGTAAAAGACATATAATGCATTAACACTCCTTGTATTTCCCAAGAAATCTTCCCAAACCAGAATATATATATGTTTATATTTATGTATAGATAAATATATTTATATATATATATATATTTATTACATATATTTGTAAGCAGAATTGAATTTTAAGCAAGCATGGAGGAGAAATAAAAGTACATAGAGATTTCATTACCTCTTCAAATAGCCTTACTTGAAAAGACCATCATTCTATAGTAAATCCTGAAATAACTGTGAGCTGGGTGTATCCCATGACCATCAGCAAGCCAACGTGAAGCCAACAAGAAGGAAGACTCAGGTCTCCTCTGGGATTCCTATGGCCTACTTCAGTGAGAAGTACCAGCAAGGAGGTTTTTTGAAGAAGAAATGGCAGCGGTCTTCCAGTTTCATACCGTTTAGTCATCATTGCTCGGAAACAACTATAGATCATATATTTGTATAAAATAGATCTAGGGGCCTCTGGGTGGCTTAGTCAGTTAACTGTTTGCCTTCGGCTCAGGTCATGGTCCCAGGGTTCTGGGATCGAGTCCCGCATCAATCTCCTTGCTCAGCGGTGAGTCTGCTTCTCCCTCTCTCTCCCCGTCTCCCCTCATGCACTCTCCCTCTCTCAAATAAATAAATAAAATCTTTAAAAATATATAGATCTATTGTGTACTTTGAAAGGGAGCTGGGCATTTAACAAGCAACAACACCAATCCCTAGAATTTGTCTAGTTTTTATATTGGGCAGCATTTAGTAGAAGTTACATGAGTATCCCACATGACACGGAGACGAGCAGAGGACTGGATGTTTCTGTTCTATGCAAACCCATCATTCCTTAGCGAAATCCCTAAAATACACCTGCTAACTGCCCGCTAGGTTATCGCAGTCTGCACCATCGCAGCATACCCACGTGGTTGTGATTAGTGATGCATTAAGATCCGAAGATGAGCCTGAGTTTCTTTACTTAACGATATATAGTAAGCATGTTACATAAATTAGTGGACTTCTTTGCATGTAAACTTTTCTTGTAATAACCCCTCACAGAGTAAGAACTTGAAAAGAATGATAATTTAGTGTCTTTGCAGCTAAAAGGATTTTAATGGTATTTCTTGACATTTTGTTGGCTTGCAAGTGGGCCACGTCACCAAATGCAATGTAGACGGGGACATTCACTTGTCATAGCATCTTTGATGAGTGAAATTCCCCCATTAGACTATAAAGAAAAACAGCTGTGCAATGTCAGGCAAGTTGCATAAACTGAAGATGTCTCGAATTTAAAAATGAAACCGTTATTGTGGAATTAAACTCCTTCAGCTTTTAAATGTCATTATAGACAATTTAATAATGCAATTTAGACTAACCGTGGCTTTTTGCAGAAAAATAAAATAAGATTAAAAAAAAAAAAAAAAACAAATAGGACCCTGAGGCTTCCAACTTCAACGTAGAAAATTGATTTTGTTGCGAATCCTTCCCAATTATCGTTATGAAACAAAATGCAAAACCCAAAAATATAGATAAAAATTCCATCAATAAGATTATTAAATTACATATTTGATTAGAACTGTTTCAAATTTAGATCATAAATCAAGTGAGATTGAGAATACATTGAAAAGCCAAGTTTGAAAATGTTAGAGTCTCTCGTGATTTAAATAGAAGCCATTTGTTATTCAGAGCTCTCTACTGATGCTGTAAATATTTTATAAATGATACATAGTAGCTTAGTCTCCTGAGAGCTGAGCAAAACTGTCTTAAAAATCTGGGTGAATTAAGTGTCAGTCATTCAAATACAATGTAGGACTAGAGAGAATTCATTACAGCAGCTTAAAAAAGTGAGATATGGTCGAGGCAGGAGACATCCTCCAGTCAAGTGAAGGGATCCTGCAAAATAATATGTAGTTTTCTAATAAAGACCAGAAGGATATAGTCCATGATATCATGAATTCATGGGACCTTTACGATTACATTAGTCAGCCTAGGCCCCTCCATGTAACTGAAAGTCCAGGGACTTCGTTATCCTGCCCAGAGTGGCAGAGCTCGTTAGTGTTAGACTCAAAACTAGTCTATTTGTTCTGTACCTGATTGATTTTACTGCAGTATCAGAAAACACACATTTTAATGTGGAAGTTTCCCAGGACTTTTTATTGATCTGCCTACAAAAGTTATATTTGGATTCCCGAAGAGACCCCTTTCATTGTTCGGTTTTTACTCTAGATGCGTTTCCTTTACCTGACTGACGCCTTACTGAGTAGTCCCAGGTACGGTGGGAACTTCTGCTAAGTAGGACTGGGTAATTTCGCCTGTTTCTGATAGAGGAGAAGTTACAGGAGTTCTGGAGCATATACACAGAAAAGAGTTCTTTCTCATTTTGCCCCCAAAATCGCAGCTCCTGACATAGTCCATAAAAAAAGTAGAACATAGCTTTCAGGGATTTCCCCAGGCAGCCAATGGTGAGGCTGTTCATATTTGTTTCGTTTTCCGTGGTTGACACTGAAGATCATGAAAGTAGATCTCAGGCTCCGGTGTGTTGCACACAACACGTGTCTCCATGCAGATGTCCCCTTGACCCCGTCTACAGAGCCTCATGTGTATGTCCCGCAGCTGCGAGAAAATTGACCAAGAGGAGGCCACATTCATCCTTCACGTAGATGAAATGTCAATGGTTGGGTTATGCTAATAAATTATCCCTGCATTACAAGTGTCTGTACGTCTCCATGTGCAAAGGTAAAATTAAATCCAGCCACAAAATTATATATAGACTTTGAGCCAAAAAAGTATAAACGAAGAGAAGATTTCCCTTTTGTTTTCGTATAAAGGTGAAGTTAGAGAGGTAATTCTGCTGATGGCACAAAATGGACACATTCAAGCTGTTGGGCATTTGAGCCAGAGAAGACACAGAAGGCAGGAATTCAGGGGTACTAATGCATCGCTTCTCTTTGTAATTGTCTTGTCAAGCATTTTAGAAACGCTTATCAGCTTCATCCTTATGATCAAGATTGATTTTTACCAACGCCTTCAGGTAGATCAAATAGATAAGACTGTTGATTTTTTTTTTCATTCATTTTTTTACCGAGGGCTGTGTCAGGCACGGAGGACATTCAGAGATGAAAGTCCTGTCTCTGTTTACTGAAGTCCATTAAAACCAGGAGCATGGTATTTGATGTCTCTTAAACCATAAAAAAGTGACAGATAGTCCTTTTGAGAATTCTTTTGATGTCCTGAACACGAATGGGGTCAGCCTCTGCTAGTTAACTGGACACACCACTTGGTTCTGGACAGAAGTATCACGAGGCATAATGCACTGGCATACGTCAGACAGATTAAGAGGGAGGATCAGTAATGGGGTTCCCAAATCAGTGTGATTCTAGCCTCATACAAAGCTCAGCACATGAGATATCGTGAGGAATATCTTCCTCAAAAAGAACGGGGCGTCTGGGTGGCTCTGTTGGTTAAGCCATTGTCTTCGGCTCAGGTCATGATCCTGGAGTTCCCAGATTGAGTCCCGCATCGGGCTCCCTGCTTGGCAGGGAGTCTGCTTCTCCCTCTAGCCCCTCCCCTCTCATTCTCTCTCTGTCTCTCAAATATATAAATAAAATCTTAAAAAAAAAAAAAAGGAGCATCTGCTGGGAAAGGCAAGAGAGACCACTCTTGAAGGGAGAAGAAAATAGTAGAAGTGCTTTAGCAAGTGCCATAGATGACATCACTGTATATTTTGTTAGTAAAGATGTTCACACTTGTAGGCATGAGTTCATAAAAATGACGCATCCATTGAACTGTGGTACCAAGACTGAGGAGGAGTTTTTGTTCAGATCACCAAGGACACACAGTAGTCCTTTCTTATGTGCCTCTCTCTCACCTCCAGGCCTTGCCAGAACCCAATGTGGGGAGAGGGATGCCACGTTGAACCTGCGGTGAGCTGGAGGTATGACACTCCTGATCTCTGATCTACTCTGGGTCCACTTGTTTCACTTGTATTGATCTTGCCTCGTCCTCAAAGTTGGGGAAGTTGTGGTAACTGGGGCCTCATTCTATTCCTTCGAGGTGCGGCGCCTGGGTGGCTCAGGCGGTTTAGCGTCCCACTCTTGGTTTCAGCTCAGGCCATGATCTCAGGGTCATGAGATCAAACCCTGCATCAGGCTCTGCACTCAGCAGAGTCTGATTGGGGCTCCCTCTCCTCTGCCCCTCCTACTCGTGCTCTCCTGCTCTCCCAAATAAATAAGTTTTCAAAGTCTGTAAATGTATCTCCCTCTGAGGCATCAGCCCTCAACATCCCAATGGCTTGTGTCATAAATATTTAGAAAACATCCTTTTGGTAACTGAGGGAAGTTTGCCACCGATTAAACCACGTAAAGGCTCACTGGGTCACTTGCTGTCCAACCTCCTCTGCTCCTCTGTGCCCGTTTCTTGTGATTTCTGTCTGTGAAATAAATAAATAAAATCTTAAAAAAAAAAATAACCAGTTCAGGTTTCCAAAATCAGACCAAAGGGCAAACAAGGGCTCTCAAGCATTTCCTTAGTAGTTCTCTTGTCACAACTTCAAGATCCTGTGTTGTTTTCCTGTTCTGCCCATTTTGCCCAGCCTAACCCTGGATCAGCACAATTATCTGCTTTTTCTGATTTAACATCAGACAACAATTGCCTTTTTTTCCTGCTGGAGAAAAACCTAATCAACCAACCAGCCGGCCTCAGGGCTGTGCCGTTGGGGGCTGCCATGAATTCCAGTGTTATCTGGCCCACGTACCGATAAGAGACGGCTTCATTTCCCCCTGCATTTCATTTCCCCCTCATCTTTCATTTCCCCCTGCAGCTTCCTCCAACATGACCCAGGGTGGTGATGCCACATTTTTTACTGCTCATCTAAGCCTCCTTTCCTGTTTTTGCTTCCCTGCATGGTTGGGTGATACGTTTCCTCTGTATGCTAGAGGGAAAAGACCGGTCAAGTCAGAACTGAGTTAAAGTGCCTGCTCCATGAGCCAGCTAGCTATCCCCGCCTTTTCCGTCTTCCTTCTCACCTGTCAGCATCCTTCCTTTGCCCAAGTGCACAGCCCTGTCCTCAGCATCCATTCTGAGCAGTTTCGCGCCCCTTGTCCTCCAGCTTCGGCTGCCTTCTCTACGAGCTCCTTGGCTTCACCTCGCTAAAACCTGTAAAACTTGTACAGTTATCCCCTTCCCAGGAAGAAAAATGTCTTTGCATCACCTTACACCTGCTGTCTCTCCTTATCCTTTCCTTTCATAGCCCTATTGTTGTTATGTGGGAAAACACACAGAACATAAAACTCGCCATTTGAACCATCTGAAAATGGCATTTCACCATGTTAAAGTGCATGCTTTGGTGGCATGAGTGTATGGGGACACTCACACTGTCCTGTTCCAGAACATTGTCAACACTTGAAAGGAAACCTTGTAACCACTAGTAGTCCCTCTCTTCCCCTGCCAAGCCCTGGCAGTCCTCATCTGCTCTCTTTCCCTGGAGTTTCTGGTTCTGGAGATGCACATGAATTCAGAGCCATGCTTTTTGCAAAGATTGCAAAGAGCTGACAGCATCCACAGTCTCACTCCCCCGTGTTCTTCTCAAGCCCATCTAACTGAACCCCCAGGCACATGGAAGAACCCTATCTGTGCCCCGAACAGCTCTCTTGAAGACCTCACAGGACAATCCCATTTGCCATCCAAGGGCCCTGGAGTCCTTTCCTCCTCCACGCTTGTGAAACATTTCAAACACATCAGGAGGGTTCATTTAGGTTCTGACTTATATTTCTTGTTCTCAATCAAGAGTACAAGATGTCCACGCCCACTCCTATCGCCGTGTCCGGTGGTGGGGAATTCACAAGCACCATAGACCTTGTGCAAGGTTTCCAGACTAGACTTTTGCTTCTCTGCCCATCCGGTTGACTTCTGAAAAGGCCTTCTTTGGATCATTTCCGTTTTAGATTTTTATTATCAATTTTGTTTTCGTATGTTAAGCCAAAGTGAGTATTTCACATTGTATCATTGCCTCCTGGTTTATATGCTCTAGGCTGGTGAGAGGTCTTGGAAGCCTCAGGTGCATAAGCACATGGTGAATTGGCCTAGACTTTCAGTTTTTATCAAGAATTGTGAAGTTTTGGGGAGCCTGGGTGGCTCAGCGGTTAAGCATCTGCCTTTGTTTCAGGTCATGGTCCCAGGGTCCTGCCTTTGGCTCCGGTCATGGTCCCAGGGTCCTGGGATGGAGTCCCGCATCGGGCTCCCTGCTCAGTGGGAAGCCGGCTTCTCCCTCTCCCTGCCCCCTGCTCCTGCTGTCTCTCACCATCTCTCTCTCTCAAACAAATAAAATATTAAAAAAGAAAAAGATCTAGGTTTTCAGATGTCTTAGGGCCTAGTTTATCAGGCATGTTTTCAAAAATATAATTTAAAATATATTCTCTCTGCATATAGAAAGCATTTGTGGGACCATGACCTATCTACAGAAACAGGAAAATGTTTAAGACTCATTTTTAAAAAATTCTACCAGATAGTAATATGGAAAAAATGGGGGTAGGGTGAGGAGAGGATTTGTTTTTACGGTTGTTTTTTTCCTCTTCCTAAAATGAGAAGGACTGTCACTGCCGTTCTGAACGCTTACGCTGGAAATAATTCACAGTTATCCAGGGACACCTTTGTTCTTGCTAGAAGTTGACATTTATAGATTTGCAGAAGGTCATCTTGTCCCTTAGGCAAGAAGACAGCATAACATTAATTTCCCTATTTAATTAAATCAACTCCAAAGGAACAGTGATCCAGGACTGTTGCCTAAAAATTATTACCCAGTTTGGAAGAGTGATGGAGTAAACAACAGAACATTATTTGTTAATGTCAGTGAAATAATAAGATTGTGATTTTTGTTCCCACAAGACATCATTACCTAATAACACAGTCAGTACTGGGTTTCCAGCATCAAGCTAAGAAGCTTATGCTAAGGTCAGGAGACGAGGTTAAAAACATTTCTTAATTGTAGCATGCTGGCTGCCAGAGTTGCAATTTTCTCTATCATCGGTGTTTTTGGAAAGCTTCTTTGTACATGAAATGAAGTTCAGACAAAAAGAAAATACTCTCTGTGCTGTATGGAATTAGTATTTTGATTGATCAAGGGTTTTGGACCATACTATAGTTTAAAAAAAAGTTCTTTCTCATCATCAACTCGATTGGATTTTTTTTTCCGTTTACTTAAGCTGTATTTTAAGCCTCTGATTAATTCAGAATTGAGTAGTGATTGCCCATCACTTCTAAACATGCAGCTTTCTCGGTCTTTCAGAAATGAAAGGGATTGGGGTTTTGAGTGTTTATTGTTTACAGGGTGTGTGTGTGTGAGAGAGAGAGAAAGAGCTCGACAGAGAGACAGACAGACAGAGATAGGGAGACAGTGCCCATTATTTGTGGTGACATGTGGGAGCTACTGTCTACCAGGGAAACTCATTAAGGAATCGGGATCCAGGGTTTTAACTAGGGGGTTGATGACATAGACACCCCCTGCCCAGCATGTACCAAAAATCCAGACTCTCAGAAGGAGAGCAGTTGTTCACCATAAACCACATTGTTCATACCAACAATGTAGCCCAGTGAGCCATTCTTACGAGAGAATGGGGACAATATTCCTGAACTCCCAAGTTCCCAGATGCCAACCAAGGGCCAACTTGGCAAGCAGGAGATCTGGAGGAGAGCACTCTGAGGTCCCCGATGTTACTTCTTCCTGCGTGACCTTCATGTCTCTCATGTCAGGCCAGTGCCCATAGGTACCTCTAGGTCTGTCCCCATCGTGGTATCTAATGTTTCATTCATAGGAGCCACTTCTGTTCCCTGAGAGTACCGTACTCTTTCCTGCCTGTTTACTGCCCCTTACTCCTTCTGCCTGTGATACTGTGGACGTGGCTTATACCTTGGTAGACCAACCCAAAATACCGTGCAGCCGCACAAACATGAGTGAGTCAGCAAAAAGGCCAGTGTTTTGAACATTGATGTTTGGAACACTGATGTTTCTGGATATGAGGGTCCTGTGTTACATGTTTGAGACAGGTATGCTTTTATACAGGTTTTACTATCCCTCCATTTCATAGATGATGCCATTAGGATTTCCTTCTGAAGGCTGTTTCATTTTCTTCTGGTCATTCTTTTAAAAAGATGAATTGAAACATAGTTCTGTAATTACCAATTATTGCTAGCAAATCTAAATTTTATATATTTCTTCTGATGAAAGAGATTTGCACTTCCTGAATTGCAACCATCTTCAGGGTTTTTCCACTTATAATGTGACATTCAAATATTAGCTTCTTTGTGTTACAGTAACTCCTGTCTTCATGAAATACTCATCACTTATCCTCAGTGATACATTTCCCAAAGCCTAGCAGAGTGACAAGTGTTGGAAATGATGTGAAGAATTTAGTGCCCTCAAACGTAGCCAGTAGGAATGTAAGACAGAGCAGCTGCTTTGGGAAACCCTTTGGCCGGTCCTTAAAATGTTAGACACAGACTTAACATGTGACTCAGCATTTCCCCTCCTAGAAACATGCCCAAGAGAACTGAAAATATTTGTTCACAAAGAAACTTGACTGTGACTATTTGAGGCGTCCTACTCCTCCTAGCCAAAAAGTGGATATAACCCAAATGTCTACCAGCTGATGAACAGGGGGACGGAATGTGGCCTGTTCATATGAGGAAATATTATTCACCCATAAAAAAGAATGAAATCTCGTTTTGTGCTTAAGTATCAATGAGCTTTGAAGACATTTTGCTAAGTACAAAAAGCCACACATGAAGTTGCATGTTTTGTGACTCTACTTACATTACGTATCCAGAATTGGCAACTCTGTAGAGACAGAAGGTAGACTTGTGGTTGGCAAGCGCTGGGAGCGGGGGAGGGATGAAGAGTGCTCCTGATGGGTACCAGGTTCCTCTTTGGCATGATGATGGTATTCTGGAATGACGTCGTAGTGATGCTCGCACAGTCTTGTGAACATGGTAACATCACTGAACTCTGTGCTTTCCAAGGGGGGGATTTTAGGGTGTGTCAATTATAGCTCAGAAAACGGGGCAAGAATCAAATTGAATTTCCATTTGAAAATAAAGTAAAACCTGTTGGAAGTTTCTCTGTGAAGCACTTGAAAGAACTTTACAACAGAGGGCTTGATGAAAATTTTAAAGAGAATTGAGAACTGGAAGCCAATGTCAACCCCGCTTAATTCAACAGCCATGTGATTATCTGAAGAATAGTTTGATTCAGCAGTTAGTGTTTCCGTCGTCAGAGTCCGCAGTCACAGCCAATAAGGCATGGCAGTGTACAGTTCGTGAGCCCGATAAAGTAAATAGGTTTCTTCATGTGAGTCTTCAGTCTGCGTTGAAATACCACAGATTTTCTCACAGATGCACGAATGGCAGGAGGCAAAGACATATTGAGGGCATTTGGAAATTCTCACTTTCTCCTATCACTCCACCAATAAAAGTAAAAAATGTGCACGATGATGGATGCGAAAATCTCGTGTCTTTCTCCTCACACTCAGTTGAAATGCTGTTGCATTTTTCACTCTTGTTAGCTTTGGTAGCTTGTGCTAAAGCCAAAAACAATTGCTCAGAAAGAGGAAATACTTCAAGCAATGCCATCGTTAAAACTGCATTTCCAGTTACTGCTTTTCCAAGTTTGACGGTGTTCTTAGACCATGAGGCTACTTCCTTGGTGTTGATGCTACCTGAGGAAATAGAATCATACTTTCGTACTTTTCCATGTTTGTGCTTTTAAAAAAATTTTTTTTTACCTTATTTACAATTCATGCTTAAGATCTACTTTATCTTTGGTGCTGTGCTGTTTGATCAAGTAGAATTCCAACAAACTCCTTCACCAATAGCAAGAGGGCAGTTGGCATACCTTGAATGTATAAACAGAGTACTGGTAGAGTAAATTAAATGCCCAAAAATGATGAGAGGTTTCGAAAGGTCCTTTTATTTGGGGTTTCTGCTTTTGTAAATGTGTTACAAATTTAGACATGGTCGTTACATGAAAGTAAGAAGAAATACTTGCTCATATGCTTAAGGAAAATTACTAAATATCTACCATCGGTCAGACTCAGGGAATAGGAGGTTGAATGGGGCATACAAAGGAACTCTTAATGATGGAGGCGTCTGCTAGTGGGCCGAGGGGGCCCTCCGTCTGGTCAGTGGGTGCATCCTGGTTCCCCGAAGCAGATGATCAGGGACCTCCCCTTACTTTGGTTCTACTGCTCAAAGATCCCACGGTTTCACTTGACCCCAAGAACAAAGCCATGCGTGGGTGCCAGAATAAGACTTGTAAAAACCTAGCAACTGTATGCTCCCCATTTATTCATTACAATCCCATAAGGTTGTAAATCAATGGCTAAAAAGCCCAGAAAACATGAATTACTTGGGAATTTGGGAATACTTCAAAAGAAACCCAAATCAAAGCATAAATCAACCTACTAGCGATGGGATTTGATCATAGTTCCTTCTCCCAAGAACCCCTTTCCAGTAAAACACAAGGTAAAAAATGTTTCTAAAATGGTAAGAAATTCTAGAAGAGAAACATCAACGATGAGGTACATGTGCCTTCTGGAGAGCCACTGCACATGGCTTTGGGTTGCTTCACGTAAATAACAGGACCAGAACTTTCAGTTCCCATCCCAGGTTGCTTACAGAGTTAGTTGTGCTATTCTGGGGAGAGGACGGGGCAGAGGGACGCCATTTGTCCACCAGTTACCGCAGAGGAAGGCGTGGGTACCCAGCTCGTTGGAATGTTCCACAGGATCAGCCTTTACTGGCCATGGTCTGAGCATTTAAGGTCTGCTGTCTCTGTGGATCCTTCTATTAATTAAATATTATTAGTATCTCTACAGATGTGAAAACAGACTTTTGCCTGGGAATAAAGAGCAAGTCATTGGTAGTGGTGGTCATGGTTGAGGGGCTCAGTTACTTCTCAGTCACTTAAGCATCTGCCTTTGGCTCAGGTCATGATCTCAGGGTCTTGGGGTCGAGCCCCAAATTGGGCTTCCTGCTCAGCAGGGAGCCTGCTTCTCCCTCTCCCTGCTCTTGCTCTGTCACTTGCTGTCTCTCCCTTTTTCTCCCTCTGAAATAAATAAATAAAATCTTTATTAAAAAAAAAAGATAGACATGGTTGATATTGAATCATGACGACTGGTCTGTCTTCTGTCTGGACTACACTTGGTTTCATCTCTGTATAGCAAACCTCTGTTCTTTCATTTAAGACCCAAGTCACAGATCTGGGCTTCACCTTTTCTAGAACACATCGTCTTTGGGTTCTCAAACACACTTGTTCTTCTCTCTCTCGTGGTTCCATCCCTCTTACACCACTGATGATGGCTGTTTACCTAACGGTTACCCTGACAGGAGAAGTTTTGTTCATATTCATGGTTTTATTCCGGAACCTGGCATAGTCCCAGGCACCCAGGAGGTGCTCATGAAACATGTACTAAACAAAGCATTGACAGTTAAAGGAATACGTGTTGAATAAACATGAACTCTCCATTCCCCATTTTGAGGCAAACACTAGAGTTTACCTGATTAAAACATTGCCTTGAAGTTTATTCGGACTCCCTGTTTCCTACGAATTAACCAGAAGCCCTTTGTTTTTAGATGTTCACTAGTGAACAAGGGATGTCTCTTTTAAGTTAGATCCTTTCATAATGTGGAGTGGAACAGAAATCAGACAGAGCGGACAGTTGTTGACGTCTGTGTGAGGCGTGAAGCTCGCCTCACGGCCAGTCTCGCTCCTCACACACTCGCGTCCACGTCCACAAGTGCACGGCAGGTGAAATCTCCTTCTCTGGCCTCCAAGTGTGCCCAATTCAACAGGTGACTCAGGGATTTTCTTCCACCCAGGATCAAGACAAAACATGGGCCAGAGAAAGATGTCTCCCAGAGAGTCTTGAGACGGGCTAGTTATACATAAACAAATAAATTACCAGAGCAAATGCTCCAGCCTTTTAGAAAGAGATTTGTTATATGGGTTGAGAGTGCAGAAAATCGATTCTTATTGAACTGATGAATGTCTCTTCTAGATGGTTTACGTTGCCATTAAAGCACGAAGTTGCCATTTTTCTTTCTCTGTCAGCTACTTATTTCCTGCACGAACTCGTCAGGCTTTCTAAATCATATCTGTTGGTCACTTGCCAAGTGCCTGGCTGTTGGGTACATATGGAATAAATTATCCAATGAAAAACATCTTGAAAATGTCCAGCTATTTTATCCAGTGCACCTGTAAATCTTAAAATGCCCATAAAGAAGCGTCTACATAGTGCATTGGGCACAAGATACGAAGATTCCACCTAGGACAGTGATAACTCAACTTAGGAAACTTCAGTAGTTAGGGGGGCAAGTCCCCAAACCAAGTCTTGAAGTTCTAATAGATGGTAAGCACTGTTTATGCACACATGGATGTAACTCTTCATCTTGGGAATTGCCCAGTGATAGAAGGGGAGGGATACCTGAGAGAAAAAAGAACCCTCGGTCTTTGAAGGCACCTGTTTTCCCAGCCATGAGAAAGGCTTGCCTTTCTGAGTTGCTCAAACCTGTGTGAATTGTTCTGAGGACCGCTTGCCCAGGCTGCGTGTTTGGTGAAAGCTGTGTCCTCATGTCCAGCATAATGGCAGGATATCGAATATTGACCGAATAAGTGTATTCCATTGCTAATTTGTACCTTTGTGCCTCCCCCTAGGATCATTCTTTCTTGTGTGGGTCTCTCCTCAATACCCCCGCAGGGGTTATCTACATACCTCAAGAGGAAGGCCTTCTTTCCCTGGGGTACACTCTCAGAGCCTCCCTTGCAGCTTCCATGGGGGAAATCACTCCCTCTTTTCTTTGCTCTCAGCCTTGCATGTTGGAAACCTTCCTGACGCCCGAGTCCCACGGCTTTGCTGTGTTGGACAGCACGTGCTTCTTGCATTTCGTGTGTCTGTTTGCCTTCCGAGGGTCTAGCACACAGTTTTGTTCACCAAGTACCAATGAATGAGTTGGTGAATGAGCATATCAAGTGTGATGCCCTTAACTGCCTTCTCTCATCGAAGTACCTACATCCTTGTTCTCTGTCTCTTCCAAAGAAGGGCAAGTTCACTGAGAAGAGGGTAGCCAGAGTTAGCAAAACTGAACAAAGTCTTACCGTATGACCCAGCCGTTGTGCTCCTTGGTACTGACCTAAGTGAACCGATAAGTTGTGTTCACACAAACACCGGTGTGCAGATGTTTAAGCAGCTGCATTTGTCATTGGCCGAGCTTGGAAGCAACCACACTGTCTTCCACTGGGTAAATGGCTGACCTGTGGCCCCTCCAGGCAGTGCTTGCCGGGGGTCAGGTTATAGGGAGGAGAGGGCTGAGTCCTCAAAGCACTTGGGATTTGTAGAGCAACGAAGCCCCTCCACATGATACTGTAATGGTGGGTACTTTGCTATGATATTGCTGGGACCATAGAACACACCCATGGTGACAGAAGTACCAGTCCATTGGGACATGCTGATAGAAAGCCTGGACATGTGTTGGGGAGGGGGTATAAGTGTATGGGGACTCGACGTGCTTTCCACTCAATGTTGCTGTTACCCTAAAACAATTCTAGAAAACAAAGTCTGTTGAAACGAAACCGTGGGGAACCCAGTTAAATGGGAATTTCAGCTACAAAACCAACACCTTCTTAGGGTAACTATGGCCCACGTAGAATGCGTGCTGCGTGTGCATACAGAAGACACTTGGGTTCTGCTGCCTTTTGTTTATTTGTTTTAATTGAGAGAGAACTTGGGGCCCCCGGCTGGCGCAGTTCAAAGAGCATGCAACTCTAGCTCTCGGGGTCGTGAGTTCAAGCCCCATGTTGGGTGTAGAGATTACTTTAAAAAAAAAAAAATTGAGAGAGAAGTTATACACCATGAAATTCACCACGAGGAGGTGTACAGCTTACGGAGTTTTGGTGTACTCACAGAGGCATATAAACATCACCCCTTGTAATGCCACTTGGTACCCCAAAAGGAAACCCTACACCCATGAGCACTCACTCCCCATTTCTTCCTGTCGGCCTCTGGTAACCACAGTTCTGCTCTCCATGTCTGTGGATTTGGGTTGCCATTGAAGGCCCGTTGGAAACTGAGGCGGCGGGGAGGGGTCTCTGCTTCTATGTCCCCTCACGCAAATATAAGCGGGCCCTTCCCACGGGCAAAAGGCGGCTCCGTATTCCTGGAGTTTCTGTAGAACTCACCTTCAGGACTGAGGTAACTTCGAAGGCCTTTAAATCTCATGTTGATATCGTGGCACCGTCTGTCGAAATAATCCATAAATTTTCACCATGTAACACACACACTGCTGAGTCGGGGACTTGAAGGAAATCCTTGAGTCACGATACGGATCATCATGTTTTACTTACGACTTTTAATTCTGAAAAGAGGCAGCAGGAAACTCAGAGTTTGCACCCAAACTCCTTGACCTAGCATGATTCGAGAAAATGTCCTTGGGCACAATCCTGACGAAGACCCGGGTGGGGTCCCCCTTGCTCTGTCAAGAGAGCCCAGCCTCTCTGACACCTGTGTGCCCGTTCTTTCGTTTGGCAGAGCATAAAAAGCTTGGCTGCCATCAGTCACTGAGACGTTGAGAATCAGATAAGTTTTATGAGAGAAGCATATTTAGGCAGTGATGAAGAAATGTGCTTTTTATTCTAAATGTATCACATCTGGATTATCCTTTGCAAAGTATAGTAATGTTATAATTAAGAATGAATTTGATTTCTTACAGAATTCAAAACGAACAAGAGCCGTGATTAAAAACAGATGCGAGTGCCAGTTCACTGAAAAAACTGGCACTTTTGTTCATTTTAAAACTATCCTAAGAAAAAGGCTTGTGGCCACAGTAAAATACTCTGCAGTTAGAATCAAATATGTTTCCTTAACGCTGTTCCTGCCCTCAGTCTGTTTAGAGGGCTCTCCAAGTATCCCGAGTAGAGGAGAGGTTCCTATTCTGTAGATGACTAAGATCTGCCCTCCAGGGGCGGGGGGCGCCTGGCCGGCTCACTCCGCGGAGCACGTGACTCTTGATCTCGGGGTTGTGGCTTTGAGCCCCACGTTGAGTTTAGAGATTACTTAAAAAGTAAAATCTTAAGAAAAATGCACTCTATGATGAAATACAGCGTATTAGTGGCGTGCAAAAAAAACTTCAGGAGCTCCCTTTTTTCTTTCAGGAACTATTTGTGCATTTTATGTTTTAGAGGACGGTCACAGTAACCTCCAGAAACTGGGAGCAATGGGAGACTGTAATAGCATCAACTGTTTCAGCCAGTAACTGCCTCACAGACGCCTTGCCCCAGTCCTGGGGCTGCACATGCGAGAACCCCGACCCGCAGACACGGCAGGGACGTGCGTAAACCACTGTGAGATAGCAGAAGGTACTTGTGGCCGCATTGCTGCTTTACAATCGTGACAGACCATGGTGCCCTGAGCCGCAGGGCCTCGATAGCCCGGCGTGGGGCGCTGGAGCCCATTCACAGAAGCAGATCTGGTAAGCAGAGGAAGCGACGCTGTAAGGTCACACGCTCACGAGGCACAGCATGGTGGCTTCTGCCGATATGGTTGCCACTCTTCCATGGACTAGCCAGTCAGGAGACAGGGGCCCACACGGATCCAGACAGGGACGGGCAGCCAAAGGAAGGTCATCATGACAGCCGCTGTCCACGACTTTTGTCATGAAGGACAACACAGAACCAACCAGTCAGGGGACAGACACCACGCACTGGGTGACTGCGTGCAGGCAGTTGGAGGAGAGATGACCGCAGAGTGGGGCTGGGAGATGCCTGACAGCAGCTCTCCACCAGCGTGATCTCCCCTAGCTCCAGAAGGAACCATAAGATATTTCAGCCAGCCACAGGTCAGGGTGTGGTCAAACTTGGCCTGTGTGGCCCATGGGGAGACAGACGTGCAAAGGGCCAGGACACCAGAGTGTCAGAGGAGGGGATCTGTGCTTCCATAACCCATGCCTCACAGTGAGGGTCCTCTAGTCTACCAGAAGCATTTGCCGCGGTCATTCTACAAGGAGCTTCTGAAGCCGGCATTGGCCAAGGGGGTATCAGGTTTTCAGGGAGCTCTTCGCTTATGAAAGCTGGGGCTAGAAATCATGGCATTTTGGTTATCGGTCTCGGCTAGCCATTCAAGCCAGGCCATGGTAACAGCCTGGACGACAGGATACAATAGTTTTTGTCTTCTGCCCCCTCCCTCTCCTGTTCTGTCTTCCTTATCATTTTCGTATCTGTCCATTGAACACCAGCACCTCCGGGTAATGACCTTCCCCACCGAGACCTGAGTTCTGAGTACTTCTCTCTCCCTTGCAAACATCCATCCATCGGTGTTTCCTCTTGCAAGACGCCGAGACTGAGAAGAAGGCAATAGTGAGTGAGGCGGTTTGTGGAGGTTTGGGCGGCCAGGTGCCCTGAGATCCCACCAGAAGCGCCGTCGTCCCGGGACCCCCACGTGGCTGTGCGGCTACAGCCTTTCTTTGTGACCAACCAGGGGGTTTTTCTTCATCCACAGACTCAGGAGTTGCCAGAATTCTTGTGCTGCCTTATCTTGTAACGTGGGAAGCCCAGTGTGCCTGATTTTTAGTATTTTCAGTTCACGCATTTCATCATTAAATGAGCATTTATCAGGTGGCCTTTACGTTCCAGGCATTGAGCCTGGCTGATGAGGACACAGAGATAAATTTAATGTGTCTCTTTACATAATTAAAATCTCATGATAAATTACTTTGCCATATGTGACTGCCGATCTACTGTACGTGCGATTACAGCTGTTGTCTACAGTGAGTGATTTATAGTGCGTCTCCCGTATGCTAATGAAGAAAACCTATAAAACGAGAGTGTTTCGGCGAAACCTATTGAGCTGCTAAGTTACTTGGTTTCATTATGTGGTTTGTCATGAGTGTGTCACTGCCCACCGAACTGCTTCTCTTTCTCTGACCTGACATCCAACTCATCTGCTCAGAAGCAAAAGAAATAGAATTGTGTATTTCCAGGTGTACTAGGGAAACAGAAACTACTCTAGGTGTTTGAACCAGTGGGAATTTAATTCAGGAAGTGGGTAGAAGGTGATGGAAGTACTACAGTTAATACAGGATGGTCAAGCAAAGCAGAGAATGACCTCTACGGGCCAGTGTCACTCCCAGTGGAAGGAATGAGGGATGAGGCAGTGACCTCCAGATGCACGGTGTTGGAAACACAGTGGAAGCTGCAGTCCCATCGGCATATCTAGAGGCTCTGGATCCTGGACGCCCTTGTGGATCCCTCCCATTGGCCAAACCCAGCTGAAAGCCTGTGGTAGGAGAACCTGGCACCAGCTTGCGGGGTTGGCCCCAGGGGTCGTGAGGGAAGTTGGTGCCATAGACTGAATGTGTGTGTCCACCCAGAATCCGTACACTGAAACCTGACTCCCGACATGAGAGTATTTCGAGTTGGGGTCTTCGGGAGGTGACCAGGTCATGAGTGTGGATTCCTCAGGCACGGGGTTAGTGCCTTACAAAAGAGATCCCAAAGAGTTCCCTCACCCCTTCTGCCATGTGAGGACGCAGAGAGAAGACAGCCATCGATGAACCGGAAAGTGGCCCTGGCCAGACACCAGATCTTTTGGTGCCTTGATCTCGGCCTTCCAGCTTCCAGAACTGTGAGAAATGAATGCTTGTGTAAGCCACCGACCCGACGGCATGTCCATCACGGCCGCCAGAAGAGACCAAGATGGGCAGGTACGAGCAGTGGAGCAAATGCACAAAGATTTCTGCCCCTGTAGAGCTCATGTTTTAGGGAGACATAATCAACAGGAATGTTGTATAAATGTATAATGTTGTATACATTGTTGTTGTATAAATGTTGTATACATTGAATGTTGTATAAGTGTATATCATTTATAGTTAAAATTTACCTGATTATTATATTCTCCATCATGATAATTGGATGCTGCAGTGTTTTCATTTCGAAAAGAGTGGTGGGTCCCATGGGAGGAAAAAGGTACGGGAGAGGAGGGGTGTCATGAGTATCATGGTGGCAGCAGTTCCCGGCTTCAGACATGCGGGGCAAGGTCGGCTTAGCGGAGAAAGGTTTCACCTGAGCCAAGACGGGACCAGCGATATGCGGGTTCCGTAACATGCTGCTACCGGCGTGTTTTAGGCACTGGAAACTGCAAGAACAGAGATGCTAAGGCTGAGTAGGCTGGGTTCGCAGATCCTTTTCTTTTTTTAAGTCTGAAAGGGGAAAGCAGGATTGGGTAAGGTCAGAAAGGGAAGGGGCACCAGGTAACATGCCCTGGAGAGAAGTATGGGCAGTTGTCAGGTAGAATCTTAACCTCAGATTGGTCCAAAAGATGTCAGCGCCATCAGCCTAACAGCAGGGTATAGGAATTATACTATCGTATTTCATCTGTAAATGTGAAGATTCATCTAATTTCCTGTTACTACTTACTGAATGGTTAATAAGTATTCACTACTTGTTGAATTGTGCTGCGTCAACAGAGGCAAATTACATACATAAAACCCTGCTCTCACGGAGCTTACATTCTAATTGAAGAGATCCAGAGCAAACAAGTCAATAAAACAAATGCACAAAGTTATACAATGTCAGGCAGAGGTGAGTGTTAGGAAGAAAATGAGGTCGGGTCTAGTGAATGAGGGGAGTTGAGAGTATGTACAGTGCTAGAGATGGAGAAATCAGAAAAACCTGGTAAGAACATTTTTCTCAACGTGTAAATCCATTTTGTAACTTTCTTTGGGTTATGCTGAGGATAGGGAAGTGAAAATGTACTCATATACTATGTTTTATGTATTGAGAATTTTGAGGAAATTTGCTGTTGCTTGTTGCATGACATTCAAAATGCAATACTCACAAAGACTAAGAGTGTCGCTTCTGCAATTTCCGGAATTATTTTCCCTGGGGGCAAAGAACGACATGGTGACATTTAAGTAGAGAAATGGAGGACGGAGGGAAAAAGCATATAAAAATGTCTTTCACATGGGCAAGAGCATTTGCTGATCCACTAGGGGAGGAACAGACTTGAACTCAGCAAGATGTGCTTTGGGGCTGGAGTGGACAAAACGAGGAGAAGGCAAGATCGCAGAGGGAGAAGGCAGATCGGGAACAGCTGTGCGGGCCTCGGAAGAGAGACGGAATTTAATCTACGGGGATAGGAAGCCATGGAAGGGTGGGAGTGGAGGGGCGGGGAGTGTCATCGTCTCCTTTGCACTATAAGGGCTCACTCTGCTGACATTGGCCAACAGTGTGAAGGTCAAGTGTGAGGGAGAAGGGTCCTCTAGACAGCTACTGAACTAGTAAACAGTGGTGCTGGAGATTGATGCAAAATGATATCATTGGAAAAATTAGGGCAATGATATGCCCACAAGAGGCAGACCGAGTGGTTTGGAGACACTAAGAACGCTATTTGCCCTTTTAGTTTTGTTGATTGTTTCCTTCACGGTGCAGAAGCTTTTTATTTTGAAATATTCCCAATAGTTTATTTTGCCTCAGGAGATGTATCTAGAAAAATGTCGCTATGGCTAATGTCAGGGGAATTACTGCCTGTGCTGTCTCCTAGGGTTTTTATGGTTTCAGGTCTCACATTGAAGTCTTTCATCCATTCTGAGTTTATTTTTGTGTGTGGTGTAAGGAAGTGGTCTACTTTCATTCTTCTGCATGTACTTGACCAGTTGTCCCAACACCATTTATTGAAGACACTGTCTTTTTCCCATTGTATATTCATTCCTCCTTTGCTGAAGATTAGTTGATCATAGAGTTGTGGGTTTATTTCTGAGTTTTCTGTTCTGTTACATTGATCGATGTGTCTGTTTTTGTGCCAGTACTGTACTATCTTGATGATCACAGCTTTGTAATAGAACTTGAAGTCTAGACTTGTGATACCTCCAGCTTTGTTTATCTTTTTCAAGATTGATGTGGCTGTTTGGGGTCTTTTGTGGTGCCATACAAATTTTAGGATTGTTTGTTCTAGTTCTGTGAAAAATGCTTTTGGTATTGTGCTAGGTTGCATTAAATCTGTAGATTGATTTCGGTAGTGTGGACATTTTCAGAATGTTTGTTCTTCCAGTCCATGAGCATGGAATGTCTTTCCTTTTGTTTTTTTTCTTGCATCATCTTGACTTTCTTTCATCCATATCTTAGAGTTTTCAAACTATAATTCTTTCACTTCTTTGATTAAGTTTATTCCTGTTTTATTGTTTCTGTTGCAGTTCGAAATGGGATTGTTTTCTTAATTTCACTTTCTGCTGCTTTGTTATTAGTGTATAGGAATGCCACAGATTTCTGTACATTGATTTTGTATTTACGGAACCCATTTGTCAGTTCTGGTAGTTTTTTGATGGAATCTTTAGAGTTTTCTATCTGTAGTATGTGAAAGGCAACCTTTTAAATGGAAGAAGATATTTGCAAATGACATATCTGACAAAGGATTAGTATCCAACATATATAAAGAACTTATACAACTCAATACCAAAACCCCCCACAAATAATCCATTTAAAAATAGATAGAACACAAACAGATGTTTCTCCAAAGAAGACCTATAGATGGCCAACAAACTCATGAAAAGATGCCCAACATTATTCTTCATCAGGGAAATGCAAATCAAAACCACAATGAGATACCACCTCATACCAGTCAGGATGGCTAAAATCAACAACACAAGAAACAAGTGTTGTTGAGCATGTGGAGAAAAGGGAACACTTGTGCTCCCTTTTCTGGGTGGGAATGCAAACTGGTGCAGCTGCTGTGGAAGACAGTATGGAGGTTCCTCAGAATGTTAAAAAATAGAACTATCCTATCACCCATCACTTGCAGGTGTTTATCCAAAAAATAAAAACTCTACTTCAAAGGGATATATGTGGGACATCTGGGTGGCTCAGTCAGTTAAGTGGCCAACTTCAGCTCAGGTTGTTATCTCAGGGTCCTGGGATTGAGCCTTGTGTCAGGCTCCTTGCTCAGTGCAGAGTCTATTTCTCCCTCTTGCTCTGCGTGTTCTCTCTCTCTCTCAAATAAATAAAATCTTTAAAAACAAACAGACAAACAAACAAAAAACACAAAGGATACATGCTCCCTGTTATGGAAGCAACTCAAGTGTCCATCAGTTGATGAATGGATAAAGAAGATGTGGTATAGGTATACAGTGGAATACTATGCAGCCATAAAAAGAAGGAAATCTTGCCATTTGCAATGAGGTGGAGCTAGAGAGTATGATGCTGAGCAGAATAAGTCAGTCAGACAAAGACAAATACCATATGATTTCACTCATACATGGAATTTAAGAAAGAAGACAAATGAGCAGTGGAAAGAGAGAGATATAAACCAAAAGGCTGACTCTTAACTATAGAGAACAAAGTGGTGGTTCCTAGAAGGGAGGTGGGTGGGTGGGGTTGGGTTAAATAGGTGATGGGGATTGAAGAGTGCACTTGGGTTGAGCACTGAGCGATGTGTGGAATGGTTGAATCACTATATTGTATACCTGAATGTAATATAACACTGTAATGTTAACTATACTGAAATTAAAATGAAAACCTTTAAAAAAACGTGAAACGAACAGGCAGAACCAAAAAAGAAGAAGAGGAAGGAGGAGGCCATTTGGCTTACAGCTGGTCTTGTTTCATTCCAGGGCTTGGCGAAAGGCCCAAGGAGTGAATATGTTAAGCTTGGCCGTCGTAAGGTCTCTGTTCCAACTACTCAAAGAGTCACGTAGGGTGAAGGCAGCGTAGATAATATGCAGATGTATGGCAGTGGCTGGGTTTTGATAAAACTTTATTTATACAAACAGGGAACAGGCAGGATATTTGGCCCTCGGGGTATAATTTGCTGACCCCTGGTTTAGACTCTGGGACCGCCTGTGAAGTCTCCTGACCTCTGCTCCACAGACGAGCTTGTGGCCATATGCGCCGGCCATCTGCCTGGCTGGGGTCCATGTTTCTAGACACGTGAAGCTGGTCATCAACCTTTCCTCTTGACTTCTGACCTGTAGTCACTCAATCTTCTGACTAATGTGATCCTTTAGTTCACTAGGTTAATATTTTTCTTAGTGTTTACTTTTTACTTAAAAATCTCTCACGTCTGTGTAAGATCTGAATGCTAGCCTTTAACTTCACACCCTTACAAAGAATGCCATGGTGAATTTTCCTGCCTTTCCATTTATTTCATCCTTCCACTAAATCCTTTTGTTTGTTTTTGGTGTCCTGAAGGATGGTCGGACGCAAAATGCATGGGCTTTGGAGTAGCTGGACCTGGGTTTGGACGACAATTCCACACTTAGCATGTGTGCCCTGGGCAAATTGCTGAATTTCTCTGAGCCTTCATTCCTTCATCTGTAAGACTCAGAGAAGAATAGAAGAATTTCTTTTGCAGTCTAATTAATATCAAATGATAATCCTAAAGTACTAAGGAATATAACAACTTAGGTATTCCTTCTTAACAAAAATGAAGTCAAATGAGAGGGTGCTGAACCCCATGGAAAATGCTAAGATTTGTGGAACTTTCAGTTAATACTTCATTGCTATATATTTTCACAAAGTTTTAGTGGCTTTTTAATTTAGCTGTATTTGAACATTATGCAAATAAAACAAATAAAATATTAGTATATATTCAGAGAAGATGATTAATTACTTGATTATTTTTAGGGAGTACAACATACAAAGGAGGAAAAGTGCATCTTTCTTTTTTTTAATTATGTTATGTTAGTCACCATACAGTACATCATTAGTTTTTGATGCAGTGTTCCATGATTCATTGTTTGTATATAACACCCAGTGCTCCATGCAATACGTGTCCTCCTTAATATCCACCACCGGGCTCACCCATCCCCCACCCCAAAACCACATCTTCTAAATTGTTCATCAAATGTCATACTGGGGGTGCCTGGGCCGTGCTGTCAGCTGAGCCTCTAACTCTTGGTTTCAGCTCACTTTGTGATGTCAGGGTCATGGGATCTGACTCCTTGTTCAGCATAAAGTCTGCAGGGTCCTGGGGTCGAGCCCTACATCACACTCCCTGCTCAGCGGGGAGCCTGCTTCTCCCTCTCCCTCTGTCTTCCTCTCTCTCTCTGTGTCCCTCTCTGTCTCTGTCTTTCATGAATAAATAAATAAAATCTTTAAAAAAAAAGTCAAGCCAATTTGGGGCACCTGGGTGGCTCAGTTTGTTGGCTGTCCAACTGAATTTCAGCCTGAGTCATCAACTCAGGGTCCTGGGATTGAGTCCCACCCTGGACATGGAGCCTGCCTGGGATTTTTCTCTCTTCCTCTTCCTCTGCTCCTCCCCATCCTCTATGCCAGCCACCCCTTGCGTCCTCTCAAAAAAAAAAAAAAAAAGTCATACCAATTTATGCGGATGACAGAAAAAGTGAATAGCTCTCTAAGGACAGAGGGTTTTTTTTTTTTAATTCTATGTATTTATTTTAGAGAGAGAGAAAATGCCAGGGAGGGGCCTAGGGGCGGGAGAGGCACCAGCAGACTCCACACTGAGTGGGGAGCCTGATGTGGGGCTGGTTCTCACGACCGAGGTAATGACCTGAGTCAAAACCAAGAGTTGGTCGCTCAGACAGTTGAGACACCCAGGTTTCCCATGACAGAGATTTTTAATACAGTGAAACAGGTATCATTTACCAAGCTCAGAACATTTGGAGCCATCTTGTAGCACTTCGTACGTAGATAAACAGACAGGTTTCGCATTTTGCAGCTATTACCGTATACATTATAATAACCTCCTAAAAAGCAGCATGCATTTTATTTTACGCTTTTCTAGTGGGCCCTGTTGATGGGCATACATGTCCCACAAACCCAGCTGACCATCATCTTCATAGTTTCACTACTTTATTTTGCACCAACCATTTATGTTTCACGGAAATTTCCCGTTTGCTAAGCTAGGCATTTGGTACAAAAAAATAAAAGTCAATCCGGTCAGTCAATGTCATTGAAAAGTCTGGGATGATGGTTCTAGAAGTGCTTCTAAGATATCTTCTGTGTGGGAAGCCGCAATAAGGCTTGAGACGAGGACCAAACCAGGCCCTGACTTGTGCCTCCTTTAAAGCCCAAACAACCTAACAGAAGGTTTAGGATGAGAAAAGTTGAGTAGCACTGAGAAAGGGTCTGTGCTATGTGTTGTGTGCTCGCCTACGGGACTTCCCACACGCTTGCTAAACAAATGAGAACACTTCGGTTGGGGTCAAAAGTTCGTTGCTGGTCCTTGCTGCCCTGGTACTGCTCATAAATTACTTTCAGTTTTGCTGGATCAATACAGAACACTTGTACCAGCATCAGCCGTCTGGAGTCACGAGGTCTGCTTATAGTTAAATGTGAAACTTATTATGGGAACTCGTGGTTGTTTAACTAGACACAGGTGTATTGCTTCTCCTATCACTATATAGATGGCCTTAATGCTTTGAATAAACTTAGCACTGTTGGACATCCTCCTCAGCGCTCCTCCTGTCCCCCTCTCTTTGTCTCTTAAGTTCTTTTCACCATCCTCTTACCCTCACGTTTCCTGATCAATTTGTCGCGCTGGTCGCGACACTTCTGGAACTCTAGTAAGATTGGAAGTCAATAATGGCGACACGCTCCACCGAGGGACAGAAAATCCATCCGAGTTGTGACCAAGTGGCCGCTGTCGTCCTACCTGACCACAGAGTAGAGGCAAGGAGCATTTGAATGTCAAGTTCGAAAATGTTAGTGAGGACACTGGTCAAGTTAGAAAGCCCCACTGTAAGCATTTCGAGGAGAGCGTGTCTCTTAATTTGGTTTTGTAGCTTTTGCTTTATCTCACAGAGCTACGCATTCCATCCTTCATCTTAAACAGGATTTCAGCATCTCTTGACAGACGTGGGCTCCTTTTTTAAGTTTTCTCCTGTCTTTGTGGAAGGAGCCAGAGGATAGGGGATTACGCTGGCCCAGAGAATACAGCAGACAGACAGCAGGCAGGAGACTGTGCTCCCACCCTGAACATGACCGCGGCCCTCGGTCCCTTCTGGTGAACGTTCTGGATCCTTGGTACCAAGCGTTGGTTGGCTCCAGTCACGGTGGAAACTGCCAACTCCCTCAGACTCCGCACATCTCCTGGACTGCCGTTCAGGCTTTGGACTTTAATCTCTATGGAACTTTAGGCCGACTTTGAACAAAAGTTTCTTGACTTCCAAGAGTGTATAATTCGACTGACGAGGAAAGAGACGAGGAAAACTACAGCAGGTGCTGAATCAAATCGGTGAACATGTACCAGGCACTTGGAAACAAAAGGAAATGTGCTTCGCCTCCTGCGGCCGATCTGCTGTCTCCGGGATTCCCTCCGCCCCTCAGCCTTGCCGCTGGAGCAGCAAGATCGTGAGGATTGGGACCAAGGTCTCCCTGTCCCCAAGCAGAACTGAAGACCGGGGGCATCTGTCCAGCTGGGCTGGGGAGCTCTTCGCAGGGGACAGTCACACTGTGATGGCTCGGTTGAATGCTGGCTCCCGAGTGACCATCCTCCCTGCTCCCCGGGGTGCGCGAGCGCCCACATCCCGCTGACGTCCTCAGGGTGAGGTGTCTCGTGGCATGTGGAGGGACCTTTTGTCCGTGGGGCCTTTGGGGTCAGCCCAGGTACTGCTTTCCTTGTTTCTGTCGCGGAACACACAGCAGGCGCTGATCTATTTGTGCTTCTACTTCCTAGATCCCTCAGTGCCGGGGGCAAGTCTTCTCACCGTAAAGAGCCACACGCAGAGAACTGTGGGTGTTGGGGGACCCCATGACGCTAATACCCCCTTAGAATGACGATCTCCCCGTCTGATGATTTGCCCGTCGGAGCTTCTGGCGAAAGAAGGTAAACTCCAGCCAGGAGCCGGTGTCCCGTGCTGCTGGGCTCTTGTCTAAGCCAAACGCAGGGCTCTAGAGGGTGTTTGACCTTCCTGCCCGATATTCCCATTCCAGCTGGGTCAGCTGTGACTCAGTGAGCACCAGGGTGGGCAGCACCCACCAAGTCTCAGCTGTCTGAATGAAAGGGGGTTCAGGAAGGCTGCTGGCATGGCTCTGGGGTGCCTCTGCTTCCCACAGTCGTAGCTCCCCCTTTGTGGGAAATTTTATCTCCCACTCTCCTGCCTGTTGGAAAGCCTCTGGCTCAGCCGTGCCCTTGGTTCCCAGAGGTCCTCCTGAATGCCAGGGCCCGGTTCACAAGTGACTGGCCGAGAGGAAACCCAGTGGTGTTCCCGGCGCTGCTGTAGATGTGCAGTCTGAGTCCCAGCCAGGCAGATCCCCAAGTGGGCAGAACTCCAGGCCGTTCTCACAGCTTTGGCCAAGATTCACCATGACGAATGCTGTTTTTTTGGACTCATCCTTGGAGGGTTGCCATGTAGACACCTACCAGCGCTGAGCTCGGATGGAGTCCCGTGGCTCGTCAACGTGGCCGACCCCAAGCAAGGCTCCCTGGGCTGGGAGCCCCAGCGCTGTGGAGCCGCACCATCGCCCCAGTGCCGACAGGCCTCAGTGCCCCCGGGAGATGGATGGCACTGGACCTGAGCTCACCACCAGGGCTGCTGAGTGCCCTCACTCGCTGCTCAAAACAGTCATTGCTTTTGACCGTAGCTGAGCATGACATCAGTAACGCTCGTCCGCCTCTCAAGACGAAGCCCAGGGCCACGGCTGGTCACAAAATGACCCCAGCAGACCAGTAACGGTGCCCGCCTGCACGCAGGTACGCCACTTCAACATCTGAAGAGCTTGTTCTTAACACTCTTTGGAACGAGAAAAGCTTCTCAGTTGAATATTTACTCAAAAGCGGAGGTTAAGCAATAGGAAAGTGCACACTGTAGGGCCACATCTCATTAACCAGAACAATGTGGACATTCATGCCTGTTAAGAAGTAACCTCCCGGATGGTGGGGACCTCATCGTGTCCACTGTTGCGTCACAGTATCTAGAGCATTGCCTGAAACTTGGGAAGGGGCTCAGATAGTCCCTGAATGGTTGGGTGTTATCGAGCTTGTTGCCAAGGCGGTAAAGCACACAGCCGTGGGCCAGGGGAGGGAAGCGAGCGAGAAACACAGAAACCTACCGAGTTTTCCTTTCCTTCTGCGCGGCAGGAGAGAAGGCAGGTGGCCGGAGAGCGACACTATCTCCATTCCTCCCTTCTGGCTGGGCTTCCAGCAGCTGACAGAGGTGAAGATGTCAGTACATTCGTTTGTCGGAAGGGGGCTGAGAACGCGATGCTGGGAGGGAGGGGCTAGCCTGCGAGTTCTTCACAACCTTCCTGAGAGACAGAGAGGGGCGAGGGAGGTTGTATATCTCGACAAGAAGTCTCTTTGAGGCCATTGAAAAGGAAGCGGGGTAGGGTGCAGATCCCCAAGTGCAAACCCGAAGAAATGGAAGACTTTCCCATAGGCCAGTTGTGAATTACAGACTCATCTAGAACCTCATGGAAAGACCCTGCCTCTCTCTTGCTCCTTTGTCTGGGATTGTGGATACACTGCTGCGTTCACTGAAGAACATGTTTGTTCCTTTGGTTGTTCTTAGAACCTTAGATCTTGGAACGTGAGAACTGGTTACATCACTGGTTTTCAAGGGGAGCATTTTTGTCCCCTGAGGGAACACTGAGCAATGTCCAGAGACATTTTTGGGTTCTGCCACCACATCTACAGTGCACAAGACAGCTTCTACAACACGTAAGGAAGATCTGTCCAAAACTTCAGTGGTGCTGATGTTCCAAAATTGTGTGTTTCTCACCATTTTCAACGAATCCCCATTATTTCTCTTAAACACATAGTTTGAATTCAAGGACAAGTATTCTTCTTAATTCTCAACTGTGGTTGCATCTGAGTCACATAGATGATTTTAAAAATAGTGATTTCATCTATGTTCATGCTTGCTCCTGAGGCGATCTCAATCAGTCCGTGGCTTTGAATATCATCTGTATATGACAATTGTCAAATCTTTACTTACCCGGAGCATGAAGAGCTGACAAGCAAAATGTCCCCTCGCAGGAGGCAGCCACTGGCCCATGGAAGACCATGTGACTGACCGGGCATTCTCACGCTGGTTCTCTAAACCACGTCGTTCTCCTGTTTTCCCAGCAGGCCGGCACCCCCTCCCTTCTGCATTTTACCTTTTAGTCTTTCTGACGGCGACCTGTTGTTTTCCTAGGGATTCGAAACCCTTCTTCCTCACCATCAGCATTGAAACACTCCCTTCTGTTCCTTACGCTTCCCAAGCATAACATTCAGTGACTAAACCCTATTCTTCTCTGACTTCACACCCAGAAAAAACAGATTGCTTTTTGACTCATTCTTTCAACAAATAATTCATTTCATATTGTTATAGAAGCCTTGGATCCTGAAATATTGCTCAGTGGAACACGTTGTGTCTGGCACTTGTTTTTACTTCATTATATTTTTTAATTAAATTTCAGGAACACAGAGTTGGATAAATTAGAATTCCTGGTTCATCACGTTTTCTCCATTGTTCAAAATATGGCCCATTTTACATGTTCAACGAGCTATTGAATTCGTTATTCTTAATAGTGTAATGGACAGCAGCAGATCCCATTCCGGGCAACAAAAGCTACGTCTTTTATCATCTGCCAGTCCTCCTGCTTTGTCTACCATGACCCTGCCGTCTAGGTCAACTATTTGCTTTTCTTTTAAAAATACATTTATTGCACATATATGCTCACTGATAAATACAGTTTTTAGTCTAGTCATCCTTTCACTTCCAAGCAAGGATATCCCGCCATATGCATTCTCTTGTAACAGTATTCACTTCCTGTTCTATTACAATAGTGGATCTTTAACCACATACACCTCGGTAGCTGATTTATGCTGACAACTGGATACTACGTCCTATGAGACCACATCGGAGTTTGTGCATCTCTCCTCCCCCTGATGGATGTCTGCTGGTTCCAAGGTCTTGCTAACATGAGCTGTCCTGCTATGAACACGTCTGTCTACCGTGCGTACGATGCACGTGCAGTAGCGTCCCTTAGGTTGCGTGGAAGTGGGATTGAGGAATCCCTGGCCGTGGGATTGGACAGTCATGTAGACACGATGCCTGGCCCTTTTCCAGAGTCAGGGCATCGGTTTCTGCCCCTGCCAGCAATGTATAAAGGCTACTCTGGGGCCTCCTCCTCTCCAAGTTGTAGCATAGTCAGACTTCCCACGGTAGCCAAGAAAAAGGGTAGAAAAGAACATCCACTCTGCCCTTATTTTACGTATTCTTTTTCTGATCACCAGTGATGCTTAACCTTTCTTCATACATCTTCTGGAAATCTGTGTCTCCTCATCTGTCCAAGCTTAGCCACAGCTTTTCCTTATTTTTCTCTTGATCTGTTTGTGTCCTCTTCTCCTGCTGATTTGTAGGAATTCATGCTCTAGTCTTCATTCCAACATCTTGTCTGGGGTGTGTGCCATGAAAATAGTTTCTCCTACTCTGGAAGGAGTCTCTCTTCTTTCTTTAAGATGTTTCCAGTGGACAACATGTCTTAATTTTAATGTAAGTGAATCAGTCAATGTTTTGTTCTGGTGGTTAGCGAATGCATTCCGCGTTTTATTTAAGAAGTCTTTCTCTAGTCCTGGGTTCATCTTTGATCTGACTCCTGGTTTGTTCTCTCTTGTGAGACGACGGTGAGAGCCCTTCCTTCCTCACTTCCCTGGGCCTGATTGAGGTTTTCCTGGGGGAGGGTGGGACAAATCAGTATTGCCTTCTAGAGCTTTTAGCTTCACATTGCTTCACCTGGGACTGAATGTCAGGCCCAGTTCCAGCTGTCTTGAGTCTGGGGGCAAATGCTGGTGCTGCCCCCCTGCCCTTGGCTGCCCCTTGTAGGCAGCTGTAACCCGGCTAGCGGCATTCGGTCAGCCAGACTGCGTGCTGGGAAGCAGAGCTGAGCGAGGTGTGAAGGATTTCCATGAGATGCAAGTTCCCATAATTTCAGATATTCTTATGCTGTAGTGAACTTCCGTATCAGATTTTCAAAAACTTCGGGATGCATGGGTGGCTCTGTTCAGTGAAGCGTCTGCCCTCAGCTCAGGTCATGATCCCGGAGTCCTGGGATCGAGCCCCGCATCGGACTCCCTGCTTAACTGGGAGTCTGCTTCTCCCTCTCTCTCTGCCCCTCCCTCTGCTCTGCTCGTGCTCTCTCTCACTCTAAAGCTCTTTCTAGAAAAAGCAAAAATGAAAACAAAAACCTCACGTAAATAAAGGAACAAATTATTCCTGCACAAAATACATAGAACTGGAAAGCATTATGCTAAAGGCAAAAAAGGCAGACTCAAAGCTTCGTCCCATAGGATCCCATTTATAGAACATTCTGGAAGAGACAAAAATGGAAGGACAAAAATCATATCACCGGTTGATGGAGGCTGGGGTGAGGGCAGAGGTTGGCGCAGGCCCAAGAAAACTGTCGACGGGGACAGAAATATTCTGTATCACAACTGTATTGGCTCCATAACTGCGTTCTTTGAGAGTCATCGAGTGTCCCTTTAAAATTTGCGTTTTTTTTTATCATGTCCCACTTAATTCTGTTTTTTGTATATTCACCTGAAAGCTGACTAAGAAAGAGTTTAATAAGAAAAAAACGTATACTTCAACTCCCCACAAGGTAATTTCGTGTCGCAAACACTGAGTCTTAAAAAAGATGTTTAAAATCAGGTCGAGTGTTTGACCAGGTGTCAAAAATGACTCTGGCCTTCCCACCTGCTGTGTGAGTTCTCTCTGGGTAATATTCTAGGTGGAAACGCTTATCTTGAGTACTCTGGGGAGGCAGATGACAGTCGCCCTGGGCGTTTTCTTCTGTCATCATTTGTATCTCACCAATACCATTCCTGTCTCATAAGCTGTTTTGATAAATCATTTTGGAAAGTGGAGTCGGTTCTCATGTTCAGAAACGAACGTCTGCTTCAGAAGTCACTTAAACATCATTCTTATCTTACCTTTCCTTTAATGGGGTCAGACTTCTAACTTAAGTCAAATGGGTGGTTCTCCACTGTGAGCAGTTTTGCTGCCCTCCTGCACCGGACTCAGGGGACACTTGGTTCTACCTGAAAATAGAACAGATTGTTGGGGTGGGTGCGATGCTGCTGCTGACTTCCAGGGGGTGGAAGCCAGCTAAGCTCCCCCGGCACAGGGTAGCTCCCCACTGCAAATCACCAGCCCAAAATGTCAGTAGAGCCGAGGTAGAGAAACCCTGGTATAAAGTTTATACTAAATAAAAGAGGGGTGTCTGGGTGGCTCAGTTGGTTAAGCATCTGCCTTCGGCTCAGGTCATGATCTCAGGGTCCTGGGATCGATCCCCGCATCAGGCCCTCTGCTCAACAGGGGGGCCTGTTTCTCCTTCTGTCCCTACCCCTGCTCATGCTCATTCTCTGTCTCTCTCTCTCAAATAAATAAAATCTTTTAAAAAATTTTAAAAAAAATACAAGAGTAGTTAAAAGCCAAAACAAAACTTATAAATTCGCGGGTTAATCCTGTAAATGCTCTACCTACCTTGCCTAGTTGGAGTACTCGTGCTCCCTGTTGAAGGACTGAACCTAGTCCTTTTGAAATACAATATCTGGGGAGGTGGTTCCTACTGAGACCTCTGTTTTACAAGAGGCAGGTCTAGAGATGTAAACAAGTGAAGGAGTCTGCATAGGAGACGCGTTCCTTTGGGCACCTGGGGGGCTCAGTCCCCGAAGCGTCGGACTCTTGGTTTCGGCTCAGGTCGCGATCTCTGGGTGCCGAGATTGAGCCCCGGCCGTGCTCTGCGTCGGGTTCGGTGTTTAGCGTGGAGGCTGCCTGAAGTTCTCTCCCTCGACCCCTCCTGCTCATTCTCTTTCTCTCTCTCTCTCAAATAAATAAGGCCGGGGGAGACACATCCCTTGTTTCCGCAACTCAGGTTTAGTCGTGGGTTGATTCCAAACTGATACCGTTCACCCTTTCTAGTCTTCAAACAATATCATTCCTCAAAATTCCTCCCTATGTGAGGAGGCAATCGTGACAAAGCCATAACTGAAAAAATTTTGCAGACATCATGGTAATTTCACTTGATTTTTTGGGTGGAGGGAGGATAACGCCTCTGTCAGGGGCAAAAGGTCTTCGACGTTAAATTAATGATACAAGCGTGCACGTGGTTCTTTGAAAACAGAAAGGACTTACTTCTTTCATTTCTCCCCTGGTGCCTGTGGCCAGGAAGCCGTCATTCATGTAGGGACGCCCCGCTCGTGTGAGGACTGAACCCGCTCTCCCGTTGTGCCTCTCGGCGTGCCTCCCGGGCCTCGCGTGTGTCAGGGGTGCAGGTGCAGGGCACCTGTGAGATTGCTCGCAACTGCACATCTCTCCCAGCACAGTCCGCAAATTCTGGATCTCAACATGTTGAAAACAAATCTCTCCCAGCTGAATGCTGGTCGACTGCCGTCATCCGGAGTGGCGGCTTCTAACTATTTGCAGAAGACACAGAAAGGGTTTGAATACAAGTCCGTTCCTTCGCTTAAGTTCTTTGTTGAGCACAGACGTTGTTATAATGTCGCTGAGTCCTTTCTCTGCGTGGTGCGATATCCAGAAGGACCACAGGAAGAATATTCGCACGTGGAACCCCACGTAAGCACAGGACGGTTCCGGTCACCGTCTCTGACCGCCTGTTGTCCGTCTGGGTCCCGGGGAAGCACGGATCCGTGAGCCCCTGGCATTCCTTCTCGGGAGCCCAAAGCCGACACTGTGTGTGCAAGGGAGTGTGAGCGTGTGTGCGGGGGGGGGGGCATTCCAAAGTACAGAAGCCCCCGGAGAGAGAAGAAGAGGGAAGGGAATGACCTTTGATTTCCCACGCGCTGAAATGCCCCAGATTCAAGGAGACGGGAGAATATTCTTCAGTGGGAGCCACTTTGCCACTGCTGCAAATCCCGCAAATGAACCCACACTTTCTTTTTGTCTTTCTTACGTTTCGGTAAAACTGCAGGACCCTGTTCTCCCTCCCACGCCCCCGTGGATTCAGAAGAGGAATATGCGTTCGTGACTTGGGTGCATTCGTGACTCTGTTCATATGGTCGGAGTACCCCGGTGCTTCCTTCTCGTCCTCAAATGGGTTTATCTTAATGTCTGGACTCCAGGTTCACCTTGTATAAAGTGGCCCGTTCGCCGCGGGAAAGGCTCCCCCCCCCCCCCCCCCCGCCCCCCAGCACAACAGATCACACGCCTCTCCTTTCTGTGCATTCGTCTGCGCTGGCGGTGGATTTCATCGGGACAGTGTCACGTTTCGGGGACCCTTACGAAGCCAGCGATGTGTAAGCTGCAGAGGTTTCTGAACGGAAGGTTCTTCGAACAAAACACACACATTTGGCCCTTGTCGTTGGCTGCTGTGGCCAATAGGCTGGGAAGGGATTAGGGGCGCCCTGGGGTGGGGAGGCTCCGTCAGCCACGCCTGTGCCTCCAGCTCGGGTTACGATCCCCGATCCCGGGGGTCGGCTTCTCCCTCTCCCTGTGACCTCCCCCCCCTCCCAACTCGTGCTCTCTCTCAAGTAAATAAATAAAAAACTTTTTTTTTTAAGTGTTTATGAGCTAAGAAAAAATTCATGTGGAGACGGCTGTGCTCATTTCCGTAATTTAGTTCAGTGGGACCGTATTAACACAGGAAAGCCTTTCAGGGCCTAAATGCACCCCAGCGTGAGTCTCGGTAGTCTTTACTGAGAACGCAGCATGACCGTCCTCGTCAGCTTCACGCCTTGGAGCTGACAGTTTCGTCCTACCATCAGGTCATCACAGAGGAAGGACGCCGTGGCCGCATTTTACGGACGCGGCCAGCAGGTGGCACTGTTTCCTGTGAAACGCTGCCTTGGTGCCTTCTCCCGGCTCTGCAAATCTGCCCTCTTGACAGTGGCTCAAGCTACTTTTTCCGTGGGCTCCAAACATCAGAGAAGACACAACCCACTTCAGTCTTTAAACAGAACAGAATTCCAGTAGGTTTCTTTTCACGTTGAGGAACGAAGAGAATAAAAGCATGATTGTTTACTAGAACTTCCTTTTAAGAAAGCCTTTAAAAGTGTGATTTGCACAACATTTTAAATATGAATTTCACTGAAAGATTCCTTATTTATTTCACACGAGAACTAGGCCAGTCGGAAGGGGGCAATGAGGTTTTTAAAAGTTATATTATTTAAGGGTCAGTAAAAACTATATAATTTCAGTTTATTTTAATGTGCTTATGATTCTCAAAAATATGCTGGGGGCAAAGCAGTTATGATATTGCGGTCATGTCAGGGACTGGAAATACACCGAGTTACTTTTTCTATTTTAAATAGTTTCCTGCATTTGACCATTAAGTAGTCCTTATTTGATGGCTCTATGTTTTGGGTTTCCAAAACCCAATGTTCCTGGCATCAGCCGCTACGCTCAGTAAGACACTAAAATCAACAGGGGCCATGAAAGGTGCCACAGCTAAAAATTTCTGGCAGTAGGTGCCGGGAGGGAAGAAGCGTTCACAGTTGAATATCACACTCTATTAGAACATGAACCATGTATATTGATACGTTTTATTTTTTAGTAGCTCTTCTCATTTTAGTAATTATTGCAATGACCGATTAAAACTTTACTGATGACTTAATCTATAGTAGGCATGCATAACAGGTGACAAACTTAATACTAACTGAAAGATTGATTGTAGCCTTGGGGGAGGAGAGGCGAAAGGGCACGAAAACAAGCAATAGCTTGAAATCATGTTATTTCACCATCCTTTGTGCCTTCTGTCCAGAAAAAATTTAAATTTCATTAGACTGTTCTTCAGCGTACAAAAGTAGTAGCAGTTTTCCGATGATTCCTAATAAAATCTTCGTAAATAGCCAGTCAATTAATAACATCCATACCTTTAAGGCTGTAAATGGAGCAGCTGAATTTCTATAATCTCGTTGCAGAGGAAAACGTGTCATATGCTTAACATATCCCCCGACAGGATATCTACAGTGCACAATGATTTAAAAAAAAAAAAAAGGCAGATGATTGCAAATGAATGTGAGTGTCCTTTTCTACAAAGCACAGCGTGTTCAATGGCCCTGTTGCATAAAGTTATCACTTTCATTTGTAGAAGGATAAAACTGGCTGTCAGGGGCCAGCTCAGTAAGCGGTACCAGAAAGGTTCACCCCATTCTTGCCCGAAATCCTCTTACAAAAGATGGAAATCTGATACGTAGCCATTCAGTTGTTAACTGCATCCCACACTCCCCATTTCTCTACTTTTTCTTCTTAAGAGCTCTTGGTCGCCTCCCCTCACGTCATCGTCCCCTATAACCAATGACTGGGGACCTCATAAATGCCATCACATTTAAGTATTGGTCTTCCCCAATTTTAGGGGGAGTTCTCAATTTGCTTTTCTAAGGCGGGGGAGGGGGGTGTATCAGAGAAAGACTATGCTCGTTTCCTTCCTAGTTTATTCTTATCAACTGCAGCTGGGAAGCTTTTGAAAAGACAAGCTGCTCATTTGGAAGAATGAGTGTAGCACTATGTCGTTGGACTGGAAGGTACTGGGGAAAGGAGAGCGATGTGATCATGGAGAAATAGTTTGGTATGCCCAATCTAGATCAACATGTACACCTAAAAAGTACTTTAAACAACTAAAAAGCCATAAATGCTACTGAAACCCATTTTTAGTGGGCTGTTTTCTGAACCAGTTGTCTGTCAAACTTGCCCCGGGTTCAGTGGCTGAGGAGCACCAGGTATTGTTTAAAAGTTGGGATTCCCGTGCCCTATCCACGTCCGCTGAGCCAGAACCCGTGAACGTGGAGTTTTGGAGCACATCTTCACAGGGGGTTCTTACTCTGTGATAAAAAGCGGGCAGGCGGGGTGGGGGAGAGAATAGGAGGGTGGTACGGAAGGGAAGGAAAGTAAAGAAAGAAGAAACTCATATCCTAAATAAATTGTAGGGAAGACTATAGCCAACTTCTTGGATGAGGACCTTGTTTTGTGTGTTTCTTCTAGAACCTGACCAAGATGGGCCACACAGTTGGGTCTTTGTTCACACAGATAAAAGTAAGAGTCAGTTAAGACCCTTTCCCACTGTCCTTGCTGGGTGGGTGTTTCATTCATTTAAAGTCAAAGTGAACTCAATATAAGGTTCATTTCTTCTTCAGACAAATTCAGACTGTGGGGTCCAAGTTGACTGTGAGCAAAAAGGCTTGCCAAGCTCTTTCTCGCAAAAGGTACCTGGACAATTGTCACCCATCCCTTTCCCCATCATTCCTTCTGGACACTACAGTTCTCCCATGTGGTGGATCTGCATGATCTCAGAGATCTTCACGAACGTGGCCAGTCCTGTCGAAAGTTAGCTTCTGGGAGACAACTTCTAGGGTGCACTGCAGAATAAATTCGGCACATATAAGCAGAATAAAAAACTCAGATTTCAACTGTTATTCTGACTTTACCAAAACGTTTTCCATTTACAAGTTATTTCAAACTAAAATTAAAATAAATAACATAAAAAAGGCCAGCGTAGTCACGGAAGATGTCTGTGATAATTCTGAAACAAGAAAGCCATATAATTTTAACATATGCATAAGGTGGCCCTATATGTTTAATCTGAAGCTCTCTGTTCAACAGACTAGATGTTCACGTTTGTGGTTTGTTATAAAATGCATTTATTCATGGAAATGAATATGCTATAGAACCCATAAAAAAAGCACAGTGATCCCTTTGAACATTTAAGAGCTGTTTTTAAAAGCTCAGCATGCTCGTCCCTATGATTTCACTTTCTAGAATATAAATTTCATGATATGACACGCAAAGTTATAAATCAAAGATACCGTAGGAAAATGTAGGCATGCATAATATCCTCGTTTCCACCAAGGCCAGGTATCTGCTTACCTTCAAAAGTTAAATGCAATGGAAGCCTCTGCCGTAGCTTTTGGAAACCCTTCCGGTAATTCCCAGTGTGAGTGATAACGTTTCGTCTACACCTACCAGCCTGGAGTCACCCTGGTTAGCTCCTTTGCTCTAGTCATTATTAAGTGTTTAACAGACTTTTAAAAGCTTTATTTATTTATGTGAGAGAGAGAAACAGCGAGAGAGGGAACACAAGCAGGGGGAGTGGGAGGGGCAGAGGGAGAGGGAGAAGCAAGCTTCCTGCTGAGCTGGGAGCCCGATGTGGGGCTCAATCCCAGGACCCCGGGATCACCACCTGAGTCAAACGCAGATAAGCTTAACGACTGAACCACCCAGGTGCCCTGTGTTTAACAGGCTTGAAAAAGATTTCCGCGAACAGTTCTGATCATCTGTTCAACGACTGAGCTCACGCCTAAAGTTTTTCCGTCTCCCGCTCAGGGCCAGTATGGGGTTGCTAGAACCTGCGCGTGGGGCTGCCCCCGGAACTCAAACCTCGTTCAGAGTTAAAATCAAGATGGTGCCAGAAGAACGTTGAGCCAAGTGTGATCTTTCTGGGATGGGGCTCTGTACGCCCGTGCAGGGGGCACGCCCAGGAAGCCAGTTCTCTCTACAGAACCTTTTGAGTGAGACCACTCTGGTTTTTAAAAATTCACGGAGAAACACACTAAGCCGTGAATTCCGTGTGGCCTCACGGACTTCGCTGTGGGAAGACACATACACAGATGATGTGCTTGAGAAAGAATCCTGGGTACAGCAGGATGGCTGTAGCTCCTTGTCGTTCTCCTTTAGCAGGAAGAGCTCAGCATCCAGAGTGCAAAATGCGCAGGAGAATGGGGGTGGGGAGAGGCTGGAAAGAGCCTTAGCTCTGTGGGAGGAGGAACTCCCCCTGAGAAGAATCTCGGGCAGGTCGAGTGCATCTCGGCTCCAGCTGTGCACAGGCGTGTGCTAATGGTCGTGTTGGGTTTGGACCCCAGAAGGCCATTCTGTAGGAGAATGTGGGGAGGTCTCGGCACAGGCGTTTCTGTCCGCCAGGTGGTCTGCGCCCGAGCACACGTGTGCACGGGTCTTTTCGACGCACCTGCGTTACCTACGTATCCCCGTGTCCCGAGCACGTTCTTCATGATCCCAGCTCTCTCTAGGGCTGCCGTCTCCCTGCTGTCACGTCCCAGTGGAACTCAGGGAAGCACAAACGTGCTTACAGGTGGTGCACTATAAATGCTGCCCCAGCTCTTTCCGGGGCACGGCCCCCTGTGGGAACCCAGAGCAGGTCCCTAGAGGGGAAAGAGTATGGGGGAAGACTGCAAGACATGGTGGGGCTGAACCGAGAGTCGTTGGGGGGGGGGGGCACATAGGAGGGGAAGATTTGGGGAAAGATTTGTTTTGGGGCCACCTTGGGAGAGAGTAGTGCTGCCCAGAAAATGGTACACCGAGGAAGCAAGTAGCGTGCGTCTGTGTCACAAACGGGGCTTGCTGTGTACCCAGATGGATTTCCAGGTCATAACAGGGAGAGAAGGGAGGAGGAATGAAGGAAGGAATGCGGGAGGGAGAGGAGGGAGAAAAATGTCAGTCCGGTGTCCCTGCCTGCGTTCTCACTGCTCATGTCCATACCAGTCGTGCCTTAGCTCTTTCCAGGACTTGGAAATGAAAGGAAATTCAAATACGCGAGAGTGTGAGCGAAGCTCTGACCTGGGGCAGAAACCGGGGAGGCAGCCTGCAACTTTGAGGCGCTGCGTCCTTCATTAGGCAGGTTGGACGTCCTTGGGGGTGCCGAGGCCCTCCCTTCCGAGGGGGCACCTCCACCCCAGGCCGGGCTCACTCACACCCGCCGTTTCCCTGGATGGTGGAAGTGGGGGCCGGACGCGGACTACTGGGGAGCCCGGCGCGGGAGACCGACCACCCAGAGCGGGGCGCACCGGGAAGACCCGGGCGGCGCCGCCCTGCCTCGGAGCGCCGGGGCTCGCGGCCGGGTAGCCCAGCCCACGGCCCTCCGCCCGGCCGCGCTGTCACTCAGTTTCCTCGCAGCCAATGGCGCGGCGGCCTGTCACCCTCACCCCACCCCTCGAGGCCGAGCCGGGAGGAGGTTGGCGGGGAGGGCGCGGGGCTGGAGTTGAATGATTGAACTTTCCAGCGGAGTTGCGGCGGCCGCGAGGTTCCCGGCAGTGCGGCCCCCGCGCGGAGCTGGGAGCCTCGGCCAGCGCCCGGCGCCCGCGTCCCCGACCCGCAGCCATGGAGCCCGGGGCGCCCGGCGCGGCCCTGACCCTCTGCCTCTGGCTGCTGGCCTGCGGGGACTGCCTGGCCGGCGGCCCCGGCGCCGCGGCGGCTCGGCGGCTGGACGAGTCCCTGTCGGCCGTGAGCGTCCAGCGGGCGCGCTGCTCGTCCAGGTGCCTCAGCCTGCAGATCACGCGCATCTCCGCCTTCTTCCAGCACTTCCAGGTAGGGGAGCCTCCGCCCGCCCGCGGCCGCCCTGCGCTGCGGGCCGTGGCCGGGGGCGCGCGCGGCGCCTGCCTCCCGGCCTCGGCGCCCAAACTTCTCGCCGGGCTCGGCCGGCAGATCCCGCTCCCGTGCGGCGTGGATCGCACCATCGAGGCGGTCGGACCCCCCTTTGCGGCCGCCTCCTTGCTCCCGAAAGGAGAGAGAAGCGTGCACATCTGTCCCCGACTCCCCTGTTCCCCGGTGGAAAGCCCAGAGGAGAGCCTCTGGCGGATTCCGCGGGTGGGTGTGTGCATTTCTTAGTTTCCCAGGACTTCGGCGCGCGGCACTCGGGGCCGGTGGCGGGTCCCGCGAACTCCCCCGCGCTCCCGGGCCCGCGGCGCCGCCAGCCCCGGGAGCGAGGCCGGGAAGCGCGCCCAGCTGCGCCCGGGGACCCGCGCGACCCGCCCGGCCCCGCAGGTGCCCGCGGGTGGACGCCTCCGTCTCCACTGAGCGCCGCGTTCACGTTCGGCGGGAGCGGGGCTCGCAGCCCACCCGTGGAGCCGCGGAGGCGGCGAGTCGTGTGTTCCAGAGTGTGTGTGTCGGGGAGGGTGGTGGCCGCGGCGGCTCTGCGCGCCCCAGTTCGGAGCCTGGGAGCTTCTGAGTCCGTGCGTAGTGTGCGGAGTAAGCCGGGGGACGCGCGACTTGGAGGGCCACGTTGGGATGCTCCGACGCGAGTCCCCGGGTCAGTGTCTGCCCCCGGCCCTCGCAGGTCCTTCCAGCTTGAGTGTGGAAGAGCGTGTGTGTGAGGGAGCGTGGATGTTGGAGGCTCAGGGGGTGGCACGCTTGGCGCCCGTGCGTTGCCAGGTCCCTTGGGGGGAGCGATAGCGCCGAGGGTCCCCACAGGTCTTGCGTGGGAACCCGGGATGCTGGGGGCGCGTTCGCGCCGCTGGCGGGTTCCGCGGGGGCGCGTCCCCTTGCCTTCCCCGCCGACGCGAGTGCGCGCTGTCCGAGCTCATTCGCGCCCACGCCTTAGTGCTCTCGAGGGCTCTCGGTCTCCGCTTGGCCTTCTCGCTCCTGTCCTTAGCGGCTCACCTGTTCCAAGACCCGGGGTCCTTCTCGCCGCAGGGAACAGTGCGGAGGCCAGGAGGAGACTCGGGGCCCTGCCGCAGGTTTTCGGTCTTAGGAAGTAAACGGGGCAGGGTAAAGGCGGCTTCCAGAGGGGCCCTGGGTATTCCGCTGGGAGAGCAGGCGCTTGTGATGACGGCGGAGTTTGGGGCGAATGTGCGCAGGCTTCGGGGTGTTCATCCTGGCCTGCGAGCTAATGAAAGCTGGCGCCCGGGGGCCCAGGCGCTCACGGCTGGGATCTTCGGAGCCCGCAGCCGCTCGCGAAGTCTGCGTGTGCGGGGGTGCGCGCTCTCGGGGAAGCGACCTGTGGTGGGTTTCAGAGAAGCTGGCGCGCTCCGCGCCCCTGCTGCTTTGGGCAAAGGGAGACCCGAGCGCTCGCGTCCTGTGCTGAAATGACGCCGACATCCTGGAGAGGGTTCGTCCCTGGCCACCGGGTTTCAAATCCGCCCTGCCCTGCCCTGCCAGGCCCTCTCCCGGGAAGGTGCAGCACTATTGTTTCATCAACAGAAAGCAAAACAGAGCGACCCGTTCCTGGAGAGAAAGAGTATCTCTGCTTGCTTTTTCTCCTTCTTTCTTTCCTTTTCTTTCTTTCTTTCTCTTTCTAATTGAACTGTCCGTCGCTGTAACTTATTTGTTTTACAGTTTAAGCGGCTAAAGAAGCAGTTTAGATCAAGCCAATTCCCATGAAAGGCTTTTCTTGTGGTCTCCTGGCATGATTTCTCTTCGGAAGAAGAACCGCTGACAGAATGCACATCGCCTAGACAATCCTGATTACATTTTAATTAGCTGGAGAGGAAGAAGCTGTAAATTACTGCTAGGACTTAGGAACTGCTGTTGTGGCCATGGACTGCCAAGCCACTCGTGGAGGGTTAACCCTAACCTGCTAATGCCCATCGGATTTACCTAAATTGCAGGGATTATGTTTTCCTAAGATGTGAAAAGGCAGCGAAACACTCTCCTTAGAAACCCTCCAGCTTCCCTGTCCCTCCCCCTTGTTAAATAATTGGGAGATGATGGAGGGGTCAGCTGCCACCAACCCCTTACAGGGCACGTGGTGTTTATTAAGAGACAGGAAAGGCGGGTGAGACGAAGCTTGCGGCGAGCCCCTTCTCGCAGGTCACCCCACCCCCTTGTGCAAAGAAGGCCCAGCAGCAGGCCCTTTCCGGAGCAGGTGGCCATTTTCAATGTCTGTCCCACAGCACTAGGGCTCTTTTAAAGGATGGAAGGCCGGTCTCCATCCTTGAGGCCAGCCTAGCGTGGGGACGCTTAGATGTAACAGCTGTCAGGGCTTGGCCGTGGAGACCCTAACCTGTGTCATCACGGTGTGGACAGAGGCTCAGAGCTGCGGCGGGCAGTGCTCTGGAGTGGCCCACAGGCTTGCAGAGGGACGCTGCAGTCTCACGGTCTGTGCTCCAGCTGCACTCGTTTGCCGGCTCTGAGCAGCGCTGCTGCTCACCTGGGGCCTTTGCTTCTGCTGTCCGTGTGGGCTTCACCTGTCCGCGCTGCGGCCCGAAGCCAGGCCCGGGCGCCCAAGCGACTCACTACTGATGCATGGGGATGGGAACGGTGATGGGGGATTCCTGAATTCTCTGGCCCAGCTCCTGACCTGGGAGAGTTCCGGATTTCATCACGGATGGTGAACTGCTTCACGTCCCGGCCAAATGCTGGCTCCATTCGTGGAAAGAAGCAGTGCAAGTCAGCACCTCCCAGGGTGTCTGCTCCCAGCCCCGTGTGCGGGGCTCTGGCCACACTGCCCCTTCAGGTTAGCACCTGCCCCACGCACAGCGTCGCTAAAATCCCACTCACCGAGGAGGTTTCGAAGGACATCCTTCTATCTGTGTACAAACAGGAGATCGGGGCTGTGGGGTCTGGAGCGGGGCGTGTGAGCTTTGGAACGAGGCCGGTCTTGCCGCCGTGTGGATGGGTCACTTGGGCCTATCGCCTTCCTGAACGTCCAGCCTCTTGTGTGTCCCATGGAGGACAAGACCCTGCCCGGCAAGGTGGAGGTCGTAGGCGGCGTTGGGGTTACTGGAGTGATGGTGGCGAGGGAGCTAACTCTAACCAGGAGATTAGTCAGTACCGGCCTCTGTTCTAGGAGCCCTACGAGGCTGTGTAAGGAAGGTACTGTTTGTTTCCCAGCTCATAAGCAAACACAGGTGCTGAGAAGGCAGGTTGCTCACAGAGCTAAGAGATGGTGCCGCTGGGCTCCGAACGAGGGTGCCTGTCAGGTTTTTATTTTGTTCTCTCTAGGATTGTGTTGGTTAGCGGTTAATTTCCTTCAAGAAAGACTGCCTCATTCTCGGGACTGCGTGCAAAGTGAAAACGTATGTCCAGTATTTCAGATAGCAAGAGAAAGGAGTGTTGTTAAACAACCTAAAATATAAAATGCTCTTCCTTCTTTGGTGGCACTTGCAGTGTGTCCTGGGTTTCAGATTTGCTGTTCAGTGATGTTCTCAGTAAAGAAAAGTGTAACAATTCAGTGACGAGTGTGGATTTACTCTTCCTCTTTATATTCTTCCGTGCCAGTGCTACGTGCCAACATGGGAGCATTTCACTTGCATGCCGGCTCCACGGCATTTCACAATTTCTGTTTCCTGGCCTGGAGGCACAGGTGCTTGGGTGCTTGCCCAGAAAGAACACGTGCTTGGCACCCTCTTCTGCAAGCTTCTAGACCCAAGCCTCGTGCCTTGTTTGGAGTGTCGTGTTCAGGAGGTCGAACCAGGGATCTCGCCCATTCCTGTTCACACGAAGCAAGTAGGCAGCCCCAAGGCCAGACTCCTCACTGGCAGATACCTGCCCCAGGGATGGGTTTGCTCCCCGGAAGCCCTGGACCCTGGACCCCGCCCACTAACGTCATGATGCTGTTTCCTGCGTGCGATGAGGACCGCCTCCGCTGCGTCCTGGCCTCATGCATGCGTCAGACCGTCCTTGGACCCTGGTCCAGGTCCCGGCAGTGCCCGGGGTATGATAGTCCTTTTAGGGCAAGGAGTGGGGAGGGAGAAGCTGGGTGGAGACCAGGGTGCCAGGGACAAGGGAGTGGGGAGCCAAGAACCTTTCCTGAGGAGGGGCAGGAGCAGGGGCAGGCAGGATCCCATGTGGTCCAAGGCTCCAAGCCTCCAAAACAAGTTCTGGTTTTCCATCAGACTGCCCATGTGACACAGCCACCCAGGATACAGTCTTCAAGATTCTCCGTGTGCTGGCCACAGAGCATCAAGCCTGGTCATTGGTCCCCCGAAGCATGGACCCCATGCATCGGTCCTATGTCCCCGAAGCGGTCCTGGTGTGGATTTTTTGTACCTCAAGGGTGCAGAACCCTCGGGAGGGCTTAAGCCCAGTTGCTTAAGTGGAGGAGTCCCTCATAGGGTTTTCCACCATGTCCACGCTTATGATGCCCACCAGCGTTCACTTGGGAATAACCTCTACCCCTTGTGTTTTCAGCCTCACGGGGATTTTAAAGAAGAGGGAAAGGACGGAACATCGTCTGAAATGAGCTCTCTCTTTCTCAACAAATGTCACTTACCTTCAGAGTGACTCGCTCTCGTACGCTAGGTGGGATACGCCTTAGCAGAGACCACTCTCGTCTGCCCTGGTTCTGCTCACTGTGGCAACCATGCATGCCAATCTCGAGCCTTCCAGACAGAGTCATGGCACTAAGCATTAGGAGACCCGGAACCTGTTCTTTCTGTGCCTGTGTTTTCTCCAAGGAGGCTCAGGAGAATAGGAGGTCGTGTACAACACAGTCATAGCTCGTGTACAGCAGACGAGCGGGGAACGGGTCTGCTTTTTCCCAGAATTCGGCACTGCTCGGGGGGAAAAAGTCAATCTTCTCGTTGGAAGATAAGTAGCAGGTTGCTGCAGCCTGGGCTCTGTGGGTCTAGAATTTTATTAGTGCTAAGACATTCTTGTTTAACGGGACATTATTCAGCCTATAAAATACCACGGATAGACACGCTTAGGTGGCCAATGAGAGAGATCAGACGCTTCCCCTACAGTAATTGGAAGCTGTTTGCTTTGGCAAGGGGAGAGCTAAGCTGGTGATTAGCTCCTTCTTCTAGGAGGACCAGCATCTCCTCCAAGAAAAAGCAAATAAACAACGATCGCATCAAAACCCCTTAGCAGCCACACATCAGCCCAGGCCCAGAGACTTCTGGAAGGCCACTTCCGTGGTGAGTTTACCCAGCCCTGGTGTGTCTCTTTACCCTGCAGGGAGACTAGTTACTCGCCACAGTGGCCGAGGGTTTGGAGAGTTCCCGAAAGAAGGGCCGTTGTCCGGCTTTGGCATTTATAGCTCCTGGTCTGGGTTCCCTGGATCGCTGGCTGTCTTTCTAAGAATTTCTGAATTTAACCAAAACTAAGCATTAGGCTATTCAGGGCAAATTTTTCTACGAAGCAAGTAGGCAGCCCCAAGGCCAGACTCCTCACTGGCAGATACCTGCCCCAGGGATGGGTTTGCTCCCCAGAAGCCCTGGACCCTGGACCCCGCCCACTAAAGTCATGATGCTGTTTCCTGCGTGCGATGAGGACCGCCTTATCTTAATGTAGTGGTTCTCCTTGAGTGTGGTTTAAAAGTTTATCTTATTGTGACTATTACAAACATTTTAAAAACACATTAAAGGGGCACCTGGGTGGCTCTGTCATTAAGCATCTGCCTTCAGCTCAGGTCATGATCCCAGGGTCCTGGGATCGAGTCCCGCATTGGGCTCCCTGCTCTGTGGGAAGCCTGCTTCTCCCTCTCCCACTCCCCCTGCCTGTGTTCCCCCTCTCTCTCTGTCTCTGTCAAATAAATAAATCCCTTAAAAAAAAAAAAGGCACTTACTGACTTGTTCATTTCCTTGTGCAGCATATCGTTGAAGAAGAAATATATATGTATACTTCTATATGTTTATATTGTATATACTCACATACACCCGTATGTAGTTACGTATGATACCCTACATGCATGTGTGTGTGTTTGAAGGCCTAACCTGGAGTTAAAAGTTACTGTCGTGCAATGATTAAGGCTCTAAGGTTATTATTCCTTGGAAATGATTGCAGTGTGTAACCTACCCTCGTTTATTTCTGCCAGTGGGTATAAGACTGTAGGGACAGGCGATGCCTGGCTGGCTCAGTGGAGGGAGCTTGTGACTCTTGGTCTTGAGGTTGTGAGTTCGAGCCCCACATTGGGTATAGAGAGGACTCAAAAATTTAAAAAAAAAAAATTCCTTTAAGAAATAAAACTGGAGTTGCACAAGCTGATGAAGGGGTTAGTGGGCTCTGCTTGTGTTGATTCAGACGTGAGAGGTTCCTTTGCATAACTTGGTAGTGCTTTACAGAATTTCACACAATTTTGAGGGTGAGGGCTTGGACCACAATCCGTGCAGCACATTGATAGGATCAGAATGCATTTTATATATGAAACACAGGACCAGGAAATCGCAGATGCCCCCATCGCCGTGCCCTTGTACAAATGACCGCATACGTTACCCTTGGGAAGACATGTCCGAACTCACAGGCCTTTCGAGTTCCAGCTTCCGCTGCCTCGCACACGTCTGTTCATGGGCTCTGGACCCCGTAGTGTGGAAGTGTGTAGTCTGTCAACATATGGCATTTATTAAGGATGACCTAGTTTCTCCTCTTTTCATTAATCAAAGATACCCCCAACTCTTTCAAGCTTCCCATCAGCAGGAGGTCGCCTGCCTGACCAAGCGGAGCAATAAAGACGTCTTCCTGACCTTTTAGTTACCTGGGGACCGTCAGCTTAGAAAATGTGCAATTTCCCTTGAATTCTCTGAAATTCTGAAAATAGGTCATAGACCTATTCCTTCTTAGTAGATGCTGTTGGTGACCTGTCCCTCCCCTCCTTAACCCCAGCTTCTGTATCAGTGGCTAATGGCTTACAGCGGCTCCCCCTTAGAGACTAACCTTTCTCCCATGGGCGCCATCTTGCCATTGGCTCCCAGCTGGAGGCCACAGGAGGCCAGCCTCCTGCGGGAATAATTCTTGGGCTATTTGTGCTCCCCTGTTATGGGACCAGGCCTCTGCAGGTCTCCAGCTAACATCACTTACCTGTTTCACTCCTCCTCCCGCTTCCTTCTCTGTTTACACTGAGGGCTTCTCCCAAGATAGCACATACGCAGGAAGCCCCCTTTCAGCCTGTGCTTCTCTGAAACCCAGTCTCTGACACCTGCCGTAAGAGTTAACCTGACCTAAGTCAACATCGTTGTGTTTTCGATTGGACGACTTGGTGCTTTTAGAAATGACTCGTTCAAGCACACAGATAGTAGCGGGAAGCAGAGAAGGAGAACCAGCTTTCAGAACCCTCAGGTGTTTTCCTTCTATCCCTGGAAAAATCCCAAGATTTTATACAAATTAAAAAAAAACTTTTTAGATGAAGAAGCCCTTAGAGTCAGTACATTTTCTGCTACTTGGATTTAGTTTGTGTCTCCCACTGATTTCAGTAAAAAAGGTCAAGCACTGCTTGGGGCTGTTTTGCTCGTTTCCGCGAATATAGGTGAGTTCCTGCGCTTTTGAAGATCGAGTATAAGTATGGTTCTTGCTCACGGGGATTGTAGAGTCCAGTAGGGGCTGAGACTGGGAAACAGCTTCTGTCCGCACGTGACTTCAAGGGGGGGTTATTCGTACGAGATCTCTGGGGAAGGAGCGTAGCCCTGTGGGGAAAGCGTCCTGGGGGGGTGACTCTTGGGCTGACCCGCAAACGCTGGCTTCCTCCCGCCCAGAGCAGCCAGCAGCATGAGTGCTCGCAGAGTCTTGCCACGGTTTGGTCTGTGTGTTGGGGACTCTGAGTGCTTCCCCTGGACGGGATAGAGGGGCAGTTCCTCAGCGAGCAGCCAGCGTTGGGGAACTTGTCCCCGGGAGCTGGAACAGAGCTCACATCCCTTGTTGTGCAGGTCAGGGTAGGAACGTGCCCTGGCCATGACACTTGGAGGTGTGTGCACGGATCTTCTCCCAGGTTCCCTGCCGGTCTCGGCTACGCTCCTGGCAGGTGCAGCGGTCTTCATCGGATCTTCCTGGAGCTCCCGCCCGGACCCCTGAGAAGGAGCCTCAGACGAGCAGAAGAAGGTGCACGGGGGCTGCCCATTCCATCGCCTCCCCGTCACGCCTACGGCAGGACCCCAGCCCTACCTCGTGGGGGTGGCCCCAGAGTAAGAAACTCTCCCGAATCATGGAGCCGCAGGTTAGAATGGACTCCACATTGCGTTGTACAGCATCTTGGTGTTGACAGAACAGTGTCCCGTGAAATATCTGTTTGGCCTCCGTAGCAGCTCTGTGAGGTCACGAGCGCTGTTTCTCTTTCACAGACAAGAAAACCGCAGGTCTGGAAGTGAGGTAACCAAGGCTTCACAGCCACAACCCAAGCACCCGTCGTCATCTTCCCAAATGTTTACACTGAACGACCCTGCTTCTCAGGTTATTAACCGTGAGAGAAGACAGAGTGGAAATACCAACTGTGATGTAACTGAGAATCATGCAGTTTTGGGGGGAAATATCCCTCCATTTCTCGTTGGCTCCTGGAGGCACAATTGTGGATAACTGAAAGAGTAATGATGTGGTGGAAAAAGCCTTTAAAAATACCAGTCCATCAACACCCATCCCTTGTGCATTTAACCATCCACATTTTTCTTCCAGCCAATAAGAATGTGTCAGAGACCATCCCCTTTCAAGGATCTTGGGTTCTACGGAACCCAGCACAAGCGAGATGTGTCTCCTGCCCTCCAAAGCATCATTTTCTGCTCGTGAGAGAGACGGACGTTGAAGCAAAGAGTTGCAGAGAGTTCTGAACTAAAGAAAGAAACAATTATAATCGTGTATCACTTAAAATCGTCATACATGACGGTTTAGTGTGTGGTCATCATCTCCTAGACGAAGTGTTGTTTTTGTCCCAAGAGTGGATTTTGTGTCTGTCCCTCTGACTCGTCTAGCGACACGGCAGAGCACCACTATGATCCTTGCGTAAATGTTTTGGAACTCGCTGGGTTCCTTGGTGCCGCGGGGTCTGAGGTTGCTGTCCGGGAGGCACAGCGGTCTGGGGACTTGTGCCTTCTCTTGTTTCCTGCTTCCGAATGGCGGCGGGACACGTTTGCGGTATTTGCAAGTGGCGACTGTGGCTGGTGTGTACGTGACTGGTACTTCCAGGAACTCACGGTGCCCTCCAAGCTGGGTCTCTTTGCTTTCGTTTTGGGTCTGGGAGTGTGTTTATGCTTTACGGTTCTTTCCAGCCTCTCAGTAAGACACCAGATTGCACAGTGAGGACGGCTGCCCGTGAGAAGAACAGGGTGACAAATTGGCATTCTTTCATACCCTGAGGCCTCAAATCTATCCTGAGGGGAGCTGGAGAAACCGTAGCCTGTCCAGAGAGGGAACCTTTAAATTCACATGGTATTTACCTTTTTTGTTTGAAATTGTAACATTTGTCACCGAAAATGCTTTTTACTCTGCAACTTAATACCCGCCAACTTGAGAAAGCATTGTTACAATGACCTCAAAAGTACATAATTTTGTTTCTCATATTGCCTTCTTTCTTTGAAAGGTAAGGTGGATAGGTTGTCACCATGTAGATTGTATCATGTATAGTGACTCGAATCTTTATCTTGGAGAAGTGCGTTTTCCTACGTGGTTTGCCCAGGATCTCAGGTGACTGACCTCCAGCCAACAAAAATCCTCATTTCCCCTAATTGAGCATCTAATCATCATGGATGGCTTTTAAAATTTCATAGTTAATGTCTTCTGTGTCCAAAGAAGTGATGAGTGTATGAGTCCAGAAATAAAAATCCAAGAGTCCCTCTAATGAAAGAAAAGACATTAACTTTGCAAAGCAATGCATCACTTTCCAAAAATGTCATTAATCATACCGGCACGTGGGGCCAGAGGAATATTGGGAATTCACTTACTTACAAATTTCAGGGGCTTTTTCCCCTTATTTTTTCACCTTTTTTTAAATCAACTACAATATTATAATGCATTAATTCATATGTTTGAAAGACATAAAATTATTTTTGGTGCTCCTCACTCCCGGCAATGCCAGTGACGTGCTTATCTAGAAACAAACCAGATGGCTTACGTTCTTAGCTGGGAGGTTACTTACTGACGGCTCCTCTGAAAGAAAGTCTAAAACAGTTGAGAAACTCTTAATGCAAACAAAATTCAACCTTTCAGGTTCAAGGTGGTTTTACCTACTCCCTGCGTTCCTGCCGGATCAGCGTCCTTGTTCATGCCGTGTATGTGCCTCGACTCTTGTTTAATTTTCTAGTAACACATAACTGAGAAACAGCCCTTTTTTAGACTTAAGTAAACGTCTCCGCTCCTGTCTTTCAATGCCTACCCTACTGCTAGGCAGGGCACTCTTGAAATGTATACTGAAACCCTTTGTAGGCTGCAGAGAAAATTGAGAAAGAGGCGTGCAAACGTACAATGCCAGGAGAGATTTAAAAGAGGGCACACACCTTATGCTGATCTGTTGCCTGTGCCCAGGGCAGGTTCCCCGCGTGCTGGTGTAAGAAACCAGATATGCGGAGAAGCTTGGCATTTCAGGACCATTAGCTGGCATTCCAGCCGATGGACGGCTTTGTAGGATGCCGATACCGAGCCCCTTGATAATCACGAGGGAATAATAATAATAATACCCCCCGCATTTGGAAATGTAGAAATGTTTCCCAACAAACCTCCATGCAACAGTTTCTTTTGCGATAACTCAGATTTCCATCCTCTTTCCTCCATGGCGAGCCCTTGCTGGATGGCCATTTCCCCTAGTGAGTAGTGTTTTGCGCCCCGTAGGGGAACAGCCTTTTATGAAGGGAGCAGAAGACCACGCCAGCTACACGGAGCTCCAGTGGTGTCCAGGCCCTGGGGCTGAAAACCAGCGTTGCCCAACAGGCCTGCTCTGGGGGCGAGTCAGGAAAAGGGAAAGTTAGGGATTGCATCACAGCACAAACTGGGTGCTCGCTGCCTGGAGATATAGCCTGTTAATTATGAGAATGTTAAGTTTATACAGAAGTTAACGATTACTTTTTTAAAAAGATTGATCTATTTGAGAGAGAGCGAGAGGGAGCACAGTGTTGGTGGGGGAGGGTTAGAGGGAGAGAGGGAGACTCTCGAGCCCATTTTGCAATTAGCGTGGATCCCGACCCAGGGCTCAATCCCGCGACCGGAGTAGAAACCAGCTGAGGGATGCCTAACTGCTTGCCTCGCCCAGGCAATCCTGATTCCTTTCTGAGAGAACGAGACAAAACTGGGAAGGGGGGTTGCTGTGCTGTGTATGGTCACCGTGATTCTTTTACATTTCTTCAGTGGCAAGACTTGCAGAGAAAGAAGCAGAGATCTTATCCACCTTTAGAAGCGGTCGTTGTTTGAAGGCGGGCATTTTTCTCTCCCATTTTGGCTTCTGTGTTTCGGGCTGTCGCAGCCCTCTGGAACAAGAACCGCGCCCTTACGGTCTTAACCCATGTACCCTGCAGTTCCTTTCTTATTTCCTGGGCCATGGGGGGCCCTCAGCAGAGGTTTGGTGAAACTGTACAGCACATCTTTGACTAGAAATGCATTTTCCTTTTCTGTTCCCCGCCACCTCCCCCTCTCTTTTTATTTTGACACTTGTCTGTACCAGTTGGAAAGCAGCACAGCCAAAGCCATGTGCTGATCATTCCAGAAATGGCCTACATCTGGGAAGTTATTTTCCCATTGGGCCAGAATCTCAAAGAAAGTGGGGAGCTTCTTTCCTGTGTTGTTGTTGTGTGCACATTTTTGTATCCGGGATTATGAGATCATGTCCTCACAGCTGCAGAGAAATTAAACAAATTCTGGACGGAATGGATTCACTTGTTAAATGTTGCGCTGACCGTAGGAAAACATAGTGGGAGGTGAGACTACCTTACAAAAGATATCCATTTGTATTTCGATCTATTATTCAAGAGCCGTGCACTTGTGTAATATTTGGAACCTATTTTTAGGAGGGCCAGGTTTGCATAGTTTAGTCCCATTATGTATTCTACAATTTCAGAAAAAGAAATGAGACTCCTTTGTTGAGCAGCCATATGAAATTAGGGCTGAAAGTTTGGTTTGTATGCACGTGGGGCTCCTGCCTGGCTCAGTCGGTAGAGTGTGTGACTCTTGATCTCGGGGTTGTACGGTCTAGCCGCACGTTGGGTGTAGAGATTACTTAAAATGTTTTTCTTTGCATATACATGTCTGTTGGTGTACTACGCATCCGTGCGTAGCTCAGGCTTTCTCAGTCCTGGCAGTACTGATATTTTGGGCCAGATGGTTCTGTGTTGTGGGGCTGTCCTGTGCCTTTTAGGTTGTTCAGTTGCCTCTCTGGTCTTTACGCACTGGATGCCAGTAGTACCGCTCCCACCCCAGTCCCAACAAACAAAATCTGTATCTAGCTATGCAGCTGTCTGTCCAAACACTGAAATCAGGACGTGCCGTGGGGCAAAATCACCCCTCCTGACCCACGGTAGCTCTCTCTCTCGACTTCACATTTCTCTGCATCCGTATGTGTCTCTCCATCCGTGTCTGTATTTAGGTAGGTGTGTCGAAATCTGGAGACACATACATATCTACACACGTATACGTGAGTCTTTTGTTACATATTCATGTGTCCTGGGTGGAGAAGGAAACTCGGAGTCAGAAACGGACAAGCTAATTGCGTTCACCATGTTCGCCTACAACGTGGGAGTTGGAAAGGTGCTCACTTATGCCTCCACTACAGAGTTTAGAGAAGAAAAGGCACTTGTTTTTATGAAATGCGATTCGAAGAAAAAAATGCCGTCCTTCCATTCTACGGCAGACATTCTTCTGAAAGGAAACAACTGCATCTCTCTCTAATAATGCTGATTCCACACTGAATTTTGCCCCAGAAACCAACATTGCTGTGTACATTAACTACCTAAAATTTAAATTAAAAAGAAAAAAGTAATCGTGCTGATTCTGAGGCTATGTCCTAGAACTTGTGGATGTAATCCTTGAAGAAAAGACAGGTGTTTTTTTTTTTTCCTTCAAATACCTGCTAATTTAAAATTTTATAATTTTTTTTTTTTTTAATTTTGTGAGCTGGTCCTAAAGTCTGCTTCTCTTGGATCTTCTTTGCAAGTAAACTGCTTTTCCTTTTGAAGAAGTTCTGTCTTTGAACCTTCTCTGAGACCATTTCACTGCCGTTTGCTCAATTTCCTGACCTCGAACACGGGGGCAGTGAGTGGGTCAAGCTGTTTCACCGGGTCCCCCTATGATGGAACTGAGTGCGAGCAGGACCTCTCAGGGAGGTGGCTTCCCAGCAGTTTTGACTGTGGCTGTTAAGATGAGCGGGGCACCTGGGGCACCTGCGTGGCTCTGTGGGTTAAGCCTCAGCCTTCGGCTCAGGTCATGATCTCAGGGTCTGGGATCGAGCCCCACATCAGGCTCTCTGCTCAGTGGGGAGCCTGCTTCCTCCTCTCTCTCTGCCTGCCTCTCTGCCTCCTTGTGATCTCTGTCTCTGTCAAATAAATAAAATCTTAAAAGATGAGCGGGGCACGGAATGCGTGCCTGGTGCCAAAGATCTGGGGATTTGACAGTGAGTAGTGTGTCCCCTTGAACCTTGATGCTTCACGGTCTGGTCCGAGAGCCAAATTTAAACAACCCGAGACCGGAGACCTCAACAGACCCCTCACCAGAGGAAGCATCCAGGGGGCAAACAAGCAAATGAAAAGCTGCGCTCCGTGCCAGAGGTCCTTGGGAAACACACCGGAAAAGAACGATGAGCTACTGCTCCATGCCTGCGAGCATGGCCCGGATCTGGAATGCGTCGGACACCAGCCAGGCTGCTGGGGACGTGGAGCAACAGGAACTCCTGTTCACGGCCGGGATGATGCAAAATGGTGCAGCGGCTTTGGAAGACAGCTCGGCCGGCCGTGTGTATTAAAAGGAGGAGACCATCAGAGACAGCAAGCCCCAAATGGGAGTCATTTGCCCTCCTGGACAGCAGACCAAGACTCACGTACAGTTTCAACCTGCCCCAGGAATGGGGGCTTTTAGCAGTTGGACCTGAAATTTCCTGATCTGCTCTAGCGATGGAATCTACACGGTACAAATCCCTCCTATTCCTTTCCCCGCCAGAAGCAAGTGTCATCCTACCTCTCCTTCCATAAGAACTTCCTGTTCTACCCTTTTCCTTTGAAAACCTCCCATTTCGTGCCGTCCATCAGTGTCTCTCTTCTTACCAGGTGGCATGCTGCCTGCATTCACGAACTGCTTGATAAACCCAATTAGATCTTAAATTTACTCTGTCAAATTTTATTTTTTAACATGACACGAGACCTACTGTTCTCATACAATACGCTAATTGTGCTCTTTGGTATTTACCCAAATGAATTGAGGATTCATGTTTCTAAGAAATTTGGCATGGATGTTTATACAGCTTTCTTCATAATTACCAAAATTAGGAAGCAACCAAGATGCCTTTAGTAGATGAATGGATAAACAAACTGGGGTCCACCCAGATAATCAGATACTCCTCAGTGCTCACACAGAATGAGTTATCAAGCCACAGAAAGACGTGAAGAAACTGAAATGCCTGTTAGTAAGGGAGAGAAGCCGATCTGAAAACCCTCAATACAATGATTCCAAATATATGACATTCTTGAAAAAGCAGAACATGGGAGATAAGTGTCTGTCGGTTTGGGATGGGAGAAGGATGAATGAGTCGGGTGAGGAGTAAGGATTTTCAGGGCAGGGACCCCACTACTTATGTGCTGTCGTGATGGTGGATCCCTGTCTTCATACATCTGCTCAGACCCACAGAACACCCAACACCCAGAACCTGAGTGTAAACTACGGACCCTTGCTGAACAGGCTGTGTCAGCGGACACTCACCAGTGGTAACAAGTGTACCCTCTGGTGGGGGGTGTTGATGACCGGGGCGGCCGTGCAGGTGTAGGGGCAGAGGACATGGGAAATCGCACCACCTTTCTTGTCCTTTTGGTACAAACTTAAAACTGTTCTAAAAATTAAAATTTATTTTAGAAAAAAGTAAAATATTTTCCGTTTTCAGTTTCAGAAACTTACCCTCTGAAATGTCTTTGACAATGCTTAGTTGAATGGAATTGAGATGTCTTACATGCATTCGTCACTTAGTGATTTTCTATTCTCTTATGAGGCCTAAGAATAGATTCAGTAGGATTTTTACTTGAAATTTGAAATCCTGGATAAGTATTGTGTAAGGAGAAAAGGGCATTGAATTCTAGGTCATCTAGTCTATTATGAAAACATACCTGACTTCCCAGATGCTGGGTGCTTATAATTCTGCAGGTAACACACATTTTTCCTGGAATTGATTTTTTGGGAAAGTGCAGTCTTTTCTTGGGGTTATTTCTGTTCGTCTTGTATCACATTTAATTCATCATGTTTTCTCAAGTGGTCTCTCATTAAAGCATGCTGTCTTTTGAAGTTCATATTAAAATAACCCAGAATCTTGATGAATGGGTTATACTCTCCTATAAGTCAGGGTATAATTGACTACAAGGTGCTTGATTTAAGTTTGATTAATTATTCTGCACTCTCTAATGAATAACACATAACTTAGCACCACGAAAAAGCATATATCACAAGCAAACAATGTAACAAAAATCTGACTTCAAGTCCATTAGAATGGGAAAAACATGTAGTTCTAGTATTTTTTCTTTTCTGTTTAGGTTTTCCCCGCTACAAATAGAAGTCAACTAAATCCTGACTCTTCTGGCCTGTAAGTGTATAACAAGGTGTAGATTTTGCTTTCATATTAGAATAAGTACTTTTAGGACTCAATGTATTATGAAACCTGTTATTAAAATATTCTGTACAAATGCAAATGGAAAAAATCATTCTCCTTTACGAAGCATTGAATGTTTGTGCAAGTAGAAATTTTCAAATGGTTCTTGCTGTAACAGCAGGAGAATTCAGCTCCTGCTCTCTGGAAACAGCTTCTCTCTGGCTGCTGTTAATGCTTCTAAGTCATTAGCTCAATAACTTGAAATTAATCCTCTGCTGGTCAACTTGCCAGAAGCCAAGCGTTAATGTGCCTTGTAGGAACTGCTTATTAGGAACAACAGATCCCACCTGTCAAGCCTCACATCTGTCCAGCCTCTATTGTGAAAAAATAGGGAGATCGGAGAGTGCCTTTAAACTCCTTTTTCTTTTTGTCCTCACTGTTATCCTGAGCAATACGTAACATCTTTCCAGAGTTGTTTCTTACAAAGAGGCTCATAGGCAGAGGTGAGGCTGAGCCAGAGTGGAGGCTACACTGGCCCGGTCTGTGCTGGGCGTCCTCGCCTTGAGCAACCCGTGCAGACACAGGCTTGACCACATGCGTGTGTGCACACTCATCCGGAGTTTGGTTTATTGCCGGATGCAGAAGACGGTTTCAGTAACTGGAATGCGATGAGCTATCCGCACACTGGGCAGGGGACTCCGTCTACTTGGCACACGTGGAGAGAGAGGAGAAAGAAACATTTGGAGGGATTTTTCATGGAGTCAGGGATAGCAAAGTGAGGGGAATTGTTCTTCCTTCCCTGAGGTTCTGCAGCTAGAGCTAAGGTCACAGTCGCCCAGCAGGCCTATCACGACGCAGCTCCTGGACCCGCCCCAGCACTTTTGATGCTGCAGGTCTGCAGTGAGACCCTGGCACTTGCCTGCCTGCCAAGCTTCCGGCCCATGATTCTGGTCTCGGGGCCCCACTCTGAGAACCATTGATGTCAGCTTCTCTACGTGCTAGCTTTCTCTCTGGTGCCTCTCTTTGCTCGGTAAGATGTGCCCCGTGCTTGCACTCGGTCCTCCGTTCTCTGATTCTTGGACCCGCATTCTTCTTCCAACCAGCCGTTGCTCATTCGGGGTCATTCTTAATGTCTGGCTTACGAAACAGGAGTCCGCAGTGGCTCCCATGGCAGAAACGTAACTGAGGACGGAGTCACTTTCATCGCATTCATTTGTCAAAGGAGAGGATTGGAATCGTTGCTTTCTCTTTTGAAACCTAGGTTGTGGTTCCAGGTCGTTGGGAGAAGGAGCCCATGGGTGCCTCCTCTGACCATGTGTGTTCAGGGATGGAGGTCTAGAATGAAGACTCCTCAAGGGGAACCTTAGAGAGGACAGTTCATAAGTAGTCAAGGTCCAGTTATGGAACAAAAATAAAGCATATCAGGTTGAGGACATGGACGTAGTGTAGAAAGAACAGGCTGAGAATAGACTTATTACGTTGCGCGAGAACCCTCTCATCGTGAATGTTTGGCTGTTCTACACTTCCTTAAGCGGTCCGTTTTCACCCAAGGCTGGCCTGTTGGATCTGAAACGGTCTACGTCACGGTGGACAAGTGCCGCCTTACGATGCAAACATATGCCCTAAGAATTAAGTACTCTCTGTAAAGACAGACAAGGGACGAGTCGTTGTCCGCAAGATGGAGAGACAGATGGGTCAGAGTGAGACACTGTGCTCTGCTGTATGCCTGGCCGTGGCCGGCCGTCCAAAGTTAAGGAACAAACACTGGCAGTGATTTTTCAAGCCAACGGGGAACATCTGTGAAGATATTAAGGCAGGAATTCCCAACAGGGTGCTGTTGGGGTGTGGTTCAAACCACATAGCGTTTGGCCCAGGGCTTTAGTTTCATCGCTGTTATGGGATGGCTTGTGTCCCCTGTTGCCCAGATAGGTGAGTCAATGGCCTAACCTTCAGTACCTCCAAAAATGACCTTATGAGGAAAAGGTTGGTGGATATGCAGTTAGTTAAGATGAGGTCAGACCTGAGCAGGCTGAGCCCTTGAAGTAATATGACTGGGTCCTTACGAAAAGGGGAAATTTGGACACAGATGCTCGTAGGCATGAGGACATAAGCAGAAGGCCACGTGAAGGTTAGACTGGGTGCCATGAGCCAAAGAAACATGGGAAGTTAAGAGAAAGATGTGGAATGAATCTTTCCCTGGAGCCCTCAGCAGGAGCATGGCCTTCTTGACACCTTGTAAGGGGACCTCCAGCCTTTAGAATTATGACAGTCACTTTCTGTTGTCTCAGCCACCTAGCTGTGGTCCTTCCTTGTAGCAGCCCGAGGAAACTTTGTCACTATGTTTCCTTTTGAATTTTAAATAATATGAAGAATGCTGTGACATTGTGGTTTATAAGGAATATGTATCTGGTAATTGAGGTGACCAAAATAGATTTCTCATGTATTTGGTTTTCACGTACTGGTTCCTGGGTCGAACCCCTTGAAATTTCCTGTGATGTTGATGCAGTGATGGAGGTGTCTTCTGTTATGTTAATGAGGGGACTTTTTTGGAAAGTCCTGAAGTAACCTAAGGATGGGGGCAGGTCGCTAGTGGCACCAGCCTGTGAACAGAGGGTTGGGACTTCCAACCGTCCCGCTCCGTCCAGAAGGGGAGAGGTGCTGCAGGTTGACTCAGTCACCTGTGGCCAATGATTTAATCAGTCATGCCTGTGTAATGAAGCCGCCAGAAAAACCCAGCAGAGGAGGGTCTAGAGAGCTCCAGGGCTGGTGAGCACATAGCGGTGAGGAGCCTGGAGAGGGCCTGAAAGCTCCATCCTCTTTCCCCATACCTTGCCCAAAGTATCTCTTCTATCTGGTTATTCTGACAGTACAAGCTTTTATTCAAATTCAGTCGCCTAGTAAAATGTTTCTCTGAGTTCTGTGAGCTGCTCTAGAAAATCAGTCAAACCCAAGGAGGGGGTTGTTGGAACCTTGGGTCTTTGGCCTGGTGGTCAGAAGCACAGGTAGGAATCTGCACAGAACGATTGGTGGGCTGGGTGCACTGTGGGGCAGTCCTGGAGGCCTGAGCCCTTTGCCTGTGGAATCTGAATTGAGTTAAATTCTCCCACACCCTCCTGAGGTCTGGTTGCTGCTTGGTGGGGTGTAGGGAATCCCACAGCCCATCCTCCATTGGAACTGGGTGCAGGAACCCAAAAGAAACAGTCTTCGATGTTATTGGATTCATGTTCCCCAAAAGGGGGTTATGGGTTGTGGGTTATGAATTCAATGTAGAAATTCATAAGATTGATCTTATTCATAAGCAATGGAAAACCATTTTTTTTCTTATTATATCAGAACTTCTTAAGGGCTCTTGGAATTCTGACTTCTCCATAGTGAATTGCATGAGCCACCCAGGACCCTAGACCTCTCGGAGACCTTCTACATTATTAACGGTTACCTTTTATGTGCAAATCATTCATATTGATGGATTCTGCCTCTTGCCAGCTTGACTACCGCTTTGACTTGAAATGATCACAGATGGTCTTCATAAATATCTGTGTCTGCCTTACAAAAATACTCTTCTTGTCTTTTTAGAAAAGAAGAAATGGATTTTTTTCGAAAGCTTGCATTTTTGTGATAAGGGACCTTTTCTGGTGACTCCAAGTTGAGGCATGCTTTCTGTCAGGATATTCTTTCTGATTGAATCAGCCATGGGTTGCCCATTTTTAGCCTTTGGAGGCTATAGTGTCTTCATCTACACAAGGAGAACATTGGGCTCGAGTCTCCATTGAAACTCTCACAATTTTCATAATGATCTAGAATGTTCTCCGGAGTCTTGTGTTGCCAGTATTGCTGATGGCTTTCACATGTGATTCAAATCCACCACAGTGAGTAACCTCATGTGTCCAGAGAGCCTAGGCGGGGTGGTTTTGAGGGTTAGCGCCATTGTGGGATGCTTAGCTCCTCCCTTCCAACGCACTCTGCACTTGCCCTTCTCCTTAGTGAGCATTGCTCAGAAAGGTCCCCATGTCACATTCACATCCAAGGTGTGGGTTGTTCGCATCATCTTCTGTGTCGTACCCCCTGAGTTATGGAAATGAATAATGTCTGTGTGATCTTCCTTCTTCATACTGACAGGATGGACCGCATGTTGTGTCCTCATCTGGTCTGGACCTTTTGCTAAGGCGTTGTGCGTGTTTTGGAGAGAGTGATGAGAGCGTTTTGTTAAGCACAGAAGAGGATATCAGCAGGCAGGAAGTCTGACCTTCAATAACTCCTCACCCCTGTTGCCCCGAATGCATTTCAACAGGAATTCAGGGACGGAAAACTCAATGAGATGAGAACAGGGTAGCATGTTACCGAGATGCTGAAACCCTTTCCCTTGGAAAGTGGCTTGTGTTATAAGACAATTACATGTCATTAACGAGTTCGATTTGTCTTGTTTTCAGCAAGAAGATGGATTACATGAACCTCCAAGGTCTTCACTGAATTGTAATTATATGGTATCATCTGAGTCAGAATTCTGCAGTTTACAAACATTTTGAGTGGGTATTGAGAAACACATTTTGAGTCCCTTTTCTTGTCCTGGTTACGTTTAGAGAACAGCTTGGCCATGTTTGGATAGACTTGTGGACTCTCCCAGAAAGGAGTTGGCCAAAATGCCCACTGATGGGAACGCCTTGCACAGAGGCAATGTTAGTCATGATGTAGAAAGTCCCAGAGAGGTCTGGAGTCCAACCCGGCTTAGCTGATTACCTGCGGCAGAGACAGAATTCTAAATGCCCTCACAACATTTTGATAGAACAATAACTTGGCTTTCAGTTGCTATGAATAAGGGCACCATTTGCACACTACCAGGTGGGACAGGGCTGAACCCTGATGTAACTAAGAGAGCTGATGACGTCATTGTTTAAGTGGCTGGGTGCATGCTTTCCTATTTTGCTTGAATTTCTCTTGACGAATTTTTCTGTTTTGTTCATGTTTAAGACATCGTACGATAGAAGTACAGCAGCAGCAACAAGAATTAGGGAAAGAAAGGACCAAAGAAGCCTCCTAAACATTGCTAGTCATTAAAGTATACTTTCAGCGAGTTGTAAATTTGCGTCCCATCCTAGCCATTCCAGGGAGCTTGAGCAAAGGGTGTAATTAAGAATTGTTGTGTGTTTACATTGTTTTTCCGCATTGTTCTTGCATTTTTTTTTCTGCTTTGATAATGACTTTAATTGTTCACAGGAACTTTGGAATGGTGCTGACGCTTTTTTTAAGGATTTCTCTTGTTCTCTCAGTGGTTGGGTACACAGCCTCACAACAAAGTTGCTTTTAAATGCTCAGATGAAAAATAGCCGCGGACAATGAGTTGCAACCTTCTGCGTCAACACTAGGTTTTTCTTTGGTGAACACGTTCAAGAGAATACAGTTCTCTTAGTTTCATGAATTGAATTTGTAATGCGTCCTAAGCTAGCTTGGCCCACCGAGGAAGACCTGTCTGGACTTAGTGAGATCTGTCCTTGGGCGAGAATGTTCCCCAGCTCACCTGCTGTTTCCTGTGGTTCCACTTCCATCTTTGGCACTGGAAGGGCACCCCTCTGCCTGCCACCACTTGGTTCATTCCTTCAACACCCTCACCTTTTTCAAGAGAGAATGCTTCCTGTCCCCTTGGCTTTATTGTAACTTGGATTTTTCCAAAAGCCTCTCAGTTGGAGAAAACTCTTTCCTCCTGGATGTGGTGATGGGGAGGCACAGTTGTTATTTGTGGAGCACATTCTGAGCTTTTGAGATGTGAGCTCAGAACCTGGCTGGGCGATGTTCCCAGGATCAGCCCCCGAGGGGGAGTGAAGGACGCAGCGTCGGGCAGGAGTTGGGCTGGTGTGGTACCACAGCACCATCTGGAGCTGCGCCTGCGAAATAACCCTGCCTGGGACAGGGAGCTTGGTCCTTTGTCCCACAGCATCTACCAGACCGTCGTCCCTCCATGTGGACTTCTCCCTGGGGTGTGGCGTGGTTCACGATCCTCTCTTCCATTGAGTACGGTTACCAGGTGGGGAGAGGTAGAGTTTGGCCGTGACCTGTCTGAGCTCAGTAGGTATGTCCATTTCAGCCGTGGACGCATGGGGACATCTGGGTGGCATGTGACAGGATTCACTACCAGTCATTACTCTTTTTTTTTAAGATTTTATTTATTTATTTGACAGAGCCCTCACAAGCAGGCAGCGAGGCAGGCAGAGAGGGAGGGGGAAGCAGGCTCCCTGCCAAGCAGAGAGCCCGATGTGGGGCTCGATCCCAGGACCCTGAGATCATGACCTGAGCTGAAGGCAGAGGCTTAACCCACTGAGCCACCCCGTCGCCCCCCGACCATTACTCTGGTGCGCCACAGAATTCTCCCTGTGGGGTGGAAGCGGCTCCAACTGTTGGCACACCAGGGACCTATCATGCACCGGAACTCTTCTCCCTCACACTTTTTAAACCATGCTTTTCCACTCTGACCATAAACACTTAACCATTTTCATGCTTTAATTTGCTTTCTACAACCGCTCCATATCGTTCCTCACTAGACCTTCACTCCGTAATCCCTCAGAGTTCACAGTCTATTGTCCTAGAGCTTACCACAAGTGTCACAGTGTAAGCAACATGTAGGACATCTGTCAGTCCACAGATTCCTGGGTCCCATCTCAATCCAGAGAGCCTCAGTGTGTAACAGATTCCGCACGTGGTTCTTTGAACCCCCAGTGTGGGAAGCACTGTGACACAGGCCCTTCCTCTTTTAATTTCCTGTGGCGTCCTGTCTGCAGCCCATGATGTATCATTTTAATTTTGGCTTTTTTGATCAATAGCTTTATTTTTTTTTTGCCCTTTGGCTAATCTCCGACTGCAGATTTCTGACTCTGACTCCATCAAGCCCTAAAGCTGTCTACGTGGGTGTGTCATTTCGGGGTGTGTCATTTCAGGGGTGGGTCCTGCTGGAGAAACTCACACAGTCTGGAGCGCATGGGTGGCCCAGTCAGTTGGGTGTCAGACCTTGGCTCAGTCATGATCCCCGGGTGTTAGGATCAGGCGCTACACTTGGTGGGGAGACAAGCTTGATCTGCTGTCCTCTGTCCTGCTCTCTCTCAAATAAATAAATGAAATATTTTTAAAAAATGACACAATCATGTGGAATGGTGTTCCTATGAATTTGCATAGCTCATGACCTGAGGTAAACATCTGTACCATCCACCCATCCTGGCAGTGTAGTTCTACTCGCATCAGCTCCCACATTCCTTCAGCAACTAACCCGGATGTTGACGCTGTCGTCCAACCTCCCCTCCATCATCTCACTTCTTTTGGAAAATTACTTACGTCCTAATTTCACTGAGAAGAACAAAGAGCACAAGAAGCTCCTTCCATCCCGATTCACGTCTGTAGAAGTTCTGTATGCACGTGCGACGTTCGAGGCCATCGAAAGTCACACTGAGTTTATCTTTTTGTGGTCTGGACAGACCTCCATGTAGCACTGATAATAATCCTTCATTCCCTTTAACCACAGGCTCACTTTTTCTGACACACGGGTCAGTTGAAGAAGTCGCTGGTCGTTTCTTGAATGCAGGTTAGGGAACAGAGGGGCTGCCCCTGAAAGAGGAACTCTTACAATGTGTCCTTATGGGGAAGATAAGGTTTGTCGAGAGCCATCGTGAATTTGTAGAAGAGATTTTAATGAACCTAAGAAACCACGGGTGCAACATCCATTTTTATGCAACCCTAAGAAATGAAAAAAAATTACCGTAAAATCAGGACACAAGCTCACTGATGGTCTTTCATATAGGAAGCATCATTTGGGGTCACCTGGGGGGCTCTGTCCGTGAAGCATCTGCCTTTGGCTCAGGTCAGGATCTCAGGATCCTGGGATGAAGTCCAGCCTTGGGCTTCCTGCTCAGCGGAGAGCCTGCTTCTCCCTCTTAGCCTCCCCCTGCTTGTGCTGTCTCTCTCTGTCAAATAAATAAATAAAATCTTTTTTTTTTTTTTTTTTTAAGAAACATCATTTAGTCCTACTAATATCTTGTTCTGCAATACCTTTTATTTGGTCCAGGAGTTTTGATGATTTCTTTTGTGTTTCATTTGCATTTTGTGACTCCTTTTGTTCATACATCAATCATCACATGACACAGTGTCATCTGCTGTGTCCTATTGCTTGCTTACATCCTGTATGGTATTGGCTAAATACGAAACTTCGGGCTTGTGGCAGTACTGGCCACACTTTTTCGTTTCTTCATTTGCATGTCTGCATACACCACAGTTTCCCCTTTCAATGCCAAACCATTGTCTAATTATATCAATCACTTTTTTTTTATTTAAAAAATTTTTTTGAAGGTTTTATTTATTTGTTAGAGACAGAAAGAGAGAGGAAAGGGGCGAGGGCAGAGGGAGAGGGAGACGCAGACTCTCCGCTGAGCAGGGAGCCCAATGCAGGGCTAAATCCCAGGACTCTGGGATCCTGACCCGAGCCAAAGGTGGGCTGCTGATGACCGAGTCACCCAGGGGCCCCTGCACTGATCACATTTTATTTATTTTTATTGTTATTTAGTTTTATTTTTATTTTATTTTTTTAAAGATTGATTTTATTTATTCGAGAGACAGAGAATGAGAGAGAGCGCGCATGAGAGGAAAGAGGTCAGCAGGAGAAGCAGACTCCCCACGGAGCAGGGAGCCCGATGCGGGACTCGATCCTGGGACTCCAGGATCATGACCCGAGCCAAAGGCAGTTGCTCAACCGACTGAGCCACCCAGGTATCCCACTGATCACATTTTAAATGGCAGGGAAACCCGCCCTGTGTGGAAGCAACAACGTACACACCTTCGTTTCACCGGTGAGGGCACGCACAGCCGTGACCGAGTCCTCGTGCGTGAAATGTTGACCACGGTGACGGGTCAGCAGTCATGGTGTCGCGGTTCCCGCGGTCGGGGAAGGATGACGGCCGGGTTGTGTGTCTTAGTGAAGCACAGTGTCTCACAGTTTTGCCCACGGTTGCTGAAAGGACAGACTCTGTGTCCCAGAAGTGGACCGTGGGCATTAACTCTCGTTTCCGGAACTCCTCGCCCCTGGCATCCGCCAGTCTTTTCTTCTGTGCTTCGTGTCTAATTACTGTGGATTGCAGTGGGTGTAGCTGGGATGCTCCCACGTTAGTGGGGACCCCCTGCCCCAGATTGGACAGTCCTGAGGGTTGCCATGGAGGCTGAGCTGAAGCTCCCTCGCCCACCGTAGCAGCCGAGGCGCAGACCCGGCCGGAGGGCCGACTGGGCCAGCTCCCTGTAAGCCGGGGCCGCAGAGCTCCGAAACAGCGCGCGTTTCCCTGTGCCTCGCGAAGTCACAAACAAAACCTGCTTTTATATTCCAATCTGCTCTTCCATTTGTATGAGTCTTTAAATCTCACGCTTATGCCCACAGGCCCAACGTGCCATTTACCCCAGACGGTGTGGACCCTTTCCCTCTGCCCTGTTCTGTCCGCTTCTCCCACGGCTCCTTTTCCCTTCTTCCCAGTCTTGTCTTTGTCAACATCACTTAGACACGAACAAATCATGGAGGTCAGGAAAGCTTCTGAGAAAGGCTTGGGAACAGAAGTAGGTGTGTCCGACTACAGTACCCCCACCGGGGAAGCGGGTGTCCTTCCCACGCAAGGAACCCAAAGCCTCTGCCCTGCGGGACTGGCCGCTTGAGTCCCCAAGCGTGTGTTTACTGTGTAGACACGTCGAGATGGCCACGGGCGAGTGGTTCCTGCGATTGGAAGAACTTGCACACAACCGGCGCGTGAAGTACACATTTCAGAGTGAGGAATGGGAAGCCATGAAGGAGACGGACACTGACAGGGACGTTTCTTTGCTGTTCAGGTTTTCTATCAGCATTTCCGTAACTGCCCGGGTTCTAGTAGGTGGTGTTCTTCTTGCGCTTCCCCTCGTACAATGACTCATTTTCTCAATTCTAGTTAAGACCGTCCGTGCTCCCGCTAACCCGGCTTCAGGCTGGAATTATTTCAGCACAAATCAGGGATTCTGTCAGGAAATTTTCAGGGTTTTAAATGATTCTGTGGGAACGGCTCACCTTTCCAGAGTTGTCTCCTGAAAATACACATTGGAATACCAAATACGGCTTAGGGAATTCGTATCTGAAGTCCTAGCTGGCAAGAGTGATTCTGAGACCAGCAGGCCCTCCTGGAGGAGACTGACGCGGGAGACCGTTGCTGGAGACGTCCTAAGAGAAGCTACTGCTTCTGATCCTGTGTTGGGTCCCGCCCTCCTCACAGGAACCCTGAGGAGTAAAAATTCTGTCCTGATCTAATGCTCTCCCCCATATAGAACTCATTAGAATATTCCTTGTCAAAATTCATAGTAGCATGTTAATAAAATGTAATGTTTTCCCATATGGCATAGTCTGGCACTTGCTGTGCTATAAATTTTCTTTAGATAACTTTAATTATGTGCATCTGTAAAGAGATAATTAGCATGATCATTTCTAAAATTTGTATTTGATTCTGAATGCAAGTTTTTTTGTTCCATTTTTGATATTGCAATGCGGAATCTCTTGAGCTCTATAGGAAACAAAATAATGAACCTCCTTGCTCAAAGCTCCTCTCAGAGAAAGTGAACGGTTTGCACACCTCAGTCTACTTAATTTCATTCTTTTCAGGTCCTTATGACCTAGTGATTAAAGTGTAAATTTCTTGTATGACTTCCTATTCCCTTTCATTCATTATTTAATTAATAATATTTCTTAAGGTGGTCAGGGAGCCCATGGTAAGCAAGAAATACAGACAGACTCTGCCTTTACCATGTTTTCAGGCACCTGATCCTTAAAAATAACACATTTACATGCGTCCACCATGGTAGAGCGTTTTGGAAGAGAAGTGCAAGGAGCTTGCTAGAGTGTGTGTCACCGGGAATCTGGGATGTCACCGGGGATCTGGTATAGGGTGCAGGGCTCATGGAAGCCTTCCCCAAAGTAGTAGCATTTTCTGTGACCCGAAGGATGCATGGGGCCTGGCCTGTTGGGGGCACATGTCCTGGTTGGAAGGACAGGGCTTGCAAAGGTTCTTGTTCCCAACGAGCTGCTGGGAGCAAAGACGTGAAGCAAAGACACTGTGGCTGGGCGTGCATTCCGGCACTGGGCACAGGGAAAGGGCTGGGCGTCCGTGGGGACGGACACGTGGATAGCTGATGTTGCTTGAAAATTCAGTTCAGTGTGACCTTGGTGGAATCAGAGAGGATTTTCTGACAGAGAGTGCGGGGTGGACGGCCATTTATTTAAGGAGGGCGACCTGTAACTTTTGAAAGAAGTCCTACTTACGATCAACAAATACACACACAAAGCTTGCTTTCTTTCCCCTCTCGAGACTTTGATGTGGATTTTGTTTTTTAGAGTAGTTTCAGGTTCCCATCAAAACCGAGTAGAAGGTACATTATTCTAGAGACTCCCTGTCCCCACACATGCACACTCCCCCCCCCCGGGATGAACGTCCTTCACTCGTGGTCCGTGGGCTGTGTCTGTGAACCTTCCGTGACACACTGTTATCCCCCGAGGCCACAGTTCACGTTAGGGTTCCCTCCTGGTGCTGTACATGAGAAATGGATAAGGACATGGAGCCACCGTTATGCTATCAGAGTGTTTTCACTGCCTTAACAATCCCTTCTGTCCCACCGTTTATGCCCCGCCCTCCTCTGCCCTGCCTGCCAACGATCTTTCCCCCATCTCCTTAGTTTTGCCTTTTTGGGAAGCTTGCATATTTGGAATCCTACAGCACGGAGCCTTTCCAGATGAGTTTCTCTCACTTAGTGATGTACATAGAAGCGTCCCGAGAAATATTTTGAACGAAATCTATAGTCGAAATGATCACTTGCAAACATTCATTAAAAAAAAAAAAAAAAAAAATCCGAGCGACAGAAATGCCTCCTCATAATGACCTTCTCCTCCACTATCTTTTAGCTGCTGTGGAATACAGGGGAAAATTCCAAGTATATCGACAGTAGACAAGCACATCCTGTTAATAATAAATGAAATTAAGTATATTATTGCATGGTTCCAACGTAATAGGAAAATAATCTGGATGAAAATGAATTCCTAAATTTTAATCCATACTTTCCTTTTTTGATTTTTTATTTAAGTTTTGTTTATTTAAGTAATGGGGCTTGAACTCAGCACCCTGAGATCAAGAGTCATAGGGTCTTCGACCAAGCCACGCAAGTGCCCATCCATGCCTTCGTTTAAAAAAACCTTACATTTTATTTACTTTTTATTTCTAAAGAGATTTTATTTTTTTCTAATTTTTTTTTTAATTTATTTGACAGAGATCACAAGTAGGCAGAGAGGCAGAGAGTAAGGAGGAAGCAGGCTCCCCGCTGAGCAGAGATACCGATGTGGGGCTCGATCCCAGGACGCTGAGATCATGACTTGAGCAGAAGGCAGAGGCTTTACTGACTGAGCCACGCAGGTGCCCCCAAAACTTATATTGAATATGAGATCAGAATTGGCAACTGACAGTCAAAGCTGATGATTTGTTGCTTCACAGGGTTGAATGGTAAACATTTGGTCTATGTGGGTTTTCTGGGATAGTTTCGGTTTCAAATGTTCTGTCCTGCAGTTGGACCATAGTTTAGTGTTGTGTTTGCAGAACTGCCAGTTAGCCCTGGTTACACACCTACACCTGCTTATGTTAAAGAAAATGTGCGATCTGTTCTCTCTTCTCTTTTTGCAAATGCATCTATGTAGATAGCTAGTTCTCATTGATCTTTATCCTTTCCTTGTGGGTTGTCTTGGAGTAAATGAAGTGTTTCCTTTACTCGAAGCTTTTGGAGAATTATTTTTCTTTAAGGAAGAAGGAAATCAAGAAGCTGGAAATGGAGAGACTTTGAACATGTTATTGAAATAATGTCCGGGTGCAGCTGGTTGAACTTACCTAAACTCTTTGAAAGGTGGACTGACTAGCACTCATGTTTGATCTAGTTAAACCAGTAAAATACAGGATGTAATCTGTACCCCAGCCCCCGTGTCTGATCCTACCTGGAGGTACAATAATGATTCCACTGGCAATCGTCCTGTGACTCTTTGTCTTTGCTGGCTTGAAGCCAGAAGGAGGCTTGATTGCAAATACTGTATTTTGTTTGTGTTCTCCAGTGGCTTCATGGGCGAAGGCTATTGTAATCTGACTAAGAACTTCCCCCGGGGGCGGGATGTTGAAATGTACTGAATTCTTGTATTTTTCCATGGCTCTTCTGCTCCCAGAGCATGACAGGTGAGCAGTGGAGCTGGACGGTTCGGTGTGTGTGCACCTGGCGTTAATCGGGGGGTTTACCAGTATCCCTGATGCCATTAGGCAGGGTTCTCAGAAGTTCTTTGTGGAGGTAAATAGAATGGCGGATGCTGATTGATAGAAGGCAAAAGCAAAGAACAGCTGCAAAACCTTGCCGTGGGGCGATTGTTTTAAGAAAAACAGGAAAGCTAAAATCCAAAAAGGAAATGCAGACGGACATATCTATGGACGTCTGTGTGTGTGTGTGTATGTGTGTGTGTATCTGTATAGAAATTTCTGCACAGAGAGAAAACACGAATAAATCCAAAAGGCAAATGACCAGAAAATGTTTACAACACCTGTTACACACAAATGACTTTGTGAAATCTAGTTGGCACCCATAGCGGCTAGAGTCGATAAGGTTAAAGAATCCAGAATGGAGATGGCAAAATGCAGACAGTTCACGCTAAAGGAAATACGCGTGCCTGAAGGAAATGAAACGGAAAATAATACCGTTGCCCGCTCATATTGGCAAACGTGGCAAGATTGTTACCATCCAGGAGAAAAACGTGGTGGGCTCGCTTTCCTGAGCCTCAGTAAAAAGATTGGACTCTATTATACATAGGGACCGGGGGGTTTTGAGTACAGCGTCCCCCCCCCCCCACTCCTGAAAACAGTCATAACGGCAAAGTAATGTCAGTCGTAATGGACTTTTTTTGGACCTCTAACTCCGTTGCAGACATTTTGCTAAATACTTTCCGAGGATTATGCGTTTAATCCTCCCGAGTGTTCTGGGACGTGCTGTCGTCGGTAAGAACAACAACAACGGAAAACCCGATTACCACCGTAATAATCTTCCTGGCTTGCTTGCTGTGGCCCCCAATATTTCTCTATTATGACAGCGTCTCATTTTATGATTACTGGGAAATTTTGCTTAAAATGAAAATGTTTTGGTCGAGGAAAAGCCCTGACGTTAATTCCCCTCCAAATCCATGCAGCTTGACCACGAGGCTACAGCTGTTGGTTTAATGGGTTTCAGAGCGCTGGGTTTGCGCATGGCGGGGCAGTAGAGGGGGCCTTTGCTGGGGCGCTGATGGCCCTCTGTGCTCCATTCTTGGTGTTTTCCTGTTGAGCTTTGTCCATTTTACCCACAGTCAAAGGAAGCAAGAGGGAGCTAAATCAAGGTGTGCCAGATACGTGACTCTTCCTAGCTTCTATTTTTTTGTTTTATCCTCTGAGATTTAGTACATAACACATTTTATTTCTAGCCCTCAGTCCACATCGACTCTCGTCTGCTTTCTGTCTGTGCATGCGCCCTCCTCTCCTGGTCTCTGTTCCAGCCCATCAGTCTGATCTGCTGCTTCCTGAACCCATGACACTTAGGACCACATAAGCAACCTTACCCCCTCCCAAGATTCTGACTCTGCAGATTCCTGCAAAACCCACCAGCGGGCTCACCCCTTGTTTCCTGGAACCGTTACTCACGGTGGCGTCTGTGCTGTGCTTAGCCATTTGCTTCATGACTCTGGCTCTTTCACTTGGCTTCTGAGAGTCCCCGTTTCTCAGCTGTGAAATGGATCGACGAAGTTGGTGTCACGGCGTGGGGTGTGCGAGCGGGCTAAGTGTGGGAGCGCCAAGCACAGGCCCGCCATGAAGATGTGGGCAGTAGTGCCACCACAGTCCCGACGGATAATAATCCCGGCAAAGACGTACCCCCACCCCCTTTAGTGATACTTTATCGGTCCTTGCTCGGGGCCAGCAGCAACTGCCGTGTCCACTCAGCAGCCCCTGGGTGCCTCCCGCGGCCGGCGACAGAAGCCACCTCTGTGAGAGCCAGGAGCTGGGCTGCTGTCCTGGGAGGCATTCCAGGACAGAGGGGAAAGGCGCTCCTGTCGTGGAGCCGACTTAAGTAAAAGACGTCTGTCCCAGGCCCAGAGACCGGGGGTGGGGGGTGCATGTCTTCAGAGCAGCGCGGCAAGGACAGAGGCCGTTAGGGCACCACGACGTCCTCCAGAGGCCTGTCCATCTGTCCAGGGCAGGGAGGATGGGGAGGGAACAGGGCAGAAGCTGGGCCATGTGTAGGTTCCCTGTACAAGGAGCAGGACCTTCTGACCACGGTCCTTAGACCGCGACCCCGATAAAGACGCTATGTTGGTTCAGACACTAGCCTTGACCCCGTCTCCAACATCCAGGTTCACTCATTTCAGTCTGGAGTCCCTTGGGAAGGGACCTCACCGCTGTCCATCACCGGGCGCTGAGCATGGGGCACTCGGACTGGGGTCTGGGGTGCGCCGATGGGTGTGGTCCTGGGAAGTCCCCGCGGGAGCCGCCCCGTGCAGCACGGGGAGGAAGGGCCGTCCCCGGCAGGACGGTGAGGCGGGCTTCTCGTAGGAGGCTCACCGAAGGTGCCTTGGGGGCCGCTCTCCGCTTTTCTGTGATGCGCCTCTTGGCGTCTGACCTCTGCCTTTTGCCGTGGTCGCCCTGTGCCTGGGCGACCACGCTGCAGCCTGCCTGATCCTCCTGTGAACTCTGAGTGTGTCACCGTGTCAGGGGCTCCCCTGATGCGTGTCCATCTACGCGCGGTGCTTTCTCGCGCCGTTTCTACGAACCCTTCCTTCCGGGGAATTAAAGCACGGCCACCATTTGTCTTGCCTTGGCCTCTACCCAGTCTAAGTATTTTTCTGATAAAGACGTGTCAAGAATCACACTTTCCCTCCTCCCCGACTGTTCCTGTCCTTGCCCAGCTCCAGTCCAGCCAGTCCGGCCAGTGAACCTTGAGAAACAGCGAGAGATGTGGGCACACTGAGGGCCTGCAGAGGTCGGCAGGGGGTCGGGTAGGTCGATACCAGATTAGCTGACGTCGTGGGTCTGCCTTACGATTCTGGGGCTGCGGGGCTGCAAAGGAGAGTTACGGCCTCATGGTAGATCTCACGGTTAAAGCTTTGACATGGGGCCGTGGCCTTTTAGCCCGGCCGTCTCAGTCCAGCGGAGGAAACTTTCTGACTCTATGCAGTTGAGGTTGTTTCAGTGGGAATCCTGTATTAGGACGGCATGTTATTGGAAGTGGGGTATGTTTAGGTAGATTCTTGGGAGCACGAAGAGAAAAATAGGATCTCTCCATACAACGCGGTCGGACAAAACGGTAGGAAGTGTTGGTTTTTGCAGCAGTATTGGCAGAGCAAAATACTCTACCGTTTAGCCAGCTGAGAACCATGGTGCTGTGTGGCAGAATGTAGACACAAAAGGCCACCTGTTCTACAGTTCCATTTGCATGAAATTTCCAGAATCGGTCAACTCTGCAGAGAAGGAGAGTAGGTCGGTGGTTGCCAGGGCCTTGAGGGAGGAGGGAGTTTGGGAGCGTGACTGCTGATGGGTCCAAGTTTCATTCTGGGGTTGGTGACAGTGTTTGACAATTAGATGGTGGCGACGGTTGCACAGCCTTGTGAGTGCACTTCTCGGTCTTCAGAATGGACTTCTTACTACAAACCGTTGGTGTGTACGCTTCGGAAGACGTACACGTTGCGTGTAGGAATTATATCTCCATGAACTTGCTGTAAAACTATTTTTAAAAAGATATATTGGTTCAGTTTTCTTTTCTGTGAATGGGGAACAAATGTAACACTACTGTTCTCTGGGTAGAAGATGATGTTCTCAAAATGCAAAGTTTAGAGATTCAGACAGAGGAACAGGCCAGGGTATATCCTGCCCAATCCTGACCTTCAAGGAAACAGGGGCCACAGTATCTAAATTATGGGTTGATTGCTGTTACTACCTCTACCAACCACTGCAGCCTCACACATTCTGACATAACGTATCCCAGCCAAAGGAGAAATCACGCCCAAGACGTTAGTCATGGGGAGATGAGAGGTTTCCCAGCAGAAATGTGGATGGTAGATGCAGTAAACCGTAGCTGTCATATTTCTTCCACACTGACTGAGTTATCAAGCCATGCTACGTGGTGTAGGTGTATTATTTCCTTATGCCGGCAACATCATGCATGAGATAGTGTTCCCTTTTACAGACGGATAAACTTCAGGTACAAGGATAGCAAGTCCGTTGTCCACGCTCACACATCCACCCGGTGACTTGTCAGTAACAGCAGGCTCCCAGGCTCAAACTCTGTGGCTTGAGATGAAAACCCCTGACTTGTAAATTTACCCAATCTGCTTACTACCGGAGAGATGCGTAGTGTTCATTTCCCCACGGGTCTGCATTTCACGGCTCAGCACGCCAGGAGAGGTGGCTCGGACCCTCTTCCTCTCAGACAACTTGAAATCTTTCTTATTTTATACGTCTGTGTTTCTATCATGAGGTCAAGGATGAAACTGGAACTTACGTTAGAAACACATTTTCTGTTTTGGGAAGAGAGAACATCAGGATGGTGAAATTGCTCTTCTGTTCAGGATGATATGGAAAAACGATATTCACAGTGTAGTTAGAAAATTATTTAATGAGACAACATTTCTTTCTCTTTTTGCAGAACAATGGTTCCCTGGTTTGGTGCCGGAATCACAAGCAATGTTCTAAGGTATGTTCCCTACAACTGCGTCAATATTTCTAAAAACCTGTCGTTTTGAGATAATTCTAGAGTCACACAAGGTTGCAAAGACTGCAGAGAAATTACACATATTCCTTAAGCAGTTTCCACCGAAAGTTCCACTTCACATATTTGTAGGACAACGTCAAAAGCGGAACGTTGACATCAATATACGTGTATATTGTCAATATACGTGCAATATACGTGTATCGTCACATGCCAGTCCATGACTTGTAGGTTCCATTAGCCATCGCTGCAATCAAGACACACATACCAGTTTTTCTACACGCTACCTTATTTCTCTCCCTGTAATTTTTTTTTAATCCAAAAACATTTTAAGGAGGAAACGTCTTCTGGTTGCACCAGAAGATTTGCTGCATTCTACATACACTTAAGCTATTTTGTATGTAGTGTTGTTAGCAGGAATTTGCGATACTGTGATTTGTGGGACACGTATGGTTGGTCATACACATGACCAGAATATCTTCTCGTGTATTTGATCTTCCTCCACCGTTCTTGGCTCACAGCTCCCCAAACCCTTGGGACTTGCTGAGCAATAAGAACACTGGGACCGTCTTCTGGGCTGCTTGGTCTCTTGTCCTCGGTTTCTAAAATCCCTCCGGAGCCCCAGAGGTAAACAAGTGTCTTGTTATTCCTAACAAGCCCCTCTCCACCGCCAAGGGGTGTATGTGAATGAGGTGACTTTTGGAACACGGCTAAGGAAGGGGGCTGTTGCTACGCAAACCAACCCTGAACAGAGGGTTGGGACTTTCAGGCCGAGTCCCTGATTTCCAGGGACGGGAGAGAGCGGGAGGTTGAGTCAATCACCAACAGCCAATGATTTAATCAATCATGCCTAGATAATGAAGCCTCCTTTTAACGCGGAACAAAAAGGGAGAGGGTTCAGAGAGCTCCCACGTGTGACACGTGTGCAAATGCAGACCTGGGGACAGGTGGTGTCCTTGGAAGCTCCCCGCCATTTCCCCGTGCCTGGCCCTGTGCATCTCTCCCACCTGTCTTCTCCTGAGCTAATATCCTCTCATAATAAACCCATCGAAAGTGAGCGACTCAGTCAAGTTTTTGGTTGTGTGTTCTGCTGAGCTGCCCTAGCAGATGAATGGAAGCCAACGAGGGGGTCAGTGGGACCCTGCCATCTGCCGCAGGTCAGACAGAAGCGCAGGTGACATCTGGGATTTGTGATGGGCACTGAGGTGGGCGTGGGGGGTGGGTCATGGCAGAGGGGAGGGAAGCAGCCTGTGCGACCGAGCCCTTAAACCCCGAGACAGACACTGTCACCAGGTACATAGTGGCAGAAGTGAGTTAACGTGTAGGACACTCAGCCGATGCTGGAGGGCTGGTGGGTGTTTGTAGAAGCTGCACCCGCCCACCCACACCACACACAAGTTGGAATTGGGTGCAGAACTTCTAGAATTGCTGGTTAAATAATCTGACTCTTTAAAAGGCCTCTTTTCCGTTTCTGAGTCACCCTCTCCGGGCACACACACTCGAAAGTTTTCATTTTATCGATTCGTGCAGTGAATAGCATACGTTTTACTTCAGTCCCCAAACACGGCAATTCTGAAAAAAATACGCATGTGCATTGGTGTATGTTTGTAGTATGTACCGTACGAATACAGTTTGCCGCTGGCTGAAGATGTTGGCAACTTTGGGATCCTGATAGTGTTTGATGAGCTTTATTTCATCCACATTCCTATTAGACTTAAAACTCAAACAGTCCTTTATTTTATCACTAAAATGTTATTTGGGCAACACAGATAACTTGTTTATGAAGAACATTATTATTTTCTAGGGTCTTCCAAACCCGGTCTCTCCCAGTCAGTGACTGTAGGCTGCTATCCCACACCAAGAACTTCATTGCAGAGATCCATCCCAACGTCCGTGCACACAGGACGACGTCTAATACACACAGATCTTATTAAAAATAGAATTCGTAGGTGAAATATGGAATAGTGTGATGGAAGTAAGCTTCGCTTAGCTGTGACTTGCTCAGTCTTGGGCAGAAATGAAATGCCTGGTTTACGGTTTACTTTTTTATGTAATAACGTCAACATTTGCTCTGGCGACAGGTTTCCTAGGCTCTATGACACTGTTCTTCCACTGGCGTGTTGGGTAACTCGTTTATGTCATCATCGCAGGAAGGTGTATGTACACATACCGAGAGAAAAGGACACGAGGCTGATGAGAGTCCCCGAGTAGCGTTCCTGCCCCGTTTTATATTAGCTGAGTGTTTCATGAATTACCAGTATTATCTCTCATTTAAGCAACGCCCTTTCTCCTTACTCCATTAAGAAATTCTTTTTTTACCCCTTTAAAAGAAATTCAAATGGAAAAGTTTCTTGTGAACTGTGTTTTTAAGTATCCCAATTAAAGACACACACACACACACACACACACACACACCCCGCCCATTGGAACGATGCGTTGTTAAACCGTATCTTCTCGTGAATGAGCAAGGCGGACACGAGAGACTGCATTTCCCAAGAAAAGAAATCAATTCCCTTTGCCTAAAAGCAAGGAACGCATTAATAAGTTACAGCTGACCCCACGAGAAACTTTGGAATACAGTGCAAAGCGGACATCAGTTTAAGGGTTGGCTTCAGTCTGAATCTTTGGGAATGAATCTTAGGCGCCAATCCAAGTTATCGCCTCTGGATATTACCACCACCGGCTACGTTCGCAGCTAATTACCGTTTGCGTTTCTTTTCGGATCTGTGGAACCCATAGAGTCTTTTTGCTCTTTGTCTTTAGGGTAATGAGGGGAAGCGTGAGCGGTAGGGACTCCGTTTTACAGGTGGGGACGCTCGGGCACATGCCGATTCGATAACAGTCCTGGAGTCACTCAGCAGAGGGGTGGAGGGGTGCCAGAGTTCGGAACGCTGCCTTCTCCGTCGTGCTGCCCAGAGATCAACAACTTGAAAACCCGTTGAGAATAAATACCGGGACAGCCGAGTAACAGATAAAACCTGGGAGTAATAATGATGTAACTTTCTGAATATGTTTTGAAAGATAGGGATCGTGGAATGTTTTGTAGAAGCCACGCACGCTCATCATTGGTGCCTGCCATCGACGAACAGGATCCCTTCCTCCCGCCCTCCAGCGCCTGCCCCGCCCCTTGTCCAGCGGGCCATCGTCTGCCCGCGCCGGCCACGAGCATCGTGTGGAGTCTCCCAGCCGCGGCTTTTGCCCCAAACCATGCGGTCCGCGCAGGGCTCCTGGAAAGACCATCTAGACGTAAAAGCTGAATCGTGCTGTCCACCTTACATCTGTTGCTCTCTCTCCATCTTGCTCAGACCCAAACGCTGGCCCCGTGTCTCCCCCTCTTTCTCTCTCTTACTTGATCTCCTCCTCCTTTTAGCCCTTGGAGGCTGCTCTTCTGTCCACCCAGAACTGGGTGTCGGTCCCCCCTGCCCTCATCCCCATCCCAGCACATGTGCACCTTCTCAGCCTCGCTTTCCCCAACCAACCCCTCCCCTTCATTACACGCTTCATTTACACCCTGACATGCCGTTTTAGAGGTCTTGTTTTCTCTCTCACACTCTGTCTCCTTGACCAGAAAGTAAACTCTTGGCAGAAGCCGACTCTGTCTTCTTTGTTGACCGTGGGGTTCCCCACTGTCCTAGCGTACGATGCTGGGGGGCACCTACCAGCTGCTCAACAGATATTTCTGATGAGGGCATGAACGAGTAAGACTTGTGTATTACATTCTTCCTCCCCAAAGTACATCTTTAGTGCTTTAGCTTTACAAGAAAGTAACAATACAGTCCATTTTGTATCCATGTAACTTAGCAAGATTATTTGTTATTCAGAGAATCTACACCTTTGTCCTCTACTCCGCTTTCCATAACGAAGTCAGCACTGCCAACTCAAGGGTCTTCAGCACCATTTACCTTGTAGGTCATGTGGAGTAGTGACTGATTGTCCTGTGTAGGTTTACACGGTGGCTCTCAACCTGGGGTGATTTTCTCCCGAGAGCCCAAGTAGCAACGGCTGGGGACGGTTTTGGTTGTCTCAGGTGGTGGTGGAAGCCACAAGCAGCAGGTGGGTGGCGGTCGGGGATGCTGACGGCAACCAGCAGTGCCCAGGACAGCCCTGCACAGCAAGAGTCACCTGGTCTACGTGTCCATAGTGCCGAGGTGGAGAACCCTGGTCCGTGCATTTTGGCGGATATAAAAGAAATGAAGAACCCAGCTCTAGTCTCCCCAGTTTTACTTTCTGATGTGATAGAAAAATAAGCGTGTCATTTACTGGGCATGTGGTATGCGTGGAGTGCCTTCAGGGGCTTGGTACGTGTAGGGATTCTCATTCTCCCCGTATACTCTCTAATGTCTGGTGGGTGGCTCTGCCTTCTCACCCAGTTTCTGTTCAAACTAAAACCTGCCTCCTCACCATCTAGAATCCGGCATCTACATTTCCCAGATCTTCTTTGCTGTTCAATATGGCCATCTATCTTATTTCTAGCCCACGGAATGCAGTTGGGATAATTGTGAAGGATTTTTGAGATGTCTCTGTAAAAAGGGACTGATTTAGCTAGAAAACATCCTTGTTGGGTCTTTCTTCCCCTTTTCTGTCCTCTGCTGTCGAGGATGCAGACAAACGTCAGGGGCTCCAGCAGCTGTCTTGCTCGAAGACTTCGCCTTAACGACAGAGGCAAGTGTGAGGATAACCAGTAAGAAAGATAGAAGGTGTCTGGGTCTTTCATTGCATGGAGCCCCCATTTTGAGTCTTGGACCTCTCAAATTATGTGCACAGGGAAGACAGATAACTTTCTATGTTAGGTAAAGTAGCTTTTTTTTTTTTTTTAAACTTTGTTTTTGTTGTTGTGTGAAGATGAACCTAATCTTGACTTTCTAATTGGCGTGACCATCTCTGTTTCACAGACGCTTGGGGAGGGTTTCATGACCTTTGTGCGATGTCACTTGGCTACTGAGTACCAGGACGTAGCAGAGATGGAATTTGAACGAGTTCTGACAGAATCCGAAGCTTGTGGTTTTCCCATTAGGCACCCTACGCATTTGAAGTATCCTAGAACCACGAGAATATTCTCAAAGGTCTGCTCAGTGTAGCCCTTGATTCTGCTGGTGCTCTGGGTTCTTCCGGAACCATTTTAGGGCTGCTGTGAAATGTACAACTTCCGGGAAACACTGTGCCCCAACTCTAGGGAAGGAATCATGTCTGCTCCTTGCTTTTCCATCTCCATTGTCCAGTGCGGGGGTAGCAAGGTGCTGTCTGTCTCAAGGTGACCCCCTCTCCAGGTTCCGCTTCATTCAGGGATCACAGCAAGTGCTTGCAGAAACGGGTGCCTTAGAAATTCCTCCACGAGGGTCACTGCTCTCTTTGAGATGAACTCAGAGCCCAGGGGAACGTGGTTTGCTGTCTTGCACTGCAAAAGAAGCTGCAGAATTGCCATCTGAGCTCAGGGTCAGTCTAGGATGATTTGGGCTGGACTTTCTAAATATAACCAAATTGACCCCAAATTAGTTATCTTTTAGAATGACTTTTAGAACTTCACTTTCAGTAATAACTAAATCGTACGATCATCTGGGAGGCAAACCAGAAGAGACTCTTCATATTAGGGAACAAACAGAGGGTTGCTGTAGGGAAAGGCGTGGGGGGATGGGGTAAGTGGGGGATGGGCATTAAGGGGGCCCGTGATGTGATGAGCACTGAGTGTTACATGCAGCTGACGAATCACTAAATTCTACCCCAGCGACTAATAATATACTATATGTTAGCTAACTTGAATTTAAATAAAATCTAAAAAAAAAAACAAGACCATCTGTTTCTAATTAAGACTGTAAACATATGCCTTTGGCATAAAAGAGGCATTTTTGTATTCTATCTAAATAGTCTTTGTAATCAATTTTTTTTTGTCACCAATTTTTATCTTAATGTTTTCATCCAAGCAATCCTAAATACTTTTGGGGATGGAACATTATTGCAGTGCTATAAAAACCTAATAAAATATCCAAATAAAAAGTTCAGTTTTGGGCATGTAATTTTTTAAGAACTTCTTTTAATTAATCTGTCTCTTAAATAACACATTTTTCTATACCAAATACAATTTCCTGATTTTTTTTTTTTCCCCATACACCACAATGGATGGCCATTCAGGCCTCTCATTTATGTTTTTATTTTAACATTTTCTTGAAATATATTTCATTTACTTGAGCGAAGAGAGTTTGATTATTTCAGTTTCAACAAATGCTCATTGACCGTGTCCTCCTGTGTCCTGGGCCCATGTGATTAAGTAATACAATAGCCTGTTTGGTCTTTGCTCTTACTTTGTACCTGTCTGTCTTCCTGAGCAAATCCCCTTTTTAACAATCTACACTCTTTTTAAAAAATTGGCCCAGGATCCCTTAAGAGTTCCCAGGATGGAGTGGACTGGCCCGTAGGGCACCTTCTCCTTATCTCACCAGCTGGCGTATTTGTGTCTTTTTAGGATCCGTCTGTCCTTTGCTCTTTGCTGATTCTGTTTCATTCTTCCCCAATGCCAGCTCTCCCTCCTTTCTACCACTCAGAGTTTCCTCTAAACTCATCCATTACTTAGTTGTTATGCAAGTGAGTGGGTTTCTGCCCTCTTTTCGGGAGTGTTTCATAGCCCATGACTCAGGACTCATCTGGGTGCAAATATTAGGTGACAAAGGACAGAAGTGTTGGGGTGTTGGAGTGTTAGGACTTGACTTCTAGGTGTTAGGACTGTTAGGAGTTAGCTGGGTGGCGGGGGTGGGAGGGGGGAAGGTGAGGGATGCACACTGGGTTTCCTCTTACAAGAAAGACAGAAAAATTCCGAAGCTAGGAGGACTTTAGGAATTCTTTCATAGTGCCCTTGGGAATCTGATCTCAAGGCAGAGATATATCTTGACAAAGGCAACTGCCACCCCAGTGGAGGGCCTTATTCTCAGAACCTCCATTCCGTTCGGTGTAATTCCTCTGAAGCCAGTTTAGGGATAATTTTGGAGCATTTGCTGGGAGACTGGAAATGGGAGTACAATACCCTGGCGTTTTATCTCAGTGGAGAAGTCCAGATCGTTTTTATGAACCATTCTGTGATGTCGAGAATATCTCTTTTTCTTTCATTTTAAAGATTTTATTTATTTATTTGAGAGAGCAAGAACGCCAGCACGAGTGGGAGTGGTACATCAGGAGAGGGAGAGGCAGGCTCCCTGCTCAGCGGAGAGCCCAGTGCGGGGCTCGATCCCAGGATCCTGAGATCATGACCTGAGCCGAAGGCAGAGGCTTCACCGACTGAGACACCTGGGTATCCTGAGAATATCTTTTTTTCTTAATAGCTTCTTTTTTCAAAAATGTGACCTTCTGGTTTTGTTTTGTTTTTTTTTTTGAAAGATCTTATTTATTCAACAGAGACAGAGCTAGAGAGCACAAGCCTGGGGAGAAGCAAAGGGAGAGGCAGGCTTTCCGCTGAACAGGGAGCCCCATGTGAGGCTCCATCCCAGGACCCTGGGATCATGCCCTGAGCCGAAGGCAGACACGTCACCGACTGACCCCCACAGGCGTCCCTCAGTGAGACATTTTTTTAAGCACTGTACTATGATACTGTGATTTGTAATTCATGCATATTTGGTCTTCGTCCCCATTTCTGGCACAGAGCTCCTAAAACCCTTGAAATTCCCTAAGTGGAGAGAACAGTAAGTTGTCCTTTGTTCCATGAATGAGGTGACATTTGGAAAGCATCCGAGAACGGAGCGTGGTTCTCAGTGCCGCCAGCCACGAGGTTAGAGTGTTGGGACTCCCCGTTCCACCCGGGACCTCCAGGGAGGGGAGAAGACTGGGAGTTCAGTCTTCCATGGCCAGAGATTTCACCCATCGTGCCTAGGGCCTAATGAAGCCCCTGTAGAAACTCAAAAGGAGGTTTAGGAAGCCTTCCAGGTTGGTGGACACATCGGGGTGCTGGGGTGCGGACAGAGAGAGGACATGGAAGCCCCATGTCCTGTGCATCTCCTCTGTCTGGCTGTTCCTGACTTACATCCCTTATAACTACCCAGTGATCTAGGAAGTACCGTGTGTCTCTGAGTTCCATGAGCCAGTCTAGGAAATTCCTTCAACTCAAGGAGGGGGTGGTGGGAATCTCGAGTTACAGCCGGTGATCAGAAGCACAGAGGATGGGCTGAGCGGGTGGCAGGAACACAGCCTTCCAGGACGGAGCCCTCCACTATGGGATCCGGTACCGTCTGCGGGTGGATGGTGTCGGAATGGAGCAGGAGGGCTTGTTGGCGTAGGGAGGCTCATTCTCGACACACACACCTTGTAGTTACTGTCTCATACCTTATGCCGGGGGTCAGCACTAAAGGCCAGATGGTAAATCCTTTCATCTTTCACAGATCGTAAGACTCTGGCAACCATCCACTCTGCCGTTGTAGCACGAGATCAGTGACCGATAAGACATCAACGGATGCGTCTGGCCGTGTTCCAATAAAACTTTATTTATGGGCACTGAAACTTGAATTTCATGTCATTTTCACATGTCATGAAATTTCATTTTTCCCCCTCAAGTTAGCATTTACAAATGCAAAAACAATTCTTAGCTCACCAGCTGTACAGAAAACAGGTGCTGGGCTGCATTTGGGCATTTGCGATAGCTGGCCTGTTTTCTGCCGCTGCATTCACGTACGCAAAGCCAAACTTACACAAAACAATAAAATGCTTTCTTCTCCCCACACAAAGGCATATCTGGATGTATTCAAACTCAAACAAAAATGGCCAGTTTCTCCCATCACTTATGGATTATTGTTGGTTGGTGTGTGAGGAATTTTGAATGAATGCATGATAAACAATAGTAAGACAACGTCGAAGAAATCACAGCTTTTGAAAACTCAGTGTTGAAATGGGATTATTAGAGCCGGCAAAAATGGTGAAGCAGTTCAGATGGAGCAAAACAGAAAGGACGTCGGAATGGATGTCCTCTGTCAGACCTTTCCAGGTTATCTCCGTTGTGCATTGTCTTTCAGCTGTTTTCTTAGTCTGCAAACGGTAGAAAGCTGGTCATAATGCAGATGAGTCTTGTCCATGGAAATGCAAATGGGCCTTGGCCAGAGGAATGCCATTGATGCTGGCCCCGTGAATAGGCCATTAGGCATCTATCTGTAAATCTGGTCCAGCCCCTCTTGCTGTATGGGAATGTCTTGCTGTATGGGAATATATATTTATATTTTTTTGGATTTCTCCTTTCAACCAAATGTAACCTATTCTTGGTCCTTACCGTGTCTCATGGTGGAATCTAATCGTGGACACACGGTCATGTTATGTTTGCACGAGAGTCATGCATTCACTTTATAAAAGATCTATAATTCGCTTTCATATTTATGCTCTGTGACCTTGTACCTGGGCACCTTGCTCTCGATGACAAGCTGCCCATCTGTGGGAAGCGGGTTGCTTCTCCTTCTCCTTATGGGTGTTGTAACTCACTCCTTTGACTTGTTTCCCATGTGGTGCTGAGGCTGTGTGTTGAAAAGGGGTAATTTAGGGCCCGTCTCCGTGCCTTGGCATGCTGCTTTGATCTCAGTGGGAGTTCCGTTCTTCTAAGGGCTCCAACTCCAGATTCTTAGTCATGTTCCAGGTTTATTCAGAGCCAAATTTAGAGGTGAGGAATATTGGTTTTGCTTGTACGAACATCTGAACATCTGGACGGCTTCATTTGACATCTGTGAAATTTATTGGAGAAGGGTCAAACCTCTGAAACACCGCAGAATGCAGCCCTGGAAGGTTTTTGTTTTGTGTTAGATGTTTGCTGAGTCCATAGAGCCCAAGGAAAACCTATCTTAAGGAGGAAAATGAAAAACCTGGGCCCACATGGAAATGCACCGTGTCCAAATAGCCAAGAACGTCCTTTACTTCTTTGCAACCCTAACGAGCAGTGGATGAAAAATTTCAGATGTTTTACAAAGTTTAGAACATTTATATCCTATGGTAATACTTACTGATATTCTGTCGTTTTCCCTGACTTTATACAATTAGCTTCAGGACAAAGGGGATGTATTTTGAATATCTCTTACGTAACCTATGGCTGTCTCTTGGGAAGTACCCACTATTTCACCGGTGAAGCCACCACGGACAGTGATTGTCAAAGAATTACAGGTTTGGACCCCTAGGAGAGAGACCTTCCTCTAGAAACCGTCCCAAGTGGAACGATTCATTCCCTTTATTGTGGTCCCCGTGCTGTTTCCATAAGTGAAAACCATGACCTCATTTCTGGGGAAAATAAATGGGATCTCATGCTCTGAGAAGAGAGGCTCTTCCGTTCCTTTCACTAGTGGTGCGATTAAACTTTCAGTGGGATGTATATGAGAAGGGTTTAAGGGACGGCGGGGTCCTTGGACTTCCCAGTCTGAGTCCAGAGACCAGCAAGCCTGGGTGAGGGCTCCTCGCACAACATCCTTCTCAAGGACTCCGGTGTCGTGCGGGAACGCGCACAAGGATATCCTCTGTGACGTACAGGCCGAGCTGGGGAGAAAAGAGAGAAAGGACAGAATCTGAAGCAGACAAAAGCCGAAATAACTTAGGCGTGGGCTCACAAAGCGTCCAGCGGCAACACTTCATCTCGGAAGCCGTGAGGAAGCTGAGCTGCGTGAGAAAGGCTGGCGGCCTCCGGCAGCGTCCCTGCAGCCGTCGCGCAGGTGGGTCGAGGCGTTAACGGCCGAAGCAGTGAGGAGATCCGAGCCTGTCCGAGGGCCCCAGCCCCCCGGAGTGCGCGTCCCCCGTTCTAATTGCCACGTCCGGCACGGAAGGGGCCCGGGCTGGAGCCTCCATTTGCTTCTCCACACGTGTCATTCTTATGGTAAGTGTTCCCTGCGCTCATGCTGGGAACTTTTATCAAACATATTAGCGTGCTTTGGGGGGATCATTAGCCTGCGGGAGCTGGAACATTCCATGCTTTTTGGACCTGGAAACTAGCCTGACAGAACACGCACCTCCTGCTGAACCCACTGTCACCCGGTGAGCAAGGGAGCAGGGTCTCATTGAGATTTAAATCCAGCACGTGACACGGGAACGGCCTGATGTGTTTCCGATTTTCCGGGTCCGCTTTTCACGGGTGTGAATGATGCTTCCACCTGCCGGACACTCCAAAGCAAAGACCCGCAGGAGGGAAAAGCCCACCTCCTTGGGAGTCTTTTTCGCACCCTTGCTCCTCGGACCGTTAGTTTCTCCTCCCGCCCCATGAAGGACGACGCCAGCAAAGTCTGGGGTTTGGCTCCCAGTTGAAGAAGAGCTCCCGAGAGCCGGCTTTGGAAGGGCATGTGGTGGACCACGGGAACAGCGTCTCCGCCAGGAGGCATCGCACGGTGACTGCGGCGTGGCAGCTGTGCCGGACCTGTGACGGGTCCACCCGGAGGCGCTTGCCACGGGGCTGAGCCCCGATGGCTTGAAGACGCCGCGGTCTGATCTGGCCGCTGCCAGGACGCACCGGCGCTGGGGACGGGTGGCTTTAGAGAGGAGAGGCGTGGCCTTTCCGTGGCCCGGTGGGCAGATTTGGGGGCATCACACGTGTGATTGTCCTTTGTCGCCCTACTTCCCCCAAGAAGGGTCCTTGTCAAAGTAGCCTCGGACACTGGAGGGGCGGGGCAAGAGCGCTCATGGGATGGGACCCGCCTTTGCTTAGCCCTTTGCCTAATCTGGACCCCCTCCGGTCAGCCGTCCTCGATGTGAGGATCTGGTCTCGTTGTCTTACCTATTCATGCACAGGACCTCCTCTTAGAAATCTCATTCGTGTCGTGCCTCATCTGCCTTGGAAACAGGATTTCCTCACTACAGGAAATAACTCTGGGTTTTATTTCTTTTATTTATTGGTTAGTAATCACTACACCCAGCGTGAGGCTCAAACTCACGACCCTGAGAGTCACGTGTTTTACCGACGGAGCCAGCCAGGCGCCTGAGATCTAGGTGTAATTTAATTTAATTTTTTATTTTTGAAATCTAGGTTTTAATTCCAACTCTGTTTTTATTAGCTGAGTGAACAAGGACACACTCTTGCAGTCTATCTCGCCTGAAAAAATACGGGGTGATTTCCGCAAACTAATTTTCCTTTCTCAAAAGTTCTTGTCTTTGACCTATTTGATTCAGAAGAATTTCCATCGCCCTTTAAACAATGACATGCAACTACTTGGCTTTATTTATTTTGCAACTAGTTTAGGTCGGAGAGCGTCCTTGTAAGATTTATTGCTCAAAGTGTGTTTTTATTTGGGTGATTTGAGGTGTGTGTGCACACGCGTGTGCACATGCTGGCTAACCTGGACATTTGTTTTAAATCCCTTTTCAGCCTAAAATTAAATTATTGTGGCTGTACTCTATAGGATGTACTACTGAGGTCTACCTTCTATTTTCTTCTGGGTTGAAAGAAAAAATAATTTATTTATTTTTTTTTTTTAAAGGAAGATCTTTGTCGCATGTTCCCTTTACCTTGGGTGCATGCCTACACTGAGAGTGCATTGCCCGTTTACTCCAACATCTTTGTTAGGCTCTTAGATTTCCACAGTTCATAACAGGCAGACAAAAGTTCTGCTGGCTCTGAAATGACGGCCACACGTGCACAAAGCCACTGGGCTCCTGGGACTCGCCAAGGAGCAGGCTGTCACACGCTCCGTAACCTCGTGCCGCCAGAAGTCAGCAGGGAGAAACCGTCCGCAGACCTGCCTGGTGCATCCATCGTTTCCAGATTTTCTGCAGTCTTGGCCTCCGTTACAGACCTGAGACTTTCTACCGTCCCCATCTCAAGACTGTCCTTTAACCAGTGGTTTTTATTCAGTGCATGTGGCTATAGGGTGGTAGGTGGCATATTCTACAGACTGTCCCACAGTCCCAGCCTTTGGGAATGTCCTGAGAAGCCTGGGGACATGGGACTATCATCCCATGCCGTCCTTAGAAGGAAGGTTTTGAAGGCATCATTCTGCTGGCATTATCAGTACTAATTATGCTTCCCCTAGAGGTTGGTAGGGTTTTGTTTTCCCCCCTCCCGTGGATGCTGTGTACCTTAGCCAGTAGTGTTTTCCCCTTGCGTTGGCTGTCAGAAAGCTAAAAGATCAGTAAAATGCCCTATTCCTAACACAGGTGCTGAAATGAATCTCACGTATTTTGGAAACTAGCCTTATCCTGACTCCATCTATTTGTTCATTATCTTTGTTTTTTGGCTATATCCTACGGATCTTGGTGCATTGTTTCTGAACATCTTTAAGAGTGAAAAGGGCTGTCGATAAATTCATAAACCCACGAGCCAAGAAATAACTAGAAAGTTGCCATATTACAGCTGCAACAGGCCCGACAAGCCCGATGAGCCTGGACCGTTTCATCCACAATGTCATGGTTAGCCGGGATGAGGGGACAAGACATCTGTATTCCTAGCAGCAGACTTGCTACAGGGCAGTGACGATTATGGCATCATACTTGGAAAGGAGAACGGTTGCCACTTGTCGATTAGGTAATGGCTGTAACTGGCCGATAGAAGCAAGAAAAAGCCGTTTGAAATGACGAACGCAGAGGGAGAGCCGTAGGAACGTGTTCTGATGGGAAATGACGTAAGTGGACCAAAGGTGGAAGCCTTTTGTTCGTGTGCTCCCTTTGGAACCAAAGGGCTGTGGCCCTGTCTTCACAGATCTTAAGTCACAAATAGCAGAGGTCAAAGAATAGTCTTTAAAAGTACACAATAAAGAAAGGCCTCCTCTCAACGGGCCCCATTCAGAGCAGAGCTGCCCATGTGGGTGAGTTCATTTTCCGTTTGTGTGGAGGCAGAAAATGACTTAAAGTGCGCACTTTGTAAAGATGTCTTTCTTTCTCGCTCGCTCACTCCTTTCCGTTGGTTGTCGTAGTACTAATGGTTTGTGTTGATTCCCGTGAAGGTCCTCCTCCATCTGCCGTAGGCTCTGGGAGTCCACACTGACAATTTTAAGCATAGAGAAATGCATGTAGATAAACGGGGCTTTCGCCTTCTCGTACCTGCCGTGGAAACTCCACTCAAGCGACCGTGGGAATCACGACGTGGTCTTCGTGAGAGCAAGAGCTCCGTGCGCGTCTGTCCACGCAGCTCTTCCTGTCGGGAGACAGGCTGGGGATAAGCAGACGTGACGAGGAGGCGTGAGCTCATGGTTACAAAAATGGGATCCCATGGCCTTGCCTCGTCAAACAGTATGCATTTCCAGTCATTGCAAGTGACTAACTCTGTGTCACGTTGCAGAGAAGGAAGCCTGTGGGCAGGAGGAACCTCTGAACGCTGCTGGGGCCGGGACGGGCCTCGCACCGGGCAAGCAGAGATCACGTTAAGCGCTCAGCAGCCCTCGGACGCGGCCCGCTTCAGCCTTCCGCAGACTTTTCTCATGTGCCTTGATGGCAGCATTGTCGGGAGTGCAGGGGGGGGCCGCCCAGCGCCGCCCGGGGACACGGCCCGTCTTGGGCCCTGCTTGCTGATGAAGGAAGGTAGGGCTTTGATGCCCGTGCAGCTCCCGGTTCTCACAGCTGAGAGGTTGAACTGGGGCGGTTGCAGATCAATGAGCTGCGTTTCCCAAGAGAAAGTGCACAATGGCTCCGGGACCATTAAGCCGGGAAGATTCATGCCTTCGCGTTTGGGAGTGTGTGTTCAGCAAGTTTTCCTTGGGGCGGGGAGGGGGCCTGTGAGGTTTGGCTTTTTACATCCAACTGTATGCACATTTTCCCTTTTTGTACGGGGACATAATGCCTGCACTGAGGATAGCCCTCCCCTCCTCCTAAATCCTTCCACAAAAAGATACTTATTAAGGCCGGTATTCTGAAGAACTAAATGCTTCTTTAACTTTGCTTTATCTGCTTCAATGAGCACAGTGTACCGAGTCCGGGGAATTCACATAACGGCCGAGAGCGGCCCTCCCTATTCTCTGGGGCTCTTTGGGCACAGAAATAATCCCTTCCTAGGATCTTTTGAGAAAGCAACTCAACGATGCACGCAATCAACTGTAAATCGTGGCCAGCTCGAGAAGTGCTGCACAAACTAGCATCGGAAAGTGTTCTGATCGCCAGAAAGCCCCGTTGCTCCGTCTCTTTAAACACAGACCTGCGTTCCAAGACCCCGGATGCAGGGGAGGCAAATGCCCTTCCTCGCTGCGTTTTAAAGCTCCGGGATGCTGCTCTGCTCCCTCCTGATCCCATCCCCACTTTTGTCCTGAGCACTCTGTGTCTGTTTCCCTGTTTCGTTTCTCTGTCATTTTCAGACAAAAAGGCAGCGAGACCCCTTGGAACTTTTGTTTTCCAAGTGGTAATGGAGAACATGTAAGGAGGCGTGAACTCAGACGGCCTGCAAAACTGCGTGCGCGGGGAAGGCCTTCTGGGCTGCTGTTTCACCATTTTCTGCCCCACCCGGGCGCTGTCTCTGGCAGGAGAAAATCATCCCTGCGCTGGGAGAGTCCCGTGTCCACGCGTGTGTGGGCCGCTCTGCTGGGAGGCCCCGACGCAGTCCCATTCACTGTCATTCTCTGGAAAGGCCACGTCCGGATCGGGAGTCCAACGTCACCAGCTTCCCTGCGTTCTCCCTGGCTTGCAGGGTCATGTCGGTGATGCATTTATAATCGCAGAAATCCGGTATTAACACACTTGGAGAACCGAGGAGAAGCCTCTCTTTCGGACTCCGCAGACTCTAACAGCAATGGGACCACGGCGTCTGCTCTCTGGTATTGGGAAGGCACAGTGGGAAGTCCGTGTTCAGCCAGCTGCGTGTCTCTTCTGTCCCTGTGGTGTTCTCCCTGCCATTCCTTCATCTGTGCAGACACAAACCATAGTGGTATTTCTGTCCACGGCTGTGGACAGAGTTCTGTGCTGCTCATTTCCGGTGGATGGTCCCATAGAAAGTCTTGGAGTTATGGTGTCTTCATTGCAACATGCTTCCTCTGCTGCTGGTGGGAGAGGCAGGGAGCGGCAAGGTCCAGGGGCCGGTCTGTGGGTTCCAGGCCTGACAGTGGGACTCGCGAGCTTGGTGACTTGGACCGAGTTGTCTCTGTGCCATCCGCAGACTTCTCTCTCTCCCTGGTTGCCCAGTATTAATTAAAAACGTGAATATTCACTCAATCGTGCAAGCTAAAAGCCTTCTTCTCCTTTACCTTCATGTCCATCCTTCCGTAAAGCTTTTCACATTCATCTCTCGGACTGTTTTGCCATCCCTGCTGCTGTAACTCAAGCATGCTTTGTCCCAGAAATACACTAGTTTGAACTCGCTTATCGATGGAGAGCCAGAAAAGTAAAAATCTTTATTTTATCTAAGCATGTTCCTTCTTTGATGTTTTTCCCTTCTTTAAGATTTTACTTATTTATTAGAGACAGAGAGAACAGTAGCGCAGGGGAGGGACAGAGAAGAGGGAGAAGCAGACACCTCGCTGAGTAGGGAGTCCGATGCGGGACTCGATCCCAAACTCCAGGATCATGACCTGAGCTGAAGGCAGACGCTTAACCCACTGAGCCACCCACCCACCCCTGATGTTCTTCCCTTCTTTACGTAGATCTGAGTTCCTGACTTACATGATTTTTCTTCTCTCTAAAGAACTTTCTAACATTTCTTGCCACGCAGGTCTTTTAGCAACAAGTTCCCTCCATTTCTGTCTGTCTGAGAAAGCCTTTATTTCTCCTCTTTTGAAAGATAATGTTACAGGTACAGAATTCTAGTTGGTGGTTTTTGTTTTGTTTTGTTTAACCTCCATAGTTTAAATATTTCTGTCCACTGTTCTTGCTGGCACAGTTTCTGAGAAGTTGGATGTAATTCTTACCTTCGTCAATCTTTAGGTAGTTTTTTCCCCCCTCTTGGTATTTTCAGGATATTTTTTTTAATCTGCCATTTTCTGTAGTTTGAAGGTGATATGGTAAGGTACAGATTTTTGTCCTGCCCCTTGATCACTAAGTTCCAGGATCTATAGTTTGGGGTCTGATACCTAGTAAGAAAGAGCATTTCTCTCTCTTACTAGGGTTTTCTTTGTTGGTGTGTTGCTTGTTTTTGTTGTTGTTGTTGTTGTATTGCTAGCAGGATTTCTTTTTTTATTCTATCTTGGAATATTTGTCTCTCTCCTGATATTACCCATCTTTTGGTTCTTCCATGTTGTCTACTTTTTCCAGCAGAGCCATTAGTAGGTGAATCTAGTCGGTGTAATAATTCCCCCATCCCTGCTGTGTCTGGTTCTCATGCTTGCTTTTCCTATTCGGATTCTGTTTTTGCCTTTCGGTATGCCTTGTAATTTTTTCTTGGTAGCCGGATCTGATCTGCCAGGTAAAAGGAACTGCTGGACATTGGATTTTAGTACGTGGTGGTGAGCTGTGTGAGGGGGCTTCAGTGTTCTGGAGCTCACGATGAGGTCTCGGTGTTTTGGTGAGCCCTGGCTCTGGGCTGTGAACTTGAAAAGAGTTCTCCTCCGCAAGGTGGGACAGAAAGAAAGGCTGAAGCCAGCTGCCCCTGGGTGTTTCCCCATCCTAGCTCAGTGAGGCCGTGGTAACGGTCCGGCAGGGGAGGCTCTGCTTACCTGGGTTTCCAGAACGCAGGTGCCGCCCCTAAGAACAGGCTGCTCTGGCCTGTTTCAAAGCCGCTCCTTTACCTCTCTGCCTGCCGGAGTCTCAGGAGGGTTTTTCTCCAGTGTTTGCTGTGGTCATCTTGCTGAGCTCCTGGAGGTACAGCTCACGGTATTGTGGGGTTCCCTAATCACTGGGTCCCCCTGACGTTTTTCACTCCCAGACTGGCCACACGGAGCCTCCAGGCAATTGGGCAGTCCCAGTGCAGGCTTTCCTCCACTGGCCCTGGTTCCTGTGACACTTCCTACCCTTGGTACAGTATGACTCTGTGCATTCACTTGCCGTTCTCTCTGGTCTTGGGATCGGTGCCTCCTCCTGTGTTCCGCCTTGTGTGACAGATCTGAAAAGACTCACGTTTCACTCTGTTCAGCTTTCTACTTGCGGTTAAGATGGAGCGGTGACCTTCGCCGTCCTTCAGGCAGAGCTGGAAGCTGGGTGTGTCCATTTCGTATGTGCCTGCTGTGAGTCTTTTCCTCTGCAGGTCAGATGTAGGGTCTTTCTTCCGTGCAGCCTTCCCCGACCTTCATGCTTCTTCAGTCCAAGGACCAATCCATCAGTAGGTCCTGTGGGCTAACAAGACGCTGTGCTTACATTCACACGCGTTGTCATCTTGTAGGGTTTTGTTTCTGTGGGTTTGCATGGGGGACCTCATCACCGGCACCCCCCTTGATTGTGCCTTCTGTTTCTTAGCCTACTTGACGTTTGTTAGGTGTTAATTACGGGCCATCAAGTGCCTGACCCGATGCTTGTGGAGACTTCACTAGGGTGAGGGGATAGAGTGTGGGTTGGATGAAAATTTACTAGTCAGAATCAGAATTCTGAGGTTCTGTGCTCTCAAGGAGGATCCTGTGATCAGGATGAGTCCCTCATGTCCTCAGCTTACACGAGTGCTAATTTGACATTTTTATTGCTTCTAGATGCCCTCTGAAATGCGTTGATAGCAACTTTGACTTGATCTTCACTTATGAAGTTAATATCTTCCATTTGCTTAAGATTTATCGTTTGCAGACGTCTTTGCATAAATTAATACCGTTTGCTTTTCAAGGCGTCTTTCTGAGAAGGGAAGGGCAAATATTAACTTTCTTCGGCTGTTGTGCAAGACACGCTGTAGAGGGTAGCCGCTTGAAAGCCCCGTGCCTAATGAGATGTGAGGACAGTGAGATGGACCCCGGTGTCCACAGTAACTTTGAAGGAAGGGGTGTGGGGGAGCCTGGAGGACAGGAACCTAACTTCATGTTAGTTGAAGAAAATGTGGAAAGAGAAAAATGAGGTTGAAGTGATGGCAGCCCCTCCTTTTGGTAGTTTGGCTGTCAAGAGAATAAAGAGGGAGGTCAGGATTTTGAGAGGCTGGGTGATCTCTCAAACAATAGATTTTTGCTGTATTCTCTGGCACGCTTAATAGATAAATATACCTCTTCATATCGCACTAGTTAGTATTGATACTGGTTTTCATTGCCCCGTAGAGAATTGATGGGGGAGTCGACCTGTGCAGGCAGGGAAGACTTTTCCTCTACCCTCTTCTGTTTTTTAGCTTGGCCTCCTGGCTCACAGTTGGCATTTATGCTCGTTTTGAGGCTGGGCTTAACGTGACATGGATGCTAGTTTCGAGGCATGGGTTTTTAAAAAAAAAAAAAGGAAGACCCTTTGGATGGCTCTTAGAACTCTTGCTCCAAGCGACACTTGCCACATCTCACTTCACAGCCCACTGGCCAAGCAAGTCACAGTGCCCAGAGTGACATCAATGGGACAGAGAAGCATCTATGGACCACCCTCTTCTAGAAGGGACATTTGGGATCAGTATGCAGTCTGCCTTGCTAGGAAAATCACTTAGAATGATGAAATACTAGTTTTATTCATTGGGCGTTTCTCAGATCTGCACAGAATGGCAGTACTAGGAAATACTTCAACTCATTTATGTTTTCAAAATCTACAATGAAAATGTACAGGTAGGAGAAGTGATTTTTTAGCATCACACCTAAGCCCTCGGATATCTAGCTATCAGGGAAAACGGTGCCCTCTTGTACTTTCATGGCGGTGAAACTTTTAGTGCTTTTAGTGCTACTCACCTGGATGACATAGTGTAAATTTTTTAATGTGTGAAATTTCAGGCCCATGTTTTATTTAATACACACATTTGCATACTGTTCTGCTGGAAATTCTTTTTCTGTCGGTTAAAATTTTAAATTATTTTACACGTTATTCTGCTTATTGCCTTGGCATTATCCCAGGGGTGCCGCCAGGCAATGCTCTGACTTGGGCTGTATCTTCTCTCCTCACCCCACTTCCTTTTCCAGTCAAGGAATCTTATAAAGATACAAACCTGTGAGATTTGCATTTTAGAGGAATAATCTAGGATCTGTCCTCATTTACTTATTTGACATTTAATGACTTCTTACCACGAGAGGCTACACATTACTGTAGCCATGTCATGCGACATGTTACAATGCACATTTGCGTCAAACCCCAACTTTGGGGCCACTCATCTAGACCAGTTTTTTTCAAACTTACAAGGGTATCACCTGGAGATCTTGTCCAACTTTAGATCAGTATTCAGCAGGTCTGGGTGCAGCTCGAGGTTTTGCATTTCCTAGGTCCTGGGTCATGCCGATATTGCTGGTCCATAGCCTACGTTTTGCCTAGCGAGTGTATAACCTACTAAATGAGGAATGCAGCAGCCCGTGGGGGTAGCAGCACATCTAGAATCCTTTTCCTAATTAGTGGCAACCGTTACTACATGTGGTTGAGTGAACTTTCCATTTTACTGTGTGTTACTCTCCTTTTTATTTTTTATTTTTTTTTCATCCTGATGGAAACTATTGTGTGCTCCAAGCCATTAGTTAATTTTATTTCACCACAAACTAAAATCCGTTCAGACAAGCTGAGTTCCAGGAACTTTTATTGCCATTATTTTAAAAAGGAGATACTGTGCCTAAGAGACGAGTTCCTTTTATGTGGCGGGAAAGAGTGTCTCATTGTTAGCCGTCTGCTCATCGACCAGAAAAGCTGCTTTGACGTGACTACAAGGCAAATGGAACACTTTACGCCACAGGATGTGAGCGCAGGGCAGGAGAAGGGAGTGGGTTTAAGCATGAGATCCACAGCTATCCACAGGGAGGGAAGTGCCAGCCCTTGGCTCATGTTCTTGCCTTAGCACGGCTTCTGCAGCTCTGTTGAAGCAGAGACGCGGGACACTGGTCCGTTTCTAGGGCTGCTCGTCTTCTGTTAGTGGGGCGTTGCCCTGCGGCTCCTGTCTCTCGACGCAGAGGTTTGCACAGGTGTGAAGTGTGCCCGTGCAGATGTGGGCATGCCTCCTGCCTAGCACAGCCGCATAACCATGCTGTTCGTCTGTTCTTTTTACCATGAGAAGATAGACGGAAGATTAAACAGTTACTGTTTGAGGGGCGCCTGGCTGGCTCAGCCGGTAGAGCATGCGACTCTTGATCTCAGGGTCATGAGTTTGGGCTCCATATTGTGCATAGAGCTTTTCTTTTCTTTTCTTTTTTAAGATTTTATTTATCTGACAGAGAGTGGGGGAGCTTAAGCTGGGGAAGCAGCAGAAGGATGGGGAGAAACAGGCTATTAGGTTCTCTGCTGAGCAGAGCAGGGAGCCTGACATGGGGCTTGATCCTGAGACCCTGGGATCATGACCTGAGCCGAAGGCAGATGCTCAACTGACTGAGCCACCCAGGTGCTCCCCACTTCTTTATTTTTTTTTTAATATTTTATTTATTGCAGAGAGCGAGCGAGAGTGTGCACAAGCGGGGGGGGGAGGGGCAGAGAGCAAGGGAGAAGCAGGCTCCCCACTAAGAAGGGAGCCCCACATGGGGCTCTGTCCCAGGACCTTAGATCATGACCTGAGCCGAAGGCAGACGCTTCACCAGCTGAGCCTCCCAGGAGCCCCAGCACTGGGTCATCTTTTCAAGCCAAGTTTTTATCCAGTTAATTATTATTTTGTACTCTCAGTTGTTGAACTAAAGGCTGGCGGGCACTGTTGTCATGTCATCCCTAGGACTCTTGAGCCGAATAAGGACTCCGTGAATCAGTGTTTTTTGAACTCTTTGTCCATTGGAAAAGCCCTTGAACCTAACAGATGCCTGACAGTTTTTGTTTCACAATTCAAGAGAGTTGTTTGTTTTGGTCTTTTGGTCCCTGTTCACTCAGAGGGGCCTTTACTCTCCAGATTATATGACCCATGGAGTCCCAGTTGCTCCCGCGGTAAGTGCTGTGTTTCCGATGAGCATTGGCATCTGCTTTGGTGTTTATGTGTCTGTCTCCTTAGATGGATGGGCGTCTCCTTGAGAAGACTGATTGTGCTCACAACCTCTTGGGCGGGAGCTTCTTGAAGGGTGGGAGGGGCAGCCTTATTCCAAGATCGGCCCCTCCATAAAGCAGGGTAGAGGCTTAGAGAAGGTGTGTTGGGAAGCCTGGACAGGTTGGTACACTCGGAAAGATGTCCTTTCAATTTTTGCAATAAGCCAGGAAGGTCATTCTGATTTCCCTCATTTTACGGTTTAGAAAGCTGAGTTCGGGTGGAACGAGTCTTGTCCACGATTCCTGAAATTGGCCAGTTGTGAGCAAAATGGCAGGACGCTGTCTTGGGAGCCCACGATCTTTCTTTGTATTTTAAATGACTGTTCCTGGCCCCAGAGTCTGTTCATAGATTCCCCGTCCAAGAAGTTGGAGGGGAAATAGACAGTTTTAGTGTATTTCATCATCCCGAGTACTGTTTGTGTCCCGCGATATCTGTCCATTTCCTGAAAGGTACATCTGCAAAGTCAGCCATGCGCGTCTCTGGGCGCTTGGGGCTCTGCCGCCGTTGGGATTTCAGAAGGGCCGTTTCTCTTGGGCAGTATTGCCTTTGCACGTGGACTCATTTTGGAACTCTCTAGTCATGGACAGGATTCCCTAACCTACACGGTGATCTCATTCGGAGACTGTTGTTTTCACTCCTCAGAGGAGGGCCTAGTTTCTGAACTTTCCAGAGTACTGATAAAGCCTTGGAGCCTCACCATCAAGGGCCTGGGCTTGGCCGAGCCCAGCCACAGACATGAGGGGCGACCACCGCAGGTCCGCAGGACAGCGTGTGAGGTCAGGTCCCCGCAGCTGCCCAGAGCCACCAGTCCTGCTCCCGCGGGCTGTGTGTGCTCTGTGGCGTGAGGCCTGCGGGCGCACAAACAGCTTGGGGTGGTTATGGCTGTTACTTTTGCCTTTGCTTCCGGACCTGCTGCGGGGACAGAGCTGTCTGTCTCATTATTCCCTCCCTGGGTGGCAGGTATGGAGAGAAGACCCCTGCGGTGATTTCCTTTTTTGTTGTTGTTGTTTCCTTTCATTATTAGTTTTGTACCTTTCGTACCCACGGCCGAGTTAGGATCGCCCCCGCTGCTCTGAGCTCGAGGCAGCAGATACATAATAACGTGTGAATAAATCAAAAGTTTAATCATCCCGCCCGTCCTCCGCCCTTGTGGGAAAAAACAACCCAGACTTCCCAACAGATTTGTCAACAGTCAGTCTGGATTTTTACAATCATCTCAGAAGCTGTAAGGCCATGCAGCCCGGCCTACTGTTCACTCACCACACCGGCTGGTTACATTAATGTACATCGGATGCAATTAGAAATTGAGCTCCTCGGTCACATAGCCCAGTGGTTTTCCACCAGAAATAATTTGGCCGCTCCCAGGTGACATTGAGGCACGTCCAGGGACGTGATGTGTCGGGAATGTCTGGGGACGTGTTTGGTGTTTGGTGGCTCCCTGTGGGATGGGAGGCGCCGGTGGGGAAGACCGTTTCTCCTCGGGTCGGTTCTTTGAACGAGCGTCTGCAGACTCTAGAGGCCTCCACGGACCGTCTGCTGCACTTGGTTTCAGACCCCGTTCTCGCTGGGGTCGCTGTGCTGGCGAGGTTACGACGGGTGCTCCGTGGGTGTAGGGCTCCTCACAGAGTGTCTGCACAGCCCTGCGACGCGGGAGCTCCCCATCTGACGGACGCCGGAGAACCAGAGGGCCACTGGTGCACTCGGCCTGCTCACGGTGGCAGGGAACGAGTGGCTTCCACAGGCAAGCCGACTTCCCCGTGCCCCTGCTGGCCGAGCGCAGCTGGGCTCTTGGCTTGGGAGCGCGAGCTCTTTCCACTCCGTCCTCACTGCCTTCACTGGCACGGTTGTTAAGGACTGCGGGGGTCCGTGGACAACAGTAGAACAGACTGACTGTCAGCACCCAGAATGGTCATTCCGTCTCCGCGCTCCATGCCGCTGTCGATGGGAAAGCAAGAGAGGGAGGAAATGGGATTCCTTGTCGCTCGTTGTGCAAGTCTGAGACAGTTAAGGGTCCACCCGAGGGGACAGCTCATGTTTCCCTGAACGCCTTCTTCCTGGAAGATCTCCTTAAAGAAGAGAAGGCCTGTCCCCGCTCCCTGCCCTGCTTCATTGGGATTTATGGACAAGTGGTGCAGCATTTGAGAAAGAGGATCTGCTCATACTATTTCTCATATGTGCAAAGGCCATTTCTCCGAACTGATTTGTGCATACAAGGTACCATGTCGCATGTGCCCCTGGGACCTTGCACTTGCAAAAGACAAGTTGTGCGTGTCGTTGAGCACTTGCTGTTAGGTGTCTCAACCGAAGGAATGATTTTGGAGCGGAAATCCAAGTGTATTCTGCTGAGCCGCATACGGGGAACTCAGTACTCAACTTTAGCTGCATTGACGTTGGAGTTAAATTAAAAAACAAAACAAAACAAAACAGTCAAACAGCATTTTGGTTGCAACACCAAGGACTATGTGTTAGGATACCCAAGGACAGAGTCCTCTTAACTGTTTCTGAACGGGACTGTGGAGCTAGAAAGGTTTGATTGTAGAGACCGAGGGTCAGGCTTGTGGTATTTGAGGGAACGATTTCTGCCGAGGTGGGGACCGTGCCTTTCTGGGCGAGGCCACGTCTCTGCTTGGAGACCTGCAGGCAATGTACGATCAGCTTATGTATTTATGTATCACCACATGTTTTAGCCTAAAAACGCTGCCTGTGAAAATGTGGAATCCATTATGCAACAAAATACTCGGGAGCTTCTCTTTGGAAAGGAAATTTGTGTGAGTCCGGGGGTGCCAAATTCACAGCTTTGGGGCTTGAACAGTTCCTTTCTTGACTAGGAGGTATGGCGGTCCCCGCGTGCTAGCCTCCGTTTCTGCGCTTTCTCGGGGGGCCCACGGAGGCATTTCAGATCTGTCTGGGGAGGAGTGACCCCACAGTCGAGAGCAGGCTGAGGGAAGGACGACGTGCTGTCCCGTGTCGCAGAGCTGACAGGCCGGAGGGGGCCTGGCAGGGACGTGAAGTGTGCAGAGACTGTACTTTGCCAGAGAAGATCTGGTCAGTGTTTCAGGGGTGGCCGGGGGTTTCCATGTGGGAATGATGACTTTCCCGTGGATGAGGCCTGTGCATTTTACTGTGACCCTCAGGCTTAGACGGCCGCGCGCCCCGTTCAGTCTGCGTCTCGAGGACCTTAAGAAGTACATGAGGCCCCGCCACCTCTTGGCGAGGAACATTTGTGAGTTTAAGGCAGGATTTTTGCTTTTACTGGAGAAACTTGTCGATTTTATAAGTCTGATTTTGCTGGATCACAGAAACGCGAACATAATAAAACAGACCCAGTGGCATTTTTTTTCCTATTTCTACACAACAAAAAAAATTAACAAGAATAATTTTCTTTTGAAGCAGAAATTGGTTGAGACTTTGAGGTTGTGTTTTCTGAACAGATTTGTGTGTTGATTCTGGGTCTCGCTTTTCCATCCCAGGGAAGGGAAGGGGCCTGATGGATTCTTCCCGTGTTAGAAAGAAAATCGATCCTGACCATGAGTTTCTCATTAGAAAGTGAGGAGAGGAGCCAAAAGGTCCTTCCATTTGGTTTATGGGGCTGTTCTTGGAAGCTTGTGAAGTTTCCTGCTGGGGTTTGGGGCTTGAGGACAAAGCAAGCACATGGACCGGCTGACACGCTGGGCAGAGAGGGGTGGGCAGATCGTGCCGTGGGTGGGAAGTTGCTCTGCTCGGGGCTGGCCTGCCTGGAAGGTGTCAAGCTCATCGTAACCCCCTCCGCTCTGTCGTCGCCCCTGCCGGTGGCTTCAGCTCACATCTGCACGTCTGGTCCTTCCGTCTCACTGACCGTTGAGTGCTCTCAGCCTGGGACGGGAATCAAGCGTTGGTTCCGCAGCCATTCCGGGAAACGCACCTGCCGGCGAGCCCTGCAAAGTACGAGTTTGCTGAGCTTTCCATTTGTTTTTTTTTTTTTTTTAAGATTTTATTTATTTATTTCACAGACAGAGGTTACAAGTCAGACGGAGGTCACAGGTAGGCAGAGAGGCAGGCGGAGAGAGAGGAAGGGAAGCAGGCTCCCCGCCGAGCAGAGAGCCTGAGGTGGGGCTCGATCCCAGGACCCTGGGATCATGACCGCAGCCGAAGGCAGAGGCTTTAACCCACTGAGCCACCCAGGCACCCCAGCTTTCCATTTTAATGCCGAATGGAACTCACTCCCGATTTCTTAAAGCTCACGGTAGAGGCGCGAGGACAGTTTGCTGGGAGGAGTTGTTTGTGTCCTTTAGAGTGTCATTGTTGCCTCTGTCACCCTGGGTCCTGGGGCTGACCTGTCACCAGGTCATCCTGAGCTCTTGAAAGAATCAGGGTATTTTTTTTTTTTTAAGATTTTATTTATTTACGTACTTGACAGTGGGAGACAGAGTGAGAGAGGGAACGCAAGCAGGGGGAGAGGGAGAAGCAGGCTCCCTGTTGAGGAGGGAGCCCCGTGCAGGGCTCGATCCCAGGACCCTGGGACCATGACCTGAGCCGAAGGCAGAGGCTCAACGACTGAGCCCCCAAGGGTACTGTTTTTGACAGCGTTTGGAGAGACTCTCCAGCTCTGACAGAGACTCCCCTTTTGCGTGGAGTCTGTAACAACGGCGGACAGAAGCGGGTAGAGCTGCCAAAGTTGGCTGTTGTGAACGGTCTTGAAGCATCGTCGCGCCCTGTGAAAGCCCTCGTCATTCTGTGAAAACAACAGACGTCGCTCCTGATGACGTCCATAAAGAGAGCAACGAGCCAGATTTGGCGTCTCCCGGCAGTTTGACAAACACCGTAGCCGAGCGGGAGCTCGCCAGGCACAACGCTGTGAGTAGCGTTTTCCGAGTCAACGTCAAAAAGGTGAATTGATGGTGGGTCGGCAACACTTGTAAAACATGGGCTGGATCTGAAAAAAGAAAACCCTTCCTGTTTTCAAGTTAAAAGACACCTAACGTAACACCTGACGACAACGCAGAAAACGGTCGCGAGCTGTGTTCTGTGCCGTCGTCTGCCCGCGGTGCACGAGTGCCCAGTACAACCCGTCGTGCGGGTGTCCCGTGCGCTGCCCACACAGCCGTCTCGCTTCTTGTCTCCCGCTCGGGGCCCTACGCTACTAGACCTTACCGGCCCTAGAACGATGCAGCAGACGCCCTCCCGCGCTTCTCCCCTGCTCGGTGAGGCCGTGTCCCCTCAGACCCATGACCTTTCCGAGAACCGGCACGACGTCACTGGGGTGCGGGGCCAAGACCCCGGCTGATGCACTAACAGGTCTGCAGATGCCTTCCAGGGCCGCTGACATGCGGAGGGCGTCTCCGGCTCAGTTCCCCGGCCAGGGACGGAAGACAAGCACCCGGCCCCATGCTCCTGGCTCTCTCACGTGTAGCGAAGCTCGTTAGCTACGAATGACTCACGCTGCGAGCGGAGGCACCCCTGCCCCCGACACAGATTAGCACACTGACCTCCGGTCACTTGACAAGTGAACACTGTGGCGTGGCTCGATGTCCCACTGCTTCCAGCCAAGCCTAAATAGACGGGTCACGGGCAACGGGGCTGACAGAGCAGGGATTTATATGCACTGAGCAGGGCAGGAGCAGCGGGATTTCTTCCAGGGAAAGCTCTCCAGGCGGTGGCCATCGAGCACTGACATTTCCCTCCTATAAAAGTAGGTTTGTAAACTCTCATTGGCATGACGGGGTGGGCTCAAGTTTTCATTCTCTCTAATGTCGAGGGAGCCATGGAAGTCAACAGAACTGTGTGGGGGAGGGGGGCAGTCTACGTCTGTGATTTCTCTGGGGTAGTGATTTTTGAACGCAATTTAAGGAAATTGACTTCGATCATTGAATTTTTTTGGTGAACGGTGTTCTGTACACACACAGTATTCATACACAAACTATGTCGCATCACGATACAAAATATAAATTAATGTTGCTCTTTCTTTGACAATAGGTTGGTTTTTAATAAGCGTGGATGAATATTTCTTAAGGCATAAACCGCGTTATGACTTGCGATGGGTCTGGACATTTGGTTGAGTTTACATTTCTCCTCAAAACTGAAGCTTCTTCTCTCTCTCTCTCTCTCTCTCTCTCTCTCGGTTGAAATCAGCAGGAAATTACTATTCAGAAGATTAATTTAGCACCGTGTCCCTCAGCAACAACCAGAAAGGAAATGTAATTTGCACCTTTCTACAAATATCCTTTTATCTGATGTTTCCCATGCCTTGACCCACTTTTCTGGAAAAACATATTTGAATGTTGAATATTTAAATAAAGCAGTTTTCCTTCATGGACACGAAAACATCTTTCCTAAAAGTAAGTCATCTGACCTTTATAAATACCCCATGATATGAAAAGTGGCAGTGGTCGCAAGAACCTCGTGGTTCCCCTCTCTCTTCTGGAAGTGAGGTTTCCCGCGATGTAACAGGCACCGCGATGTCATGTAATGAATGACAGATAGTATGAGAAGGACTTTCCCCTTCCTGTGATGAAATGAATGGGGAGATGGTAAATAACTTAGTAAATGAATGAATTCCAATATCCTATTTCTCATGTTTACTTTCAAATAATTCATTTATTCATTTATTTAAAATACTCATTTTCCTCTTATGTACCATACCCTTGTTGAAAAAAGATTCTGTTTGTTTATTAGAGCACAGGCAGAGGGAGGGACAGAAGGAGAGAGAGAAGCAGACTCCCACTGTGCAGGGACCCTGATGCAGGACTCGATCCCAGGACCGTGAGATCATGACCTGAGCTGACGATAGATGCTTACTCTGCTGAGCCACCCAGGTGTCCCTGTACCATACCCTTTCTGTGCTAGTAGCATATAGGCATAGACTGTGTTCATGAAGCAGAATTGGTATTACAGACACAGAAGAACGCAAGGCCACAATTTTAAGAAGGAATAGCCATTGCATCAAATATCTTGAAAAAAACATAGGGTACTATAATAGGAAAGTTGAGAGAATGTTTTCTGAGGATGAAATTTCTCTGAAATTTGGAAGAGTAGGGCTAATACCATGTGCAAAGGCCCTGGGGCAGGAAAAAATTAGATATCTGTAGAGAATTTTAAGAAGCTGTTCCTTGGTGGCTGAGACCTGGCAAAGTAGGCAGGGTCTGACCTCTGCAGGGTGTCACAGGAGCAAGGATTCCATACTCTGTAGGAAGGAGAAGACGCTGAGGTGTCACAAGTGTGGGCATGTGATATGGTACAGCTTACATTTGGGGAAGATCAATGGGGCTGAAAATGGAAATTGGGGACCCATTCACAAGAAGCATGTGTTCAGATTCAGGCAGAATTGTGAGACTTTGGGGAAGGCAGGGTGAAGTAGATGGATTTTGGTTTAAAACCAAGCAGAATCTGCCGGGCTTGGACATGGGGTGTGAGGGGAGGCAAACCTCCATATTCCAGTGCCTGGGTTTCTTGGGAGGTTGGGAGAAGCATGGGTCAGTTACTGAGGTGGAGAGGAGAGGAGGGGCTCGGATTTTCTTGGTGGGGAGGAGAGCCACGCCAAAATTTCCCCTTGGGCATGATAAATTTCAGTGTGAGATCATCAGGGGGTAACTGGGGTCTCTCTTTCACAAGCACAGTCAGAGCAGGAGATAGAAATTTGAGTAGTCCCTCTTTGCGTGATGTTTATGGCCATCTAACGCTTGGGTGATGCCAGTGTCTGTCCGGAGTTCCTGTCATTGCTTCCCTCCGGGGTAATTTAACAAGCACTGGCGTGTCGATGGCATTGGCGTGGCCTGGAAGGTTGGCATAATGGCAGACAGAGCGGTGCCACCGACCACCAGAAGCAGAGGCCGGGGCAGTGGAGGCTCTGCTGCCTGCCGTGTGGCCCTAGACTCCCTTCCTCTCCTGCCTTTTTTGGATCTGGAAAGGACAATTTCTTTTCTTTTCTTTCTTTTTTTTTTTTTTGTAATCTCTTCACTTCTTTCACTCATTATCTATTTGATAAGCTACCTTTATGTCTCATGCATTTTTTATGAGAGATATTTAGTAATATACCCAGACTGGCATTTTTACCAGTTTTGCTGGTAAAATCATTACAAAAGACAGTTTCGTGTGTGTGCCTGAAAACCATTCTGTATAGAATTCTGGGTTGTGTTCCCCATGTCATGTCCCACAGCAGCTGCGTCTGCCCTCCCACGTTGAGGGGACATCCATTTCGACCTAGTATTTGTACTTTCGATAGGTTTCTTTCTGGAGGGATCATCCTTAATTCACGGCCGTGTGTATCGCACTCTTCAGAGATCTTGGATTTCTTAAATTAATAGACTTTTTGGTGTGTTTTTCCAGTACTTTTAGGTTGACAGAGAAATGGAGCAGAAAATGCAGTGCACTCCCGGCAGTGTCCCTGTCATTCACGTCTTGCTTTAGGGCAGCCCATACGTTACAAAGGATGACCCGGTATCAGTACGTTATTGCTTGCTAAAGTCCGTCGTTCGTCTTGGGCTGGGCGCTTGGGGCTTCCATGGATTTGAGCAAACGTACAGTGTCGTGTGTGCACCGTGACAGGATCACACACCCCGTTCTCTGCCCTAAAACCCCATCCTCCGCCTACTCGTCCCTCCCTCCCTGCAAACTCCTCACAACCACTGATCTTTGTATTGTCGCCAGAAAACGCTCTGGATTTTCACCGTCATTTTGCTTTTTGCGGCTAGTGGTCTGTGTCGCCACAATGAAAGAACTCGCTGTGAGACCTTTGGGGGACGCGGGCACTGCCGAGCGCCCCCTCTTAACTTCCCACACACGGATTCACACGTCTCCGGTTACTGAGAGGCGGGTCCTCCTCCGCTGACCCCCAGGGAGAAAGCTGTCCGGAGACAGGGAAAGGCCACAGAGGAGCAAGGAGAAGAATGAGAAACACAGTGACATGGGACTTACTTCTTATGAGTCCCAAGCCTGGATGTTTTGCCGGCCAGCTTCGTGGAGATGTCATCGACGTGAACACTGTGTCCGCTGAAGTGTCCAGTGGGAGAATGTGGTACATAGACGGTATGTGGGGAGATGTTTCCCACAGCAGTTGACACACGGTTCCCATTGGTGTGTGTGGTGAGGACACTGTAGACCTGTTCCCTTAGCCCCTTCGGGTGCCTAGGACCGTAGCATTAGCTGTACGTATCCTGCGGAACCCTCAGAACTTACTTGTCTTACACCTGGACGTATGTACCCTTGGACCGCCCTTCCCCATGTCCCCTTCTTACCCTTCCCCCCAGCTGGGTCTTCATTATTATTATTATTATTCAAGTAGTCTCCATGCCCAGCAGGGAGCCCAACGCAGGGCCTGAACCGAGGACGCTGAGATCAAGACCTGAGTTGAGATCAGGACTCAGAAGCTGAACCGACTGCGCCACCCGGACACCGCCCGCCCCCCAGACACCGCCCACCCCCCTAACCCCAGCTACACCGTTTTGGTGCTGTGCTGCTCCTGCCTCAACCCAGAGCTCTCGGATGACAATTTTTGAATCTAGCCAGTGGAAAGTTCCCACAAAGTTGATTCACCTTCCGTGGGTTGGTATTGTTCTAGAAGCTGACGCCCTGCACTTTGGCGGATAATACCCGTTCAGCTGCTAGGGACGTGGAGGCTTTCATCGTTATGGTTGCCGTAACCCCGTAGCCCTGACGGTACGCCTGGCGGCTGTGGGCACTTTGCAGGGATTAACCCTCTCAGACCCCATTACAGTCCAATGCGGAAGTTACTCTTCTTTCCCTCGTTCCATATACAGGGAATCTAGGAGAGACGGATTCTGAACCCAGGACCCCCGTCTCCACAGTGCATGCTCTGTCCTTCCACCCACCCCTGTCCTCCTGTCCTCCTGTCCTCTGTCGTCCTCTTCCTTCTTACCCCAGTCTTGCCCCCCCCCGGCCCAGACCACACTCCGGGGACTGCCTTTAATAACTGGCTGGTCCTTTCTGATCTTTCGCAACTAATTCCCTTAACTTGCTCCCCCCACCCCCCACCAAGAAAACCAGCATTTCCCTAATGATGTTGTGTCAGCCTGACCTCATGGTGCACGGACGTGGACGGGGGTGGTGACCTCTGTCTCCTGCTTGCTGGGTAAGCCCCGTCCTGTGGTCCCATCCGTTCTCCAGAACTCTCTTTTTCTGTTTGAAAAGTGAAGTGATTGGATGAGAAGCTGTCCTGGGTTTTTCTCTAAGGCGAAGGGTGACTGATGTTCTAAGACCTGCGTGACATTAGAGAGGTGTTTCATTAGTGCGATGTGGGAAGGCTTGACTCTCCTGTAAAGTAAATGTAAACTCATTTTTCTCCCCACTGTAGACTTGAATTTTGTTCGCTGTGTGCTAGAATTTTAAGGGTAAGTTTCAGCAATACTGAGCCATAGGACGGGGTAGGGCTGGGTGACAGGCTGTGGACGCAGTTTATAATTTTTGCACTATTTCTGCAGTGTTCAGCCCAAGGCCATCGGTGATGGCTGGGCTCTCTGTTCTTCTCATGAGTCCAGTTGGCCTCGAGCAGGATGGGTTTTGTCCCAGATGGCTCCTGCTGTTGGCACTCGGCATGACTGTTTGGGGTGGGGAGAGCGAGGGTGGTTGGCTCGCATGAGGCCAATGCTGTCAGCTGTCGGGCATCCCTGGACCTCATCCCAGGGCATATAAGGTGAACTGAGTGGGGTGAGAGTCGAATTTTCCAGCTATCAAGAAGTCCGGATACTGGGAGGAGATACAAACTTTTCACAGGTGATGTAAATCTCCCTGTCCTTGGTACATACTGCCATTTAATTGTGCACAAAACCGGTTTTTCCTCTTTTGCTTCTTGGACATTGGAGAATATTGAGTGTTTCCTTTTAAGGGTCTTAACCGGTCATAGATTCTATCTTTTGCATTTGGGATATAGAAATTCAGCCTTCCTAAATTCCACTGTGACCAACTGGAATGAGGCAATAAGATGCTAAAAGTTAAAACTTGAAAATTTTTTGAACTCCATTGTGTGTGTGTGTGTGCGTGTGTGTGTGTATGAGAGAGAGAGAGAGAGAGACAGACACAGGGAGACAATTTCCCCTTGGGTCACAGTAGCAGCTTTATTTAGTTTTTTTTTTGTTGTTTTTTTTTTTAATCAAAGCATGTTTGATGCAGGCAAACATCACCTAATAGTGGTTTGAAGCTCACTGAAAAATAACCTTCTCAACCTTTCCTGATTTCCTTTGTGTCCCTATATCTGCATTTTAATCTTGAAGATTGGTTAAATGTAAGGGCGCCTGGCTGGCCCGGCTGGTGGAGCGTAGCACTCTTGACTTGAGGCTGTGATTTCCAGCCGCATGCTGGCTGTGGAGAGGACTTGAAATATTTTTAAAAAATAAAATTTGTTAAATATGAACAAATACTTGTTAAGTACATCTCAGAGTATACATCGAGTTTGACTTTTGGGATCTTTTTTCCTTGGTGCCTGCCTGCCTGCGTACCCAACCTCTCTCCCTTATATCCTTCCTTCCTTCATTTCTGTCTCTCTGTTTCTCTCTCTGTCTTTGTCACTTTTTTGTGGAACGTGTTTGTGTGTGTTGGATAAAAGGAATGTCAGTGTTTTCAGTGTTAAGGATTATCATCAAAAGTCATCAGCTTTGCCAGAATGAGCACAGTAAATTTTGCCTTTAATATTTTGAGGGTCAAATTAAGCGACCACTTCATTTTCTAATACTGGTAACTCCGAGGATAATGTTTTTTAAACATTTACATGAATTGGCTCCCCAGACCTTCAGGACCTCAAATATCCACATCCTTTTTGGGTAGGTTCAAGAAGGCGTAATTCAGTGTTTTAAAGTTCAGTAGTTGTCCTAGTGCGTGCATAGTAGAAAAAATGCTGCTTCCCTGCTCCAGACAATACACACCCCTTTAGAAGTATGTGGGGGGAGCCCCAGCGGGCTCTGTCGGTGGAGCTTGCGACCCTTGATCTCGGGGTTCTGAGTTCCAGCCCCCTAGATGTCTTAAAATTATCATTAAAAAGATACGTACAGAATGTCTGTACATTGGGTACAGATGTCTTAAAATTATCATTAAAAAGATACGTACAGAAAGGAAACAGAAAAACTGCCGCCCCTCGTTGCACTATTCCAGTGTTGACGTTTGATGGCATCTCCTTCCAGTCTTTTCCCAGGAATAGGAAACTCTTTGTTAGGAGGAGAACTTGCCAGTGGTGCTTGGGATGTACCTGCTTCTGTGCAGGCGCAGCTCTGGGTGGGGCCGGCTCTGCGAGCCCGCCTGTCCCTCCTTGGGTGCACCCTGGTTTAAGAAAGAGCTTTATTGTCTCATGTTCATGTTTGTAGTATCAGGGTGGGCTCAAGATAAGTCTGACTTATTTTGCAAAGAACCCCGGAGCCTGAACAGAGCGCGGGAAAAACTAATTTCCATCGGCCACTGTTGCATTGGGGGAAAGCGAGCTCAGCGTAGAACGGCGCTCCCCTCGGAACCCCGGCGGGGTGAGTGGGGGTTTACAGCCAAGGAGCAGGACGGGGGTCCATGGAAGGAAAATGACCGAGAGCAAACCTCAGCCCTGGAGGGGGACCCTGGCTACCTCCACGTGACAGGATTCTTGCTGAAGGCTACTAAGGTGATCGGACATCTCCTGGGGTCGGGGTCGGGGTGGTGGGTGGGTAGGGGGCTGGGAGAACTGGACCAGTTATTAAAGGTGACCAGATGGCCAGTGCAGGTTCTACTAAACTGACCCGGCAGGATTCTTGCTAAGACGGGCTTTTGGGGACAGGCCTGGGGATGGGACCTTGTCAAGAGAGAGCGCGGCGGAGCCTGTCTAGAGTTTGGTCCAGGAGAGAGAGTTGGTTCATGCCACTGCATGGTCGGTCATCAGTGCATTATTTGTACTGACCTCAGTTTGTCACGGCCGCGGCCAAAGGCAGCATCTTCAGCCCCACTCTACATCCTTCTGACGTGTGCTGGGACGTTTCGGGCCCTTATGAGATTTCTGGCCTAGAAAGATGTCGCAGGCCCCTCTTCTTATCGCTTTGTCCATATCTGCAAGCGGGCATCTCTCCAAGAAGCCCCGCGAACATGCCCTTCCTCGGTTCCTGTTGTCGCCTGCTGTGGCAGTTACCAGAGAGTGCGATGTGAGACAACGTGCCTAAAAATACTTGCCCACGTAGTCTTGGAGAATGTGTCCCCTGAGTGACAGACGCTGGGTTCTGTGCAGAGATAGACAGTGCTGGAGAAGAACAGGATGGAACAAGCCTGCGAGAGCATCAGACATGAAGGCCAGCGCCTGCTTTCCTTGGGGTGCTCTGACCTGCGGAGGATTTACCGTTTGGAAGAGCTTCTCCGGACACGCCAGGAGATGCCTCTGGGGGCAGCAGGCTTGACGTTCAGCTTACGCTTTAACTGAGGCTGTAAATGAAGGTGGTTGGGGTAGGGTGACTCTGTTTATGAATGAAGCCCTATCGAAAAGGGAGATGGGCGTCTGTGTACGTGCACGTTTGCACGCATATGTATTCTCAGTGGCTACAGTTTCTGTATTGTTGCCTGAGAAATGACTAATAACTACTTTAAAAAAAAATCACTGGAGAATGTTTGCTGGGAAACTGCTCCACAAATCCCATCGTGGGTACGGAAGTCCCTGGTAAGCTCGTGGGTCTTCTCCTTCCCCAAACCAGGGCTCCGTGTGATTGTTTCCCGAGGGACGTGGTTCTGTATTTGGTGATCTCACATCCCCGTATCTCCCGTATGAAACTGGAATTCCAAGTCATCGTGCTAGCTTATGGCCATAAAGTCATGCGGATATTGATAGATTTAAATGCCTTACAGACATACGTACCGATTGCCAGTTGTATGGTGAAAAGTCCAAGTGAAATAACCCATCACTAATGTGGGTACAAATATGTTTGCACATTCCAAGTATTTAAAAAAAAAAACTCACCGTGCTTTGCATCAGCAATTAGGATATTGGATTTATTTATTTTTTTTGAAAGATTTTATTTATTTGAGAGAGAGAGAGAGAGAGAGAGAGAGACAGAACACAAGCCAGGCGGGCAGGAGGGGAAGGGGCTGTTGGAGACGTAGAGAGAGAGGGAGAAGCAGGCTTCCTGCTGAGCAGGGAGCCCGATGTGGGGCTCATCCCAGGACCCTGATATCATGACCTGAGCCAAAAGCAGACACTTAACCGACTGAGCCACCCAGGTACCCCCTGGATTTATTTTTTAACATAGAAAGGAGAATCCCTCACTCAAGGATTATAGTAGGGCCTGGTGCAAAGCGGGAATAAAGGCCTTTTAAAAAATTGACAACGTCAAGATGGTGCCAGCAAAGCACTAAATTACAGGTGGTGCCTTCCACACCTGGGCCCCGTGTTGGCTGCAGAGACCGCACACTCACGAAGCCACCAGCTGAAAATATCAACTGGCCATTTGCAGACAAAAAAAATCCCGTGATCCCGGCTTCATTAGCAGAGCCAGGAGTGGAGTCTTGGGCCCTGGGGGCCTCTGGCCACCCCAGAAGCACAGGTGCATCTGCTTTGAACATAATCAAAAGCCACAGGCACGCAAGGTTGCTGTGATTCACCAAAAACCAAGGGTCGCTTAAGGCTTGTTTTTTGTGTTGGCTTCATTGATTTTTCTTTGCTCAGCACGGCTTTTACGTTGCCTCCCGTCTGCTCCATTTCCGATGACTGCTTTGAACGGTCACGGAGCTTCTCCAAGAGGGTCTGCCCCTTTCCTGATGTGCGGCCCCACGGAATGTGACGGTCCTTGCCTCTCTGCTGCAGGGGGTGGCCTGGACCCGGATGCGCCTGTCTGTGCTGCTCTCCGAGGCAGCACTGCTGATGCGGTGGTGGCCCGTCGTGTCCAAGACTGAGCAGTCCGCTGAGGTCGGGCACGCCGGCCACGTGGGGGCCGTGGGGACGACGGCTCTTACCGTCGGGGCAGCGGCCACTCCCGGTTCCTGCCAGCTTTTCAACTGACGGTCACAATGTCGAAAACCGACGTCTGTGCATCGGAGCCAAAGTAGAATGCAAAGACAGAGTGCGGGATAATGAGGAATAATCGGTTTATCACTTTGCCCGGCAAGGGAGGCTGCCCCAGGCACAGTCTTCCAAAAAACGCAGGCCTTCCTGGAGTAAGGGGCTGCAGTGTTCTATAGGGAAATACAGGAGCCGATGCCCTCAGCCTCCTTTGCCGTGTTTTCAGGTGCTGCTGGGTTCCTGAAACTGAAGACTAAGACGGAGGGGAAAGGTTTGTGGAAGAGACATAAAGGTTACTTGAAGATTTCATTTTTTATTTAAAAAACTTTTAAAAGATTTTATTTGTCAGAAAGTGAGAGAGAGAGAGGGCGCACAAGCAGGGGGAGCAGCAGACAGAGGGAGAAGCAGCCTCCCCGTGGAGCAGGGAGCAGACACGGGACTCGATCCCAGGACCCCAGGATCCTGTCCTGAGCCAAAGGCAGATGCTTCACCGACGGAGCCCCCCAGGCATCCCTAAGATTTTATTTTTAATTAACCTCTCCATCCATTGTGGAGCTCGAACTTACAACCCCGAGATCCAGCATTGCACGCTCTCCCGACAGAGACAACAGGCCACCCCTGAAAGGTTACTTTCATATCAAGCTTTGGGGAAGCCTCAGTGCGGTCCTTTTGATTTGTGCTCAACTTCGTGCTGTTGAAGTGTTTTCAGTCAGAGCCAATCCTTTAGTAAAGTCAAGCCAGTAGTAGAAATCCTAAAATTCTACTGCCTGGCCTGAACCGTGCCCTCCGTATGGTTTACAATCTGAAGCCATAACCATCAGCAGCTCAGAAAGTGACCGTTTGGACTCCGGGTCACTCAAGGGGTACGTAAGGTAGAATTGGGCTGTTCGGATGGCTCTGATCCCAAGGGATGGCTGCAGTCTTCCCGAGATCCCCGTTGCCATTGAGCTGGTTTTGTGCTTCCTAAGCGTTTGCATGAATGCCGTCCTCGTACGGAGAGGAGATGGAGGCACAGGCACGCTCAGAGGGACGACCTATGAGGGCACAGCGAGAAGACCGTGTCTCCACCCACCGGGGACGGAGGCCTGTGACAGATCCTTCCCCCTGGACCTCAGGAAGAACCAACCCTGCCCAGCCCCTGCCCTTGTCCTTCCAGCCTCCAGAGCTGAGACAGAGCACGTGTCTGTTGTTCTAGTGGTCTGGTCTGTGGCTCTTTGTCTTGGCAGCCCAAGGAAACAAGAGTTCTATCTCGTTCCTTACAGTTTCTCCCCAAGGTGGCCCATTTAGTGCTGTAACCTGGCACAGGTTTTTTGAGATGCTTTTCATGTGTGGGTGCCTGGTGGCAGGGCCGTGGATGACGGAGCTGGCTCTTGGTTTTGGCTCCGGTCATGATCTCGGAGTTGTGGGATCAAGCCACGAGTCGGGTTCCACGCTTGGTACAGAGTCTCCTTGACACTGTCTCTCCCTCGGTCCCTCCAGCTTATTCTCTCAAACAAATAAATCTTTAAAAAAATGCTTTTAACTTGCTGTACACCATATCTCTTGTCTGTTCTGTCCACTCTGGCACATATCACTCTCCAGGCCTTTGAAGTCCAGCGGTTTTGACAAATACAGAGAGAGGGCTGACCGTTGAAGAGCCACTGTCCTCCTCTTCGAGGCTGTGTATACATATGGAGTCAAAACATGGTTTGTGTCCTCACAAAGACTGGAATACAGTTGTGGGTTAAGGGTGCCTGTTTTCCACGGTGTTCCGGTGCGTGCCTCTTTACCCACAAAACAATGTGGAGGAGATCGGTATCTCCTGGCGTCCTCTTAGGGCTTGTGAACATACTGAGGCCGTGAATATGCAGTTTTCCACTGGACGTGTGTGCAACGCTGAATTCCTAAAAATCTCCTCCAACTCCTACTCTGGGTGCATTCAGTGGAGATACAGGCAAGCATCAGAGAATGTAAAATCTTGTCGGATGAAAAAGAACTTTTTTTTTTTTTTTTTTTAGTCCTCATCATGGCATGTTCTTAGCAAAAGATCAGAAATAACTTTTTGTTGCAGAGATAAATATCTCTTCATATAAATGGAATAAAAGTAGACCTTCAGCAGGACTACAGTTTATTTGCTTTTTTATGGAACTAATATTTCCTAGTCATCGAGCCCAGACTTATTTTGAGGAGGGAAGGGGGTTGTGTTTAATGTCATTGACTGCCCTTTGATATAAATACGGTCTGTGAATGGAGATGTACCGCAGCGGTAGGCTGTAGTCAGCGACGGAGGGAAGTCAGCGACCAAGGGAAGACAAGACACAGCGTGCAGCTCCAAGGACGAGGGGCTTGGTGTGGGCAGCAGAGCAATGAGCTCTGGCTGAGGCTGTGTGGCTGGGAGATGAAGTGAGGTCAGAGACAAGGTCTGAGCAGAAGCTGACCTGTAAAGCCACGACTTTCATCCCATTCAGGGTCAGTGCCAGAGGATTAGCTGGAAAATGCCCTGAGGGCTATAGCCGTGTCTATTTTGGTCACCTCTGAATCCTTGGCACCTGGCACCGTGCTTGTGACCATGCTTGTACAGCTGGAAAACAAGGACGTTGGTCTCCTATCTACAGCTCTGTGTACATTTTCTACCCAGTTCTCCAGCTCACTCTTCACGAGGGCATTGAACATTTCTTGACTGCCTCTTGGGTGCCAAAGCCTGTTATGGACTCCAGGGATACCAAAATGAAAAAGGAGACCCATTTCAGGTCCTCGTGGAACTACGCTCCAGTGCGGGCAATGCCCAAAAACACAAGCAATCAATCTTTCTTTCTTTCTTTCTTTCTTTCTTTCTTTCTTTCTTTCTTTCTTTTTTTGAGATTTTATTTATTTATTTGATAGAGAGTGAGAGGAAGCAGGAGCAGGGGGAGCAGCAGAGGGAAAGGGAGAAGCAGGCTCGGTAGCAGGATCATGAGCTGAGCCGTAGGCTGATACCCAACCTACTGAGCCATCCAGGTGCCCCTCTAGAGGCACATCTAAATGTGCTGGCCGGCAAGGAGAGCAACGAGAACATAGAAGGCAGGTAAGGGGGGAGGTGGACTTAGGAAAAAGAGGTTTCTTTTTGCAAAAGGCAGCTGCTCAGCATCTCGTGTATTGGCAACACGTAGCTGTGATCTGGAGGGAGTGCGGGAGACGATGGAGGTATGTTGGGAGGTCTTTTGACGGTGGAGGCAACAAGACTTGCCACTTCCCTCCCTGGGGTAGACAGTAAGGATTTCCGCGGGCACTTCCTCTCCATCCCGCAGGGCGGCATCCTGGCAGCGTGACTGTGGGTTCGTGGACACCCACTCGGGGCTAGCCATCAGCCGAGCTGTTTCTTCTCTCTTCCACCTCAGAATCACCAAACGTAACAACAGGTACAACGCCCAGAGGAATACGTGAGAAAGATAAGCCTGACAGAAACATACTAGCGTCACGTACCCCGAGTGTTCTCAATGGGACGAAGGCTGGCAAATCCAGCCGGGCAAAGGATGGGTTACGCCCTCCGAGACTGCGGGTCCTTCAGAATTGAGGGTGTTGAGTGTGCTTTGGTGAGATGTTACCCTTGCGTGCAACGTGCCTCCCGAAGGGGCCCTGGGAATCCTGCGAATCCCTTAACCGCGAAGTCACTCGAGTCCGCTCCATTATTAGAACGTGGTTTTTCTGAGCTTGAGAAGAGAATTGTCTTTGGTATTTGTGTTAGGAAGCTTTGTTTCCCCAGACGACGTCCTTGCCTTTCACTGATGTATCCTTGAGTTGTGTGGACGGAGCAAGCTCTTCTGCGGGCTAGATCGTGCAGACCAGGACTCTTGGTCTCCTTCCAGTGAGGGCTGAGGCCTCTGGACAGTACCGTTTGATATCAGACGTGTCATGGGTTTGCCTCATTTCTTCTCATTGACTTCCAGTTCACATTATTTCCCTATGTTTTTATGTACATGTGTGTCATCTTCCGTCATTCCTAAACACAGAAGTCAAAGACTGACTGTACGCGAGGCCAGGGCTCATGACCTCCCGTTCTCTCGAGCTGCCATGCAAACGGCGTGCCCCGGGGGTAGTTTCACCCTGAGACGGGACCTCTGATCCCTGTGGTCAGTCCTGGTGATGGAAACTGCAGGGACAAAGTGGGGTTCCAGCCAAGCCACGAGTTCGACTGACGTTTGCTCCACGCAGGTACGAAAGCCAGCGGTCGGCCTTGTTGTGTGTGCATGGTTTCCCACTTGTATTCTGTTGTGTGACTTTGTGGAAGCCGGTGGAGAAGTCGCAATTCGGGGAATTGTTTCTTGATTTAATATCCTCTTAAACGTTTTTAGTGCACTTGCTGGAGAATTCCGCAAAGCAGAGGCACTTCCGTTCTAAATCACGTGAAAACATGGAGGTTGATCCCCTTGGCTGCCCGTTGCATGAGAATATTGCTCTGAAAGGGGGCTTCTCTTTAATTTTCCTCAATCTTTTCTTTCCCTCATCAACGAGGTGATAGGTCCCTTCCTTTGCCAGTCTCTGGCTACTTCTATTGAACGTTTTCTACCCAGTTCTTTGGGGCCTTAACATATTCTGCTCTCCTTTTCATGCATGGGGTATTAGCGAGTGCTGGGAGTCTATTTGCATTGGTTTTAAGAAAGAGGGCATGGGAAGGCCATCTGCTTTTGAGGAGGGCATGCGTTTCGTGGCCTGCGAGGTGTGGGGCCAGCGAGGTGCCCTGTCTGAGTCCCCGGGCAGGCGGGGACGCGGCCCTGCTCTCTGCTGCTGGGCCGCCCCACGCACGCGGCCCTGCCGTTCCCAGGGTCTCGGGCGCAGGGCCCCGTGTCCTCCCGCGCCCCGTTCCTTCCCAGTCTCTGTCCCGTCGCAGACACTGTGCGCTTTCTTTCAGGTGTCAGTGCGGATCAAAGCCACCCAAAGAGCATTTGCATGAGAATCTGTAGAATGATTAATTAGCAATGGGCATTAGTGATTTCTCTTTAAGGCTTTGAAATGTCTTTCATTGATAAACTGGTTCTGTTGAGCTTCGACTCCTTTTGAGACGGGTTTCGCGCAGCTCTCCCTCCGGGACTGCAAATGGGGTCCCTCCGCCGTCTACACCTCTCCTGCAACTCGCAGTCTGCGCCTGCTCCAGCCTGGTTACGCAAAGGACAGCTTCCCCGGCGCACGGCCGTGTGTCCCCCACCCGCGGGTTCTGCTCTCTCCTCGGTCATCCCTGCGCTGGATCTGTTTGCACGTCCTGTGGCTCGAAATTCTGACCAGGCTTTTCCCTCGAATGCAAGCGGTTTGACACTGTCGGATTCACTCTTGCCTTTCCCTGGTGACCCGAGAGGCCTGTAGGGCCGTGCTCCTAAGGGGCCCCGGAAGCCCATCCGCAGACACAGCCTGGAGCACTCGCGAGGCCACAAGGTCGCAGGGTCCCTGCAGCACCTGGAGAGCGCCCGGGGGCGAGCCGGCGCACCCGCAGCCTCTGGGGATCGGCGCGGCCTGCACAAGGGGCTGAGCCTGCCCGGGCAGCGGCCGAACCCAACACTCGGCCGACCCCTTGCCGGAAACGAAGCCCACTGCCAGCGTGCGGCTGAGGCGCGTCGAGCAGAAACGTCGCTCGGTAAGGAGAACGACGGAAAACGTGAAGCTGCCGGTTCTGTCCCTGAGCCCGTGGGGAGGACATCCTTCAGGGCCTCGGAGGGGCTCCTGGGGCGTGGGGGGCCTGCACCTCCCTGCCCGACCGGCTCCCCGGGGAGCTCCGCCTGCCTGCGGGGGGGCCGGCTGTGGCCCAGCGGAGCTGCCCGGGGAGTGTGCGGCCGCCGGGGCAGGGGCGGCTGCTGGGGCGCCGTCGTGCTGGCAGACCTCGGCGGGGCCGTTCCTGGTCAGGACGGATTCTAGCTTGCGGACTTGGGCTCCTGCAGCCCGAGGGGGATGGAGTGGGACTGCCGTGCCCCCTCCTCGAGGGTCTCCCTTGCGTGCAGGCTGTCCCCAAGGGCGTCACGTGGACAAAGACAGAGTCTGGGCTTGGTGCGGCCGAGGGCGGGGTGGCGGTAGGGCTGTGGCACAGACGGGCTGGAGGCGGCGGCGGGGGTCTGGCAGATGCGCTCTCGTGGGGCCAGGAAGACCCCGGGACTGGAGGGGGCGTGCGTGGGGCTCTGCCGAGTGCAGGGCCACGTGCTGGGCTGTGTCTTCCGTCCTGCGGTCCAGCTTTCATCGCGATCCACACATGCTGTCCCCAGGTCACCACGCAGGCCGCCCAGCCGCAGAGTGCCCCGCGGGACACGGCCTCCTGCAGGCCCTCCGGGCGCTTGCTCCGGGCTGCCCGGTGCTCAGCTTTGTCTTCTCTGTGCTGGTCCCAGCGACCCGCCTGTATCTGCCTCTTCCCCTGAGAGATGCGGGCACCGTTTGGTTTTGTACTTCACGACGTGTCGTGGAGCGAGGGATGTGCCCGTTCGTGGACGCTCCGGGCGCTGACAGGCTTTTGGTCCCCCCCCCCGCCGAGCGCAGGGAGCCCAGGGCAGGGGGGGCGCTCGCCTTGCGGGCGCTCGCGTCCTGAAACCTTCCTGCACCGGAGCCGTCGCAGCACATGCCCGCGCCGCCGAGGGGCTGCCACCTCTCCGTCACCTCTCCGCGCTGGAGATGCGACCGCAACGGTCCGTGTCCCTGACTCAGCGCCCCGACGGCCCTCTCCGCGTGGGGCCCCTCGGCAGGTCCTATGCGCACGTCCTCCACCGTCGCCTCCGGAGAAAGAAGAGACACCCAAGACATTAAAAAGGAAACGAGCTTATAGATGTCAAAACTATTTACTAACGTATCTGGACTTTGCAGAGTGTCATTGGAATATTTTAAAAATAATATGGTTATTTAATATAAGTAGAGTAACAAATTTGTCTGGTTCTTTAGTTTTATGAAGGGACCATCTTTGGTCAAAGTATAAAGAATGTAGTTATGTATTCATGAATTTTCATTCTTGCGCTTGGCTTGGTGTAGCAGAATTGTTAAAAATTGGCCTATTTTGAGTTATTTCGCTTATTTTAGATTCCAGAATTATGGCCAAATTACTTATTCTGAATGTTTATTGGGTCGTTTCTTTTTAGCAGGTAATCTGATTAAATTCATTTTGTTTGTTATAAAATAATCTTTTTATATAATTATTCTATGTTTATGTACTATCTGGTGTACATTAGGGGCATACAAATTATGTTTCACTGTGAAGATTAATCTGAGAAGAATTTTAATTGTCCCATCTCTCAGTCTGGAACATTATTACAACCTGATGAGCTTCTCTGGGTGTCACATGCTTTATGGGAAGTTTTGGTATTTGTTGCTCCCAGTGAGACGGCTGAGCTGAGAAAAGCGGGTCCCAGTGTTCGAAATGTGATAAAGTCAAAATGTATGCGTTGAAGGTGCTCATTCGGCTCAAAAGAGTTTAATGAGGGCACCTGGGAGGCTCAGTGGGTTGAGCCTCTGCCTTTGGCTCAGGTCATGATCTTAGGGTCCTAGGATCGAGGCCCACATCGGGCTCTCTGCTCACGGGGAGCCTGCTTCCTCCTCTCTCTTTGCCTGCCTCTCTGCCTGCTTGTGATCTCTGTCTGTCAAATAAATAAATCTTTAAAAAAAAAGAGTTTAATGAGAGAATTTCAGTCGTGAGATAATTCATTCTTTCCTCTGTCATTCATCTCCTTGGAAGTCTTAATTTTTCCTCAAGGAGGTTGAACACAGTATTTCTATTTGCCGACTGTTTACATCTGAGAGAGAAAGTACCTCTAAAATAGCTTCTAGCTAGAGACATCCTGTTGGGTAAAGAGCTGACAGATTTGGGTTGTTTTTGCAGGAATATTCTGAAACTCCCACAGAAGTATCGTTCAAAGCCATGTTGATTTGTGGACATACTTTGGAAACCCTAAAGTATTTTCAAGTCTTATAATTGTTATTTGTTTTACTTCCTCTTTTCTCTCATCCTTTGAACCATTGTAATGAATGACTTCTGTCCTGGCCTCTCGTTTTAGCCTCATGGCCCCGTGTTTGTCTGGATTCCATTACGGGGAAACCCACATCGTGGGCACAAGGGCTCTGATTCGGCCTCGGCACAGCGGCCCTGAGTCTCTTCCCTGCTGGTGACGGTTTCCCGCTTATTTATCATGTTCAGGGTCTTGTCCTGCTTCCTGGTTCCTAACTGGGGACGTTTGGCCATGTTTGGGGACATGCCCATTCTCGGGGGAGGGGATGGTGGGGCCACCGGCGTTCGTGAGGGAGAGGCTGAGTGTGCCGCCAACATGTACAACACACAGGACAGTGTCCCTGAACAGAGATTGATCCCGCCCCAGACGTCACTAGTGTCGTGGCTGAGAACCCCCGGCTGTTTCTGCGAGGGGCACAGCGCCTTTCTTACCAGCGGTCCGCTTAGATGGCCTCTTGTGCTGGAACGGCTTTCTCTGTAGGGCTGGCAGCGCCACTTGGGGCTCACATTTGTGTGCGTGCTGAGCAGTGGGACGTCTCTCTAAGAAGGAAAGTACTGGAGACCCCAGCTGCAGCTTCCCAACTCAGGAGGCCTACAAAACTCACGTGCACGGGTCTGGAGATGGCTTCCTTGAGTGTTCCGTGCTTCTTAGTGTGGATCCTGAACTCACCAGCGTTTCCTTTCTGCTTTATTATTAAGTTTAAATAATACAGAATCTTTTATCCATTTCGAGTTTATTCTGTACGGTGTAAGAGAATGGTCGACTTTCATTCTTCTACACATCCTGTCCAATTTTTCCAGCACCATTTATTGAAGAGACTGTCTTTTCTCCACTGTATATTTTTTCCTGCTTTGTCAAAGATTATTTGACCATAGAGTTGAGGGTCCATATCTGGGCTCTGCACTCTGTTCCACTGGTCTATGTGTCTGTTTTTATGCCAGTGCCATGCTGTCTTGGTGATCACACCTTTGTAGTGAAGCTTGAAATCAGGTAACGTGAAGCCCCTAGTTTTGTTTTTCTTTTTCAGCATTTCCTTAGCAATTCGGAGTCTCTTCTGATTCCATACAAATTTTAGGATTATTTGCTCCAGCTCTTTGAAAAATACCGGTGGGATTTTGATCAGAATGGCATTAGGCAGTATAGACATTTTAAAAAAAAAATACAGAATCTGTGATAGACATGGTCATTTTGCTTTTCTCCCACAGGAAAAGATTCTCCTAATGCTAAGTGCCTAACCACAGCCAGAGATACTCTGGTCTCTTTGGAAACAGTAAATCATAGAGAGTTTTAAAACTACCTCTTTTCCCGAATCAGAGACCGTCTCTGTGTCTCTGTACAGCCCCTCAGCCCCCGTCTTCTTGTATAAGAAGAAAAAACGTACGCAGAACAGGTAGACCCGACTTTCTGGTTTTAGGCAGAGCTTGACTTTGTGTCTTCACTTCCAAGTGAAGGATGAGACGGACTATAAAATGAATGGAACAAAAGAGCTTAAGGATAACACGTTCAGAAGGCGAGTGAAGAAATATAAAAAAAAGGAAGGGACAGTAAAAGCAGGAAGTGCAGTCCCACAAATCTAGCCGTGTATTGGTCAGGGAAGGTCGCTAACGCAGACCTAACTGGACACTCCGCGTGGCCCGCTCATGCAATCTGAGGGTCCACACGGGAACTCTTTCTTTAGGAAAGCCCACAGTCCAGATCTGAGTCAGCGTCTGCACAGAGCTTGTTTGGTTCACCTTTCAGATTCCAGGAGCATGGACATTCCTCCTGCCCCTGGACGGCCAGACACGTTGGCTTCCCTCCACTGACACGAGGTTACCCGCCGCTCCCTGTCACGGTTCTGTCCTGTTGCACTTCTGGAGCAACCTCGACTTGCACGTGGAGGAGCGTATGTTTTCTGGTGAAAGCATTTCATTTCCAAAGTACGTGTGAAGGGTGTCTGGGTGGCTCAGTGGGTTAAGCCTCTGCCTTCAGCTCAGCTCATAGTCTCAGGGTCCTGGGATCGAGCCCCGTATCGGGCTCTCTGCTCGGCGGGGAGCCTGCATCCCCCTCCTCACCCCCGCCTGCCTCTCTGCCTGCTTGCAATCTCTGTCTGTCAAAGAAATAAATAAAATCTTAAAAAAAAAAAAAAAAAGGAACACATGGGAAACCCATCTAATATAACATTAAGGCCAAAAGGTACTCTACATGCTACTGTTCTGGTCGACCTAAGTGTTACACAGACGCAGAACACAGTGACAATGTAACTGGGAATAGAAGGGCGCGGTTCGTTTGTGCAACAAACAACGAGTTTGGATTGAAGCTTAACATGGTAGCGGCCGGTATCTTGGGTGGATCCATCATTTCCACATGTTGGCTCATTAGCTAAAGGTCCATGGATACAAGTTGTAAACACACCTTCCCCCGCCTCCCCAGTGTAAAGACGTTCTGTGGATCACAGAGGCACGTTGGGAATCCATAAATGGAAGTATCAACCCTTGCATACGCATGTCTAGCATTTATTTTAAAAAGATGGTTGGAATTATTGCATCTGTCTTGTGGAAGAGAAAACAACAGGATCACAAGAAACAAGCTTAAGGAGAAGATTAGGGTAAAGGTGGCTTTTATTTCATTGAACACTTTGCTGACAGCCTCTTTTTTCTTCATTCCACACATCTGATTATTCCCTCACTTACCAAAGATGAACTATTTAGTTGGCAACGTATTGCTTTTTTTTATTTGGGGTGTGTGTGTGTGTGTGTGCATATCTGTGTCTGCCTCTATCCGATTATGTTTGCAGTGACTTCAGATCCATAATCTTATTTCTCATGGCTTCGTCCCTTGAAAAATTCCTTACTCCATGGGCTTCCCATCTGTGTGAGGATCCTACTTCTTTTCATGACATTAAAATGCTTCTTCTGCAAATGGGCTGAGCTTCTGAAGTAAATATCTCATCTTAGAACCGCATCGGAGAAGGAAATATAATCCTGCTACAATGAGGAAAAGTGTTGTTGTGTCAATTACAGTTACGTTAGAAGACCCTCTCTGTTTTCCAACTGCTGATGTGGGTCATACCCAATGACCTAAGATTTTTAGGGGCCATGTCTGTCGATTGCCTTCTAGAGCAGAAATCGTCACGGTAGCTTACAGAAATGATCAACCTTAATCACGTGCTGTAAAGCTTTTCCTCGTGGAGACCGTCTTAGAATGAGCCCTTTATTAAGCTTGAATAGCCACGTCTGCTAAGGGTGTGACAGGTTTCCCGTATCAGGAGGCATTAATTCCAAAATTCTCTGATTTTATTGCAAGTGGGGGGAAAAGATCCAAGAAACCTATCTTTAGTATTTCCAATACCGTTTTTTTTTTTTCAGATTCTTTTTGACGAAAACATCTAAGCCAAAGGTTGTGCTTTTTTTCCCTCCTCTCTGTAAAGCAACAAGTGAACTCAGCCTGCAAGAAAGAGAAAGCTCTGTCTCTGCAGCTTCATGAAATTGATTTGTCAGGGCTCCTGTGCGGTGGCCAGTGGACTCCCTTTCGCCTGATTTCTGTCAAGTGGCAGAGGGGGACGTGCCTCACAACAACGCTTTCTGAAACGGGCTTCCCTTCCTCTCCCCCCTCCCGTTAGAGGACCCCGCCAGCTGCCCAGATGCAGGACTTAACCTGACCCTCCCCTGCGCTCACAAAGGAGGGTTTTTAGGTCCCGAGGGAAACAGCCCCTGCGTTTTATCACGCCGTGAAATTCGGAGTGAAAAGCCCCATGCCTCTGCCTGCTTAGCCATGCGCAGCGGTGGTGCTGGCGGGGCTGGGAGGGACGGGGGAGCGGGCGAGGAAACAGAGTAACCCTGGCACAAAGGCGGCCTCTCCCCCCTTCTTTGCTTGTTAGGTGGTCTGTAAGACCCCTGAGGAGTAGCCGACCCGGGACACAAGAGCACTATGTCATCCCCCGTTCCTGGTCTTCTGGGTGGGGACGGGCCGCAGAACGCGCCGGAGACGGAGCCCTCTGGGCGCTCCCACTGCTGCTCCTGCACCTTCCTGTGCAGAGTAAACGCGTGAGAGAGAGAAGAGCTCTCCGCTTCGTAGGAAGGACTGACTGGCCTTGTTGGACAAGTCTTGGCTCTCTAAAGATGTTTCGTAGCACTGTTTCCTACAGAGGAAGCTGCTCCCATGCTTTGTCCTTGTGATAGGGTCTTTGCACGAGTCCATCACATTTCCTGTTGAACGTTAATACACTGGTACGAGTCCCGATGTTTTGAATCCGCATAGACACTGGATAGTATGTTAAGAGATAGAAGAGATAGAGATAGAAGAGATTTAGAGATAGAAGATAGGGATAGAAGAGATCTAGAGATAGAGATAGAAGATAGGGATAGAAGAGATCTAGAGATAGAGATAAAGATAGGGATAGAAGAGATCTAGAGATAGAGATAGAAGATACGGATAGAAGCCATAGAGATAGAGATAGAAGCCCAGCACGGGGCAGCACGTGACAGAGGCCTCAGGAACAAAGCACGGATGGTCGGCAGTCAGCGGTGCAGCCCCGTCGTGACCACGGAGCGGCGTCCTGGTTGAGTCTGGCTGCTCCGTGGTTATGCGGCTTCAGCGGGTCTCAGGTCAGTCTCGTGAACTGAAACGTGGGCTGAACAAAGCAAACGGGGAAGCGAGCAACGAAACGTGTGAAAGAAATACCGTCTACTGTCCGTCCCGCGCGCCATCGGCCAGTTAGACTGGTCCACGCGGCGGGCCCGAGTGACGTGGAGCTCCTGGTTCAGATTTAGGGGCTTTGTGGGGGCCGCCTGGATTTCCTGAATCGTTTTTCGTGTGAGTGAGACCGTGTTTCAGCTCCCGTCCCCCCACCTGGAAGCAGGCGGCCCGGAGCCACGTCAGCTGTGCCGTGAGCCACACGTGAGTGTTACACTACAGCTCCTCGTCACTTTCCAGGCGTGGAATCTTCCTCAGGGAACCTCAGCATTTCCTCAAGCAGACCCCTCTGGGCGGTGTTTACGAGGTGATTAAAGGATTGCCTCTACAAAGGGTCCCGGGTGTTTGCAGAAACGGAAGCTAGATCCCTGGTCTCTGATAAAGGGAACATAAATTTCTTCAGAAACAGTCGTTTTCTTTCTTCCCTTCTGCATTTCGACATCATGCCTGCGGTGCTTCTAGAAGTACATCCAGCCAAGACCGTGAGGATCGCAAAGATCCCAGCTTCCACGTGCCCACGAGTTGAAGTTTACTGCGAGTAGCCCGTGTGTCCTAAATCACGGACGTCTGTCATCTCAGCACGGCAGACACCTGTCGGGCAGGTGTGTGTCGCTGAAGGTTACAGCTCTATTTCCGCACCTCCGGACGCCAGACCTGACAGCAGCACAGTCTTCTGTCCGCCTCCTGCTGCTGCTCCTTCTTTCCTTGTGTGGTCCTATTTTCTGCCTTGCATGGGTCCCCCCGGGGAGCTCTGCCCGGCTCCAGCTGTGTGTCTCTCCGCTCTTCTTCGGTGGCGCGGACCGACCGTGTTGGACGCTGCCCCTCTGTCAGACTTCAGGTCGCAGCTTCGATGGGTACACGTCTGCCCCGTGCGTCTCAGAGCGCCGGGCACCTATGTGTGTATGTGGGAGAAGGAGGGAGGGAAGGCACGGAGCAAAGACATTACTTTCTTTTGTTTGCTCCAAAGTGAGGGGGTGCTGGGGTTACGGACGAGCACTGCTGACCCAGCACACAGTCAGAGGAGCCGTATCCATGTTCCCGGCCTTTCTTATGGCGTCGGTGGTAAACGTCAGCGCAGGGCTGGCCTCTTCGTCTCTGGTGTTGGGCGGTGGCAATGCAGAAGACAAACCGCGCTAGGTTTGCCCGCAGGAAGGAACTGACACGAGCGATGAGGCGCTTCGTAGGTGATTGGAAGTGAGGAGGGAAGGACGGGCTGTGTGCCCAGGGTCCAGAGAGCACGGCGACCTGGACAGAGCAGACCGTCCTGCTTGCATGGAGCTTTCTCCAGAACGTCGACCTCCGAGTTAAGGATCCTCCCCCCAGGAAGCCTCTGTAGACATGCGACAAGCTGAGGAAGAAAGGTGACGATGACAGTAGAAACCGTGAATAGAGCAGAGGCAAGAAAATACCTTCTGCTTCATTTCTGCCTCCTAGTGCTGCATGAGTGAGCTAATTAGCACAGCCTAATTGATTCAGATTCTCAGTGGCAAGGGCATCTGGGAAATGCAGTTTTTACTTCCTCTCCCCGTAGAAAAAAGAGGAGTGGATGCTGAATGCACACCTTTGTACTTTTCTAACGCTCAGTTTGTCTTCCCCAATATGGTGGCTGCTAGCGACATGTTGATGTGAATTAAGATGATGTGTTTGGTCACACTGGCCACATTTCAAGCACTCGGTAGCTTTACGCGGCGGATGGCTGCCGTTTCAGGCAGTGTGCACACAGATCATTTCCACCGCTGCAGCGTGTTGGATAGCACACGATTCCAGCTGCCTTCTTTTCCTAGACTTTTTGGTTCAGCAGATGAATGAGTAGGTAAAGGAGTCAAAAGAGTATGCATAGAGTTAATTAAGCTGTCAAATTTGGGGCGCCTGGGTGGCTCAGTGGGTTAAGCCTCTGCCTTCGGCTCAGGTCATGATCTCAGGGTCCTGGGATCGAGTCCCTCATCGGGCTCTCTGCTCTGCAGGGAGCCTGCTTCCTCCTCTCTCTCTCTCTCTCTCTGCCTACTTGTGATCTCTCTCTCTCTGCCAAATAAATAAAATCTTAAAAAAAAAAAAAGAAACTGTCAAATTTGCAGAATTAAGCACAAAACCACGAAATGAGACCTCTGTGGTTGGATTCCCAACTCTGTGTTTCAGGTCAGGGGAGTTTTGCAGGAAAGTAGCATGAGACACCTATATGAGCATCGCACACAGTGTAGAGAAGGCCATTAGAGACCCGGTGCAAAATTTCCTGGAAAACTACGAAGCGTGAAACAGACCTCCACTGTGACCCGTCCTTACTGAGTTTGCACTTGCTGCTAGTTTGGGTTTGCGAGTAGCTTTAATTGTCCTCTTACTCTAATGGCATCTCATTGGACACAGGAAACTCAGTATCGGCCTTTTGGGGGTGAGGGAAGAGCAAAAGTAAAGATCCCAAAGAGACTGTGCACGTTCTGAGTTTGGGTGAAAGGTCACATAGGTTCTGTGTAAATAGGGCTTCCCACCCATAACTGATATAAATAAACCCTCTGTGACAGTGTTTCCTTTTTAGCTTCTGCAAAGTTATGAACATTGTGACTCGCTCATTAATATCGAGCAGACCTACCGCATAACGCCAAGTTGAATGGGTTTGCTCAGGGATACGCTAATGTCTTGGAGGCGCTTTCATGTTGACAAAGCTGGGGTGATTTGATCTGGCAAGGGAGACAGGAAGCATGAAAGTCCTTCTGAGTTTCGGTCCCCTGGTCCTTTCAAGAGCGCACCATGGCTTCCTTGAGCTCGACATGTCAGACAGCCAAACCACACAGATAAGATATTAAGCCGTCAATGTTATGGACTGCTTCTATCTGAAAAGGATTAGTGTTGACACTCGTGCTAATCCTCCCAGCGGAGGACTTGCCTCGTTTTTAGATTGTCTCTTAGAACCTACGACAGTCGCTCACCTCTCAGACAAACAGATTTAATTTCTCGGAAATCATACGCTGACAAGCGTGTATCTACCTAAGCCATTCTTACACACTGCTGGTAGAAACCATCTAATTAACCCGCAGCCCATGGGAACTATTGAAAAGTAGCTCCCTGAGATTTAACAAAGGAGCAAATAGAAAAATCCAATTTCTCCCATGACATGCGCAACATTTTATGAGGCCAGTGGCCCAGGGAAGAAGGACACCAGGCCACCCAGCTTGGGAATACGATTGACATGGTTCTCCAGCACTACCAATGACAGGATTTCTTAGGAATTGAGTGTTGCTGGGAAAGTGTGTAGAAAACATACATACGAAGATAAGCATCAACGCCAGACTTGCATAAGCTTTTAAATGTAGCATGAAGTGATGGAAATCCTAATCTCCATTCAACTTGAAGCATGTCACAGAGGAGTTCTTTAACCTGAGGGCTCTGTGGTGTCAAAAGCATGCTGTGCAGACTCCATTCTGGCTTTCACTCAGGAGATGGGGTCTGGCTGTTTAAGCCTGCGGGATGCCGTGACTGGTGATTCCAGGCCATGTGGAATCCGATCTAGCGAAAGCTTGAGATTCTGGGTACACAAGAGGGTTCTCCGTAATTCAGCCTCCAAGATCCGACTCACGGCCGGGATCGGTTTCTTGAGTCACTGATTACTGGGGGTCAGTATTGGAGAAAGATGAGAGGTTGATTAGATGGTCTGCCAAAGGACACAGATGCTGATGATCAAGGTATAATTTTAAAAATGTTGCCTGTGTGTGTGTTTATACTCTCTGGGTTTGGAATGACACACAGAGATAATATTTTCTAGCTGTTGTAGAATTTTTGAGCACTCTGATTACATACAAATGCTTTACTTTTCCCAGCGGAGAGGCTGACTTGGCAGGTACATCTGCTTCTTCGATGAATATGTTTCCTACCGAGGGTCGGTTCTTAAGCGTCTCCAGGAAACGGTTCACGTTTGGACGTCACCTTCTTCGCTTGAGGAAAGGGCACCCACCCTTCCTTGCTTCCCTGCCTTGGCCAAGCACCAGCATCAGTTTTCCCTCGTTGGACTTGTAATAAACCTGACATCTACTGATTCTGGAATTTATATGTGAATCTCGGCAGGAAGTGCAAATACTGGTAAAAGCTAATAATTATTCAGGACGTGTCACAGAGTGGCCCACAACTGCGAAAGGAGTAGGTTTGACTCATTTCCTCTTTTCATCGTGAGGAATCTTTTGCTTTGATGTTGTAAGAAGGGTTTATTTAGTACAGAGGCGGGAGGGCCGCTTTCGAGGCGTGAACTTGCTTCCTGTGTTTTGGCGTTAAAAACCAAGACAAAGTGAGGCTGACGGGGTTCATCGCACAGCCACCTGAGTGAGTTCTCCGGGGTGAGTCTGCCACCCTGTCCCCCTTACTGCAGGGTTCCCGAGGCTGTGGTGAAACCATCCTGTTGATGGTCCCTACTGGGTCTAACTTTACGGAGCCTGGAGGTTCTCAGACAGTTCTGTGGGAGGACGTACCATCCAGTCACTACGGGTCTCAGACCTGAAGCATTTGTCTGTGAATCTGCACTCTTCCTTATTTCGAAAAGCTCGCTGAGAGCCGCTCTAGGATTTTCCATCCTCTTTCGCTCATAGATCTATGTCCCTCGTAGCTTTTTAATGATGCCAGATGCAGAAAATTTCTGATTTTGAGATTTTGGGTCATTTTAAATGGACTTTACATATTTTTAAAATTTTTTTTTCTTTTCATTTCTTTTTTTAAAGATTTATTTATTTTAGAGAGAGAGAGAAGGGGAGCTCAGGGGGAGGGGCAGAGGGAGAGAATCTTAAAACAGACTCCCTACTGCTGGGCTTGATTCTGTGATTCATGAGATCATGACCTGAGCCAAAACCAAGAGTCAGACAGTCAACCAGCTGAGCCACTCAGGAGCCCCTACTTTATGTAGTTTTAATGTTTAACTTGATGATTAAAAATTCAGAAAAATTATGAGACGAGTACAAAGGACTTCCATATACCATATATCTAAATCAGGGTACGGCAAACTTTCTAGGAAAGACGAGTAAATATTTTTTGGTTTCTTGGACATAAGGTCTGTCACAACTAGTCAACTATTGTGAGATGGACACAGGGACATAAACGGGCGTGGCTGTGTTCTGATAACTTTTCTTTACCAAAACCACGGTGTGGGCCCGATTGGGTCCCCCGGTTTCTCGTCGCTGACCCCAATCTAGATTTACCCATTGTTAACTTTTGTGTGTGCCGTATTTGCTTTATCACATTCTCTTTATGTCTGCATAGCAAAAAATTCGGATGTACGCATGTCCTTATGATTGTTATTTTGTTTCCAGCCATTTAAGAATGAGTTGCAGGCTTTGCGTCTCTTTTATCCCTACATGCTTTAGCGTGCATCTCCTACGTGACCACTGTGGAATTACCAAATTCAGGGAAATGAACACTGATGTAACACCTTACTCCAGGTAGAGTCTGCGTTTAAAGGCTCGCCCTTGCGCCAGTAATGTCCTTGGTAGCCTTGTTTCCTCTGGTTTGTTGCGTATCTCTAGTCCCCCTTGAGTTTGGAAGCATTCCTCATTCTCTCTTGGTCTTCCACAACATTGGTATTTTTTGAGACTAGAGGCTTGTTGCTCCGTGGAAGGAGCCTCATTCTGGATTTGTCTGCTCTTTTCTTGTGGTTCAGGGCAGGTTCTGCCTTTTGGGCGGGGATCCTGCCTTGGGGATGTTGTGGCTTCTCCCTTCCTGGAGATGGGATTTGATCACGTAGTTCAAGTACTCTTTGTCTGGTTTCTCCACCGTTAACTTGTGACTTTCCCTTTGTAATTAATAGCTTTTTAATTTGAGAACTAACCGTGAGAATATGATTTGGAACTGCAGTGGTATGCTAAAATTCCACGGCAGAAGATCAGGCGGAAAATCTGGATGCTAAGAAAGCGTGTGTGGTCTTCAGTGAATCAGAATTCCCGACGTCATGCTACGCGCAAGGACATAGTTCAGGTGAGGAAGAACGACAACGAGAGAGTGGTTTTCTGGTAGTAACTACCTTGATGAATCTTGTTTTTCCACTTCACTTGTTTTCTCTTTCTTTCTAAACACCTTCACTGAAATTAAAAGAGCTCCTAACGTCAGAGTTCCCTTGATTGTGAGAAACAGTTGTGATAAAAGGGGGCCCAGATTTGTAGATAAACATCATGGTGGGAAAGGAATTACCCTTTGATCGTTTCAGAGAAAGTTGATTTGTGATTTGAAGTGTCTGAGGCATAACGTTGTTGTGCCGGGTTGGCAGGCTGACCCTCTGCGGTTTCGGCTCTGATGATTGTTCAACTGTACTTCCACAGGACGGCTGCCAAAAGATTTCATTATTTTGGCAAGAGACAGTGCACTTTTCGACACACAGGATTGTAACAATTTCTATACCAATTTAGAGCTGGAGGGAGTCCATGAATACTTCTAACGGCAGTAGGGCGCACAATATATTTAGGAAATATATTGAAAAAAATTCCACTTCCATCTAAAAACCAGATCTGTGGTTTCGCAGAGAAATTGCAGCCATTAATTTGGAAAACAGAAATGGTCTTTGGAAACTTCTGTTGATGGCATTAATATTACCTGCATGAAATGTGAAGTTGGATTTTTTTTTTTTTTTTGGTGAGACCCAAAGCTTTTCCTTTATATCCAGCCAACCATAAAGACAAAAATTAAATAGAAATCATTATTTGCTTTCTTATTATTCAACAGAAAATTTTTTTGTGAAAGCCTATCATGTGTTCTATGAAATGTACAGTGCCCTAGTCTTCGATTTTTTCCTTCTGATCCCACCTTCTGGGCACACACAAGAATAATGCCACCCCAACCAAACACAGCTGTTGGGGGAAAAAAAAGGCAGTTTTAAAACAATTATTGGAACATGCTTGAGAGACTGGAATGAAAAGAAATTCTATTGTCTTCTTTGGTTCAAAGAAAAAAGGTAGGTATCAGGGAAATAGGAAAGAACAAAAGTAAATTCTTTTTATTGGTCCTTTAGAAAGGGAAGGGAACCACATTCACTGAGCACCTACTTTTGTGTAGGTGTTTTAAAAGGTTGTCTTTATAAAATTTATTTCAAAATGATCCTCTGGCAAATATTACTCTTTTCTTTTATGTGGTAGAAACCTATGGTTCAGAGAGGTTAAGATACAGCTAGAAGGGGGAAAAACCACTCGGCAGGTGGCAGATGAGGAATTGTCCTCCGGGTTGATCTACCTCCAAGGATCCGTGGTCGGTCTCTTGTCCTTAGGGAGTCCAGGAATCATCCCCTTCTGTGCCCTCATCTGTCGTACCCATCGACTCAACACCTCTCACACTCAGCCACCAGAACTACACCTAGAAGGGCACACGCGTCTGATCGTCTTCTCACTGTACGGGGAGACTCTCACTGGAACAGTGGTGCTTCTCCTGACCATTGTTTTATATCTCCACATCCAAATTCTTACCTCCTCTAAGTTGAACAATGAAATTCATTGGCCTGTGTCCAATTATAGATGGAGCCACGGGTGGAAATCCTGCTAACCAGCCGTTGCCTCTACGAAAACGTTTTAGCTCCTGAGTCTAGAGGGTGTAGGCTTGGGATAGATGCATCAGAGATTCCTTGCCTCTCTAAAATTCTGCGTTTCCATGCTGTAGCCCGTGCAACATTCTCTGGGACCTCGATCTGTTGATGATTTCCTGCTTCTCCTCCATCTTCCGTCAGACCCTCCCCCCGACCCCTTTCTTCTCTTCAACAGCATGTTCCAGCGTTTGTGTCTCCCCGAGTTCCAGCGTCCTGTGCACAAACACAAAAAGGGGGAGCAAAACTGTTTTTGCGGAGCAATGAGATCTGCTCACTGTTGCCATTCTAGCTCTTGAATATCCCAACTCTCCAAATCCTTCTATTTTCTGTCCTTTTTCATGTGTAGCCTGGACTTTTGCTTATCAACAAACATGACTTTTTTTTTAACTTTTCTAGATGGTATAGAATTTGGAAGCATTCTTTTTGTGTAGTTCAAGGATTTAGCAGACCTGTCACCTAGCATGACGCTGTGGTAATGGAATTCTGCAAATATGTATAAAAGGAACGAATGAATGAATGACTTGGAGAGGAAGAGCAGAGGTTATAAAGGCTCCTTGTTTCTGCAACATACTCCATGTCCGCCTTTCCAGTAGCTTCTTGGGCCTGCCTTCATGTACGACCACCGGACGCCTCGAACTCGTCATGTTAGAGTCTCCATTGCACAGTCTTCCCGATGTTTGTTTCTCCCCAACCCTCCGTCTTAGGGACCCCATGAGTTCCTGTCAGATCGAGGTTAGAAATTTTGGTGTGCTTTCTTTTTCTTATTTTCCCCTCCTTCCCGTCCTTTATAGCAAACCAGGAGCTGTGTCCGTGAGCTTGTAGCCCCACGTTGCCTTTCCTAGGCTCATGTGCCCTTTCCTTTTATCCAGCGTCCACTGCCATCCAGATGGGATATTGACACTATAAATGGTGGCCAGAAGCTTTGGAAGACATTGTTAAAACTTCTGGTATTTTTTGCTGCAGTACGTCACCTCTGTCATCCGATTCCTACTTCCAACTCCTTTAGGGCTCCTGGACCCAATTCCAATGTGGGAGGGTTCCCAACCCAACCCCAGTCCACCAAGCAATTCCCAGACACCAGCAGCGTGTTTGAGAATTCAGTTCAATTCTGACACCTTCTACGGGGAGATAGCATCAGATCCCACAGGACCTGTAAGACTGTTCCCTGGACCCCAACTTCATGGGCCAATGTCACATACAGACCAGACTGGAAGTCCCCATGACTCCCTCCTAGGATTCGTTTAATTTTCTAGAGCAGCTCGCAGAACTCAGGGAAACACTCAGCATTAATCAGTGTATTAAAAGATACAACACAGAACACGAATCAGCAGGCAGGTGAAGAGATACGGAAGGCAGGATCTCCAACAAAGGAGCTTCTGTCCTCTTGGAGCTTGGGGCCCAGCTCTGTGGCACATGGAAGTGTTTTGGTTGCCCAAGCGTGAAAAATGTCTGGAAAGGATAAGAAGACCAGTCCCCTTGTAGGTTTTTCTTTACAGGATACTTTCATAGATGTATAAAGCAATCTGTGTTAAGTTATATACTTCACATATGTATAGTGTATATAACAACATAGATTGCTTTATTAATATACCAGAACACTATATATACACTGTATATAATGTATATAAAGTCTGAATATAAAGTACTGTGTGTATACATAGTGTACTTATATATTACAATATAATCTGTACAAGTGTGTATGTATAGTATATATATATATAGTAATGTACATATATTAATAAAGTCATCTCTACACCCCACATGGGGCTTGAACTTGAAGATCCCAAGATCGGGAATCGCGGGTACTTCCAACTGAGCCAGCCCGGTGCTCTGGTGCTGCTGCGTTTTTATGAAAACTGTACAACCTCGCTAGGATTGACTGAGTATTAGCTGATTCAGTCTCCAGCCCATCTCCCCTCCCCAGAAGTCAGGGGGTGGGATTGCAAGTTCATATGATTAGTCCTCCTGTCCGCCAGCCCGTGCCCTTTGGTGAGGGTAGGGGCGAGCCCCAAAGTCACGTTTCTTGGTAGCAAGACACCCATGTCACCTTCACGGCTCTGAAACATTGTCAGGAGCAGTGGATGTGAAGATTATTAAATGTATTTGAGAAATATATTTTGGTTATCTAAAGCACCAAATATATGTAGTTTTTACAAATCCTTATATTGCAGCAACACTCAAGCTGTTCTAGGACCATCAGTGGCTCGTCCCTGAATCCCGAGGGCTGTGTTTGTAGCCTGCGGCCCCCTGCGTTTGCTCTCTCAGCTGTCCTGCACCATATCCCCCCACATACCTCATCCAGGCCCCGGATCGGCTCAATCTGGTCCAGTCCCCCTTCTCCTAAGTTAACTCACGAGTTCTCAGTTCTGTGCAGGCCTTTCCCGGTGTCCCGTTTGGAGACGTGCATCACTCCCGCAGGCTCGCGTGGTATCTTCTTCTTCTCTCGGGTATGTGACGCTTCACCACCTTGCACTTACGCCCGTGCTTTCTCCCGTGCACGTTATAGCTTGCCTTAAGGCAGAATGACTGCTGTTCCCGCCACCTTGGAGACTAGATAAATACGTCGCACGTAAGAACTACTAATCTTTATTTGTTGATTTGTCAGTTGTTAATTTGAACAGGTTGGAATGTGCAGAATGCTGGGTGCTTTGCTTTAATGGCTTCTCTTTATTTAATGTAACATAAGTATGGGTTCTGTTTCCTGATTATTGGACGTGTGTGAAAATTTGAATTTTTTAGGAAACTTTTATGCTTCAGAATTTATTGTAATTGGTCTTTAGGTAATGGAATTTCCTTTGCTGGTAATGCAATATAAGGCAGCATGTTTTCCTTTTATGGAAGCGTGTGGTTCGGTGTAAGATATGGACGCCTGTGCTCATTTGTCCAGACGGTGGTTCACCAAAGCGATATCCACAATTTCACTCTTTGTCAGTAGTTCGGCTCTGAAGGGTTGCATCCCTTTGTGATATGAAATAGTCAGTCCTGTTGATTATGATTTCATAAGTACCTTGGAATCGGTAACACCTACCTAGGGCATTTTGGAGCTGAATCCTTTCCGAGATCATAGCGAATCAGGAATCTCACAGATTAGCAAAGTACTTTTCAGTTTCCAAATGCCTTTCACATGTATCACCACCGCATTAAGCCTTTGCAGCACGTGGCATAAACAGAGCAACGTTCTGTATTGGGAAGAACATTCTTTTGACTGTGCTGGAGCGTGGGTCCAACTTCTAGTTCCTGAAGTCTCGACCATAGTCCCTTGCTTTGTTCAGTCAACCTCTGTATGCTGCCGTTTCCTCCCTCTAAAATGTGAGAATGATGGTAGCCAACTTTACATACCTCTGTCGATCTGGTATTATGGGGCTCCACTGAATAAATAATTTTCAGAGTGCTCTATAAATCCATACAAGTTCTGGTACTCTCTGAAAAAGAAAACTTTTCACGGGTTAATATGAACGATTGTTTTCTCATATTTGAGTTAGCAAATGGAGGCTGAGTAATTACGTGATTTTCTCACAGTTGTGGCAGAGATGGGGTTCACACCCAGGCGTGGTGTGCCTCTATCCTGCACCGGCTGCGTGGCCACAGCCCATGGGGTGTTCCTGAGAATCCAGCCTGTCGTTGGCCTGCTCACCCACACGTGCCTCATTCCAAAATAGTAAATTCAGTTACTTTTTGGTGGGTTTCTCTCTCCCTCTCTCTTTCTCTCTCTCTCTCTCTTTTTTTTTTTTTAATTTGATCAGGGCACTTGCAGTTGTGATATGTAGTAAATTCCAAAACAGTTGTCTCCATGTAGTATTTTTCTTATGGAAATGAGATTTGAGTCTGCCCTCTTTTGACGAAATCCGCCCCTCCCCCTTTTTTTAATCTGGAAAAACAAGATGCTCTTTCTTTTTGCTTGAAGGATGAGAGAAATGGTTGGGCTTTTTTACCTGCCCCCCCACCCCCCACCCCCGCCTGTCTTTTCCTGCAATCATTTCACCTGGCTCAGAGCACTATGAAGAAATACAGCTTTGGCAAACGGATCCTGCAAAGATTTACTCGTATGTCCATATCCAGGTTTTTCTTGTCAGATAGTTTTTACAGAGGGATTATTAAAAGAAAACGTTGGCTGTCATTAATAACGTTTTGTGCTGTGTCTTTAGACACAGATGATGACTGGTTATTGGAAAGGCGGCAGGCGTGCCAGTGAAGTAGAACTTTGAGTAAACGGCATCTCCGGATGCCGCACTTGGCAGAGACCGGTGCTAGGTTAGCAAGAAGACAAGTGTGTCATGCATTGCTTCCATTAGCGTCTCACAAGTATGCCTCTTTTTGTAACTGGTGTTTGTTTTATATAAAGTATTTGTTCCCCAACCTGGCAGGAGTAGGCTCACATGGAATTGTGGAGCTCTCCCAGGACCGACGCTCTTTAATGCCCCGATGTCTAGGGTTGTGACAAGGCCGCTGCGCACGTGTGCAGCTTGCCTGTGTCACGATCTACATTCTCAGCGACGATCCAAAGCAACGTGAACTATGCTGAGACACCGTCAGCCACATCGCACTGAGTGGTTTCATATGGAATGAATGCTTGTTGGATGTTTCCTGAATAAAATGATAAGGACTTAATGTGTCAGTAGCTGAGCTTGTGTCCATGAAAAATCCCCAGGTGTTATGGAGGGGGTCTTCCCGCATCATAGGACGCGTCTCCAAACGAACAAAATCTCCAAGTATTCTGAGGAGTGCCAGTAATTCACTTCAAATGGTCTCGAGAAGGAATTTGGTCTAGATAGACTTATTAAGTGACCATTAGACTTTTTTGGCTCAGAGCCAATGTCTTAAAACAAACACAGAAGTCTGAGGATAAGGAATCAGACATACCTTTCAACCTTCAGGAAACAAAACTAACTCTTGAAGGAACTCATAAAATATGTAAGGGAGACAAGTTTTTTTTTTTTTAAGATTTTATTTATTTGAGATACAGAGTGCTCACACACGCGTGCCTATGTGCATATACGAACAGGTGGGAGGGGCATAGGGAGAGGGAGAAGCAGTCTCCCCGCTGAGCAAGGAGCCCCTGCAGAGCTCCATACCAGGACCCCGAAACCATGACCTGAGCCAAAGGCAGATGCTTAACTGACTGAGCCATCCAGGGACACTGGGAGCTAAGTTTTCAAAGTGACTTCATTGCTGTTAAAAAAATGGTGTTCTTTTACAATTGTTATATTGCAAAAAACTATGCATTTGTTTTAACATGCTTGGGAGAAGTGGACACCAGGAAGCTTGGGACAAGCTTGTGTAGCTCTTGGAAAAGTATCATGGAAAAGCTCAATTTTTAAAAAAATTAAAATAACTGAAAAATGAATTGTTCATATGCAACATTAAAGAATATAAAATGTAAAATATTCTTACAAGAAATAGATCGGATCTTACTTAGTGAGAAATAAAACAAAGGAACAATATTGACTCTTTTTGTTTGTTTTGGAGAGGGAGAGAGGGTCTTAAGCAGGCTCCATATTCAGTGTGGAGCCTGACTTGACCTCACAACCTGGGATCATGATCTGACCTGAAATCAACAGTCACTCAATGAGCTGAGCCACCCAGGTGGCCCTATGGACTCCCCCCCCACCGCACCCCCATCAAATCCTGTAGCACTTCTTCCTGCTTCCCCAGCTTTACTGAGATACAATTCGCAACCTTGTTTCACTTAAGTTGTATGTTGATACACGTACATATTGGGAAATGTTTACTGCAATCACACGGTTCTTTTCAAAGTTGAGTAAGCATCAGAGTTTCTTGGAGAACTTGCTAACAGAGACTCCTGGGTCCCGATCCCAGAGATTCTGACTCTAGGTCTGGGAGCAGGCCGTGAGCTTGCATTTCTGATCACCTGCTGGGTGAGGTTCTTACTCTCGGTCATCGATCGCATCGTGAGCAGCGTTGCTGTGACAGGCAGCTGAGGCGTGGACAGTAGAGCCCCTTAGACTTTAAACTATATTTTAAAACACAGGGGGAGTTGGCTACCAAGTAGAGTAAAAAAATAATGAAAAAAAAAAAACCATATTTATAGATCCCGAATTCTAGGGTATACTTATCTGGAATTTAACAGAGAACGTTGATCCTAATTGGAAAATTTATTAAGAATGAAATAAAAATCATGTAGATCAAATAATAATGACCTGATGGGAGCCAGCAGTAAGCCAGTGTTTAGAGAACTGACATTTAACTATATGGGAATATTCATTTTTACTCATTAAAACATAAAATTGAGAATCAACTCTCTATTCATATTAATGTAACATTTTAATTTCAACCATGAGGACTGACTGTGATCTCTTATTTATTACTATATATTGTATATAGTATATATGGTACTATATATTATATAAGCTTACTGTATTTTATGTAGTATATATAGTATATGCAGAATATGTAATGCTGTGGTGTACATATATATGTGTATATACAGAGCTCCATGGCGTGGAATGTATATGTAACGTATACAGTATGTATATAGTATAGATATGGTATGTAATCATTATATTTTATACATTATTCAAGTACTATACATAGTAATAAATTATATAAACAGGTACACATACTAGTACTATAGATCCTACTATATATAGCAGAAAAGTATATATACGTGTATATATACTTTTTTCAACAATATTCTTTATTATATATATAATGCATATACATTTAATATAGATAACATACTATTATATATACTATCCATTATTATTATTATTTATTATTATGATCGCTAATGAATCATGGAGCCTAGTTAGCGACTTTGATTTGTTACTGTATCCGGTAATAACACTTTAAACACATATTCAGACTTTATTCTCTGTTCTGAAATTCATGCCAGAGAGTTTATTCTGTATATTTCGGTAGATTTAATATATTCTAATATTTATTTGGTAAATTTTTACGTTACGATGCATTCAATGTATTATAATAGAGGAATTAAACTGGATGTGTATTAATGCGGTGAGACCCGCTGAGCTAAAGGTAAGTTAACTGCCGTGTTATATATAGACCCTTAATAGGAAGCAACTTCACCCAATTCCCTGCGGACTTTGTAGACAACACTCCTACGTTGCCAACTGTAAAGCACGTCTATGTTAACATTTCTTAAAAAACAAAATTTGTCTGTGACGACGACATTTAGGAAACATTTTTTTAAGAGTTTATTTTGAAGTCCTCTCGGCACCCACGTGGCGCTGGCACTCCCAGCCCCGAGGCCCAGGGCTGTGCCCCACCCGCCCAGCAGCCGGGCGCCCCTAGAAAACATTCCTTGCCGAAGGCAGATACTCTCACAGGGCGGTTCTGCCCGATGGTGCGTGTCGGAGGGTGAACGCCGTGTCCCGCGTCCCCTCCAGGCTCTTGCAGTCGCGTGGACACGGACGTATGTTGTGTTGTGTCGTGACGCCCTCGCTCAGGCGCCCGTCCCGCCCCGTGCTGGGGATGGCCCGAGCAGCGACCGACCGTGCCCAAAGCCGCAGCAGAAGCAGGTGGGGCAGGGGCAGGGGAGCAGGTGCTTGTCCCTGGGCTGTGTCTCACCCGCGCTTTCTGTCCTGCTTTCCCCCCAGTGCCTGGAGCCGTGCAGGGAGTCGTGGGACCCGCGGAAGCAGCAGTGCCAGAGCTTCTGTGAGGTAAGGGGATCCCCCGCGCGGCCCGAGGTCCCCCAGCCACCCGACAGCCCACCGCCCGGGCCATTGGCACCGAAGGCCGCCGCCTTCGCCCGCGGGCCGGACCTCCGTTGAGTGCAGGGAGGGTGGCCGTGCGGGTCTTGACACGTCACTCATGGAAAGAGGAGAAACACTGTTGAGCGGCCTTAAAGCCGAGCCCCCCAGCGCTTCTGTCACTGGAAGCAACTTTAGGACATAAGCATAGACACGGGGACCGTCTTCGAGGTGGAAACTGCTGCTGTCCCCCTTCTCTCCGTCCGGCTGTCGTCCGAGTCCCTGTCAGCGTGCTGTTGACGCGCTCGTGCTGCTCGGGTTCTCGGCCTTTGCCGCTCACCGTCCCCCCGTGGCCCCATAGGCTGGGCGGGAGGCTCTATCGGGGGCCGTTTGCAGGCCCAGAGTAGAGGGTGTGACTGCCCCGCACACCGGCCGCCTGCACGCCCAGGGAGGGCGGGAGCCGCTGCGGACCGTCTCCTCCAGGGCAAGTCGGGGGTCCGGCTCGGACGCAGCCGCGCGGATGTGGGCTGGCCCGCCGCCACCCGCCGGCCGCGCAGAGGAGGGAGAGCGGGGCCGTCTCCTCTGGGCCGGGGGGCAGCAGCGGTGGGAGAGCCCCTCCAGCCAGCAGGGCAGCTGTGTCCAGGCTGGGGAGAGCGGACGGGAAGGCCTGTGGCACGGCCGGAGTGCTGGGCGGGGACGCCTCTGAAGGGACCGGGAGGCTGGCGGGAGCCCGGCCCAGCCCCCGCACACAGCCCGCGGGAGTCCGCCCCTCCCCTGCACGAAGAGCTCCTGGGGCCCCGCGGCCTGTGTTTCAATCCGGAGGGCGCGCAGGGTCCAGTCCGAGCATCCGAATGCGGATCGGGGTGACCGGAGCGGCATCCGTGTGTAGGACGCAGGTACCCGCGGGCCGGACACCGCTCACTGTCCCTACACGCGGGGAGAAGAGCAAAGCGCATGGCGCGTGGGCGACAGTGCTGTGGGGACGCGCGGAGGCCCGGGCGCGGAGAGCCCTTCTGGTCCACCGGCCCCACCCTAGCCAGACGGACCCAGCCTCAACCGGCAGCGCCGGCCGCACCCCTTCCCTGCTCCCAGCCTGCTGTGACTCGACCTCCCTCGGACAGCGGGCGGGGGTCATGGCGTTCCTCGGTTCTCAAAGCAAGTGTTCCGCGCGGTTGCAGAGGAGCAGAGTGCGGGGGGTGGGGGGCGGGGGGGCTTCTCGGCATGCGCAGGTTCAGTGCGGGATTGGCCTAGTCTCACGTGTACTGGGCTCTGCCCATTCTGCTCAGCATGCGGTGGCGGGCGGCGGCGGGCGGTGGTTTGCAGCGCTTCCGCGGCGAGTCCGTGCTGCTGGGAACGCGTCGGACCTGAGGGCTCCCGCCGCGGCAGTCGTTGGAGCATTTCGTAGTGGCGAACACGGGCTGCCTCGAGTGATACCGAGGACTGGCCAAAGTCCTAGTTATTTACCCCAATTGCTCTGCAAGGACACTCACCGCTAGGCTCATGGTTGGGTGCGAACTCCCATAGAGGAAGAACCTTCCCGTGCCTTTGTATCCAGCCCTTCTGGGTGGTGGGGCTGGGACACGGGCCTCGGTCATGGTTTCTGTCTTCCCTCAAGGGAGCTGATGTATCATCCGTCCATTCTCCCCAGAACAGTTTGGCTTCTTTAGGGATTCCGTCCAGACTCTTCCAGAAAACATACGCTGACCCGGCCTTCAATTTCATGTGTCTTTATATTAGTTATCTCTTGCTGCCTAACAAATGACCCCAAGCTTTGGGGCTTAAAACAACACATGTTCCTTCCTTCCTTCTTCCTTCCTCCCTCCCTCCCTCCCTCCCTCCCTCCCTTTCTTTCTTTGTTTCTTATCGTGTTAGTCACCATAAAATACATCATCAGTTACTGTTGCAGTGTTCCAACATTCACTGTCTATGCACCACACCCAGTGCTCCATGCAATCCGTGCCCCCCTTAATACCCACCACCAGGCCCTCCCATCCCCCCATCCCCATCCCTTCCAAAACCCTCAGTTTGTTCCTCAGAGTCCACAGTCTCTCAGGCTTCGTCTCCTCCTCCAATTTCCTCCAATTCACTTTTCCTTTCCTCCCCATGTCCTCCGTGTTATTCCTTATGCTCCACAATTAAGCGAGACCATATGATAGTTGACTTTGCATAATACTCCATAGTGTACATGGACCACATCTTCCTTATCCATTCGTCCGTTGAAGGGCATCTTGGTTCTTTCCACCGTTTGGCGACCGTGGCCATTGCTGCTATGAACATTGGGGTACAGATGGCCCTTCTTTTCGCTACGTCTGTATCTTTGGGGTAAATACCCAGTAGTGCAATTGTGGGGTTATAGGGAAGCTCTGTTTTTAATTTTTTGAGGAACTTTCACGCTGTTTTCCACAGTGGCTGTACCAGCTTGCATTCCCACCAACAGTGTAAGAGGGTTCCCCTTTCTCCACATCCTCTCCAACACACGTTGTTTCCTGTCTTGTTAATGCTGGCCATTCTTACTGGTGTAAGGTGGGAACTCACTGTGGTTGTGATTTGAATCTCCCCGATGATGGCTAGTGATGATGAACATTTTTTCAGGTGTCTGATAGCCATTTGTATGTCTTCCTTGGAGAAGTGTCTGTTCGTTTCTTCTGTCCAGTTTTTGATGTGATTATCTGTTTTTTGAATGTTGAGTTTGAGGAGTTCTTTATAGATCCTGATGTCAGCCCTTTGTACTGTCATTTGCGAATATCTTCTCCCATTCCGTGGATAAGATGTGTCCTACCTCACAGTTTCTGTGCATTGGGAGTTTGGACACGACTTAAAGGTGTTCTTTGTGTCAAGGTCCCACGATGCTGTCATCAGGGTGTCTGCCGGGCTTGCTTTCTCGTCTGCGGGCTCAGCTGCTTCTGCTCAGGGTCGGCCTCCAGGCTCATGGCGGTCATCGGCAGAACGCATCCCTTACGGTTGTGCGAGTGAAGTGCCATGCCCTCGGTGGCTGTTGGCTGGAGGCCACTCTCGCATCTGAAGGTTGCCTGCGTTCCTCACCACATACCCTCCCTGCCAGGCCAGTGTCACCATGGCTAGTTACTTTTTCAAGGCCAGCGAGACCTCTCGACCCGCAGTCTGCTGAGACCAAGCTTTCCATAATACAACAGTCTCCGGAGAGACCCCTCTTCCCCTTTGCCATATTCTGCTGGTTAGAAGCAAGTCACTACAGCCTCCAACACACACACACACACACACACACAGACACACACGCCAAGGGAGGTGAAGACATCAGGGGCGGTTGTGACTCAGTGGCGCTCGCTCTGAGCTGTGTCTGCTACAAAGAGCAAATAAAAAGCGGTGGTTCGTGCCCCTTGACGCATTGACCAGAGCCAGAGTCATCAGAAATAGAGCAAAACCGGTGTATCGGGTGCAGGTGTTATGTGTTCTGTAACTTGCCCTCCCGGTCCTGTCTTGCATTCTGTGCTCTATGCAAACCGTCCATCCGTGTGAATTAAAATAAGCTGTCGTAGGATTTGGAGGAACGAGATGGACCACGGTGTTGGCTTCATAAACACGTGATCCCTTAAGATCCGTAATGCTGGGTGGATGGTGTGACATCTGAAGGACGGTGCCACTGAGGGTCATCCGAAACCTCTCTCGCTAGCAGTGACAAATGGGACAGCGCCCTTCCGTGATAGCTCTTTTCTGAAACAGCCGTGAGGGCTGCGGAACCCAATGCAGTTGATAGAAATGGGACTCATGGACCAATGGTGACTCCTGCTCCGGCCGGAGAGGTGAGCTGGACCCGGAGAGCCGGGACAAGTCGAGGCCGGTTCACAGGCCTCAGCGCGCTGGGCCCACCACTCGAGCTCCTGTTCCCCGTCAGTTCCTCTCGGCCGCCTTCATCTCTGTGTCTTGTTTCCTACCGTGTTGTGTTCCGGTCTGCGTCCCACGTTGGCGGAGACTGAGTCCTGTAGGACCGATCCCCATTTTGGCGTTGGGAGGCGGATGGTTCCCTGAGGCAGCCCTAAGCCTCTCGCTTGCCCCGTCGCTCACTGCTCCGCGTGCCTACAAGATCCCTGTTTTCACAAACCGGCCACGCTTTCCCTTGGTAAACGTTTACACCCAGAAGGTCTCTACAGTTCATTCCTCTCCGGGTGGAACGGCTGAACCGCTGACTTGGAGCCAGTGTGTTGATTTGCAAGACACTCTGAGCTTTATTTGTCTTTGAAGGCACGGTTCGCCTCCCGTTCTTACGGGTGAAGGTGTCTCGGAGCTCGGCCTCGCCGGCTCGCGGGGCTTCTGTCGCAGGCCGCCTCGGGGCCGTACAGCAGCAGAGCTGAGGACCTGTGATGGGTCCCGAGGTGCACGAGGCTGAGGCTGCTTCCCGCGGCGCCTGTGGAGTGTTCGACCTCCCGCCCCACGCAAAGAAGCGGTCCTAATCCTGCCATGACCCTGCCGGACCCTTCAGAACGTTGTTGCTCCCTGACCTGTACGCCCAGCACCCTTTCCTAAACAAAGCTCCATTGTTCTTGCTATTTTAGTCACGAAATCACTTTTCCTCCGTAGGAGAGGTCTTTGGAGGCGTGGTCACGATCACTCACCTAGAGCGGGTCTGTGGCTGCCGCACACACTGTCTCCTTAACTTCACGTCTGATCCTTTCTACGGTTCAAGCTGCTGCCACGGTTAAGGATGTTATCCCTTCGATGAAAGAGTTGACTGTGTCAGAGCTGGAATCGTGCAGGATGCCTTCTTCGGATCACATGGGAGAATTTTCCCCATGTCGGGTTTTGGAGGAGGGTGGGTCATGCTTTACTGTTTCAGTTTAGTCATTAAACGTTATCTCTGTCTCACTATTTTTTAAAAGATTTAAAAACCATCGTCAACCGTTTTTCTTCCTGATCATAAGGATTTTATTTATTTATTTGACAGACAGAAATCACAAGTAGGCAGAGAGGCAGGCAGAGAGAGAGGAGGACGCAGGCTCCCCACTGAGCAGAGAGCCCGATGCGGGGCTCGATCCCAGGACCCTGGGATCATGACCTGAGCTGAAGGCAGAGGCTTTAACCCACTGAGCCACCCAGGTGCCCCCTTCCTGATCATAAAAATGCACATTTCTTCACGTTTAAATGTTCCCTTCTTACAATTGCAGGCATCTAAGTTATCAAGGAAACTGCTCTTTTCCTTTCTTAATGGTATAAAATCAAATTTTGTCTTAAAATTGCTGTTGTCTGAGTTTTAAGGGAATGTGATACCTGGTAGTTTGAGGCACTGCCTTGCTGAAGGACACATCATCTCTCATCTTTAGGAATGACGTTTCTGATTTCACGATGCCCCCACCCCCCCACAGTGGGAGCACGTCGGCAATGTGAAGTGTGCGCTAGAGTCACGGAGAAGCTGAGATCCACCCCCCTCCCTGTCAGGGATCCACTGACGAGACCGGTGTCCAGGGCTTAGAGGAAAGCTGTTCCCGGACCAGCCTGGATTCTGAGAGATCCAGTTGTTGTCGGTGTACAGACAGGAAGAGGAAGGTTTGCACTGGACCACAGATAGGATTCCCGATTTCTTTGTGTGTGGTTTTTTTGTGTTTTTTTTTTTGTTTGTTTTTTTTTTTCTTTTCAAAATGTTTTCCAAGCTTCTTATATTGGATTTTCACATCGATTCTTCTAAGAAGTTAAGCCTGAGTTTTACTGGGTAAACTTAAGGGGCAATAGGACTGACATACAAGGGGGAAATGGTGTTATCTGCCCAAGATCCCATGTTTAACGGCTTCTTCCAAAGATCTGCAATCCAGGTGCGCCACCTCCTAAGTCTGCTCTGTGTCCCAGGACAGAGTGGAGGAGGAAGTCCTACTCCCCACAGCAGGAAATGAATCTGAGCCTGTGTCTAACATAATGTTGTTGGCCAGCCGTCTGGGCTTGAACACCCTTGAACAACAAGGGAGGTTTGCTTATGCAAAATCCTGGTTAATTAAGGGCACTTCAAGTAACTGAAGGAACAACAAGGCTCCTTACGACTTTGGATGCCCCGGTCCATAGAATGTTCCAGTCCTCCTGACAACACACGTCAGAAACTAAAGCTGTTGGGGTTTATCACGCTCCTAAGGGGACTTTCTTACACTCAAAACTTCTTATCCTTCCAGTGCTCCAGAACCCAGCGCACGCAGTAAATGCCTCCCTTCAGGAATGGAAGCTGCACCTTCTGGTGCCTGGGACAGCAGTCAAAGGGTTAAATGTATGGGAAGAAGTTGAGTGCTGAACAAGAAAACAGTGTCATATGCCCAGGTGTGCATGTCTGCCGAGGGGATGGTAGACACAAGACTCAGCACAGGTGTGTTGGGGGTGTCAGGGTGGAATTTGCGGAAAGTTTCTTCTGAAACCTCCACATTCTGTGCTGAAATCCCGTGCGTGGCCAGGAGTGGTCGTAAGACGGTGCAGGCGCGGGGCACAGGCATGGAGCTCATTTTCAAAAAATGGTGGCTTTTATTATTATACATAGGAAACCTTTATTTTTAGAAATGATAAGCCTTTACCTTTACATTCTTGTAACACATGAAAGTGTTCCTTGTATTTCTGGATTGTGATCTTTGGCTGGTGGGGGTGGAAAGTGCAGACTCTGTCCTGGTTTCCCTCTCAATTTAGCAGAGAGTGGGAGTCATGGAATGAAACATTTCAAGGAATGCTTATGAAGTTTTACAGTTATTGTGAGATTTCTTTTACCTGCATCTTAGAAAGGAAGTTATCGTCATTATATCAAATTTTATAGCCCTGTAGAAGGACAAAATCAAGCCTACTGAGTGACTTCTTAACGTTGTTCGGTAATTTATTGGCTAGACGGGACATGTTCTCCATGGAATGTAGGCTTTTTCCCCTCATTTTTTGAAATAAGGAGACTCCATTTTCATTAAATTTTTATATGACGCCAGGGGAATATAGAATCATATGAGATTCAACTAGAGGACACTTGATGAGGTTTTCAAGTTGATAAAAAAAAAAAAAAAACAACCAACCCTGAAGATTGGAGATTATTCTAAATGATTTGAAGACCTATCTGGATGTAAAAGAGGGACAGAGCCGGTCGAAGGAGTTAAGGGAATGGGCTGGAAATCATAAGAGCATCAAATTTAAGTAAAATGAAAATAAGCAAATAAATAAAATAAGTAAAATAAAAATCTCATGAAAGATGTTTGTACAACACTTAACCAGTGTCTGAACATGGGAAACATTGAGCGAATATTAGCCATTTTTACTCTGAAGGGAAAGGCAAGGTTAACATTTTTGAATTCTGTGATAGGTCAGTGAGGTAGAGGCTGACGAGGAGTTTAGTCCTGATGAGGTGACGGGAAGCAGATCAGAGGGTTTCGTGGAGGAGGAGTCATCAACGTCTCCAACTCTTGGTTGTCAGATAGAAAGTACGGGGAGAAATGCAGACCCAATACACACAACTGTTTGTGTACGTTTAGGTTCCTTCACCAAGACCACGTGTGTGGGAGAAGGGGAGAGAAGGGCCCGTGGCCAGGGGCTCACTGTCTGAGGACATGGGTTTTGAGTATTTTTCCTTTGGGAAGACTTGACTCCACTCATCTGCTCAGGGAAACGAGTCCTATGAGGCGTGTGAAGTTGGAGAGTGGGTCAGCGTGGGTCAGAAGCCCAGAGTTCTGGAGTATGAAAGCAGGGATGAGTCACAGGGACACCCACTTCCCCTGTGATAAGCCTAGTCCAGCATCCAGGATGGCCCAGACCCCACTGTGCGCACAGATCACCTGGGTGTGATTTAGACGTGCACATTCCGACTCACTGGGCCTGTGCTGTGGGCCCCCAGAGCCTACATTTCCCACGGACAGCGCTGAGGCCGTGGGCCCAGGGGCTGCCCTGCACAGCAAGAACATGGATCTCCCTCTGTGGTGTTGGGGTTCCCTGCCAAGCGCTCACTTACACTTGCCTGTGAATTCTGTGACGTCTTTTGTGTTTTCTTCTGTGATATTCCGTACAGAGAAAAGATGCAGTCACTGAAAATAAACAGATGAGGATGGTGTTTAGTGAAAAAGGCCCCACGTTCCTAATCACTCAAATTGCAGAACTTTAATTGTGGGTTTGTCTCCATCCCTTCACGAAAGGTATTTGACTAGGTATAGAATTCTAGGTTAACTTTTTTTTTTAATTAGTAGTTTAAAAATCTCTCTTCATTTTCTTGTCTTGTATGTTTTCAGAAAAATCTCTTGACATTCTCATTTTCTTGTTGTGTATAAAATGTCGTTGTATTTCCCTGTCTGCTTTGAAGATTTTCTTACTGTATCTGGTTTTAAGCAATATAATGATGGAGTCGTGACTGGGTCGTCTTTCTAATTCTTGGGCTTGCGGGAGATGCTTCTAATTCTAATTGGGCATATAGTTTTAATAAAACTTTTTACATATCAGCCAATATTCATTCCTTCTTTCTTTCTTTCTTTCAGAAAGACTGTGCATGAGCGGGTTGGGGGTGAGAGTTGGGGAGAGGGAGAGAGTACATCTCAAGCAGACTCCATACCCAGCACAGAGCCCATCATCGGGGTCAATCTCATGACCCCGAGATCATGACCTGAGCTGAAATCAAGAGTTGGCTGCTTAACTGACTGAGTCAGCCAGGAGGCCCTGTATATGAGCCAGTATTTGTTTCTATCCCATTCTCTGTATCCTCTCCTTCTGGGACTCCAATTATACATGATAGACTTTGTATTATGACCTGGGTCACGGAGTGTTCTGATCATGTTTTTTCTTCTCTCCCCCCACCCACCCTGCTTTATTTTGCTAATTTTCACCACTGTATCTGCAAGTTCCCTTCTATGGAGAGTGCCTGACATTCTTAAGATGCTCTCGGGCATAGTTTTCATTTCTTCATGTTTACTTCTGGAAGTTCCATGCAGGTCTTTCTGTGTCTTTCTCCCACATTTCTGGGCAGACAGAGCACATTTATAATGACTTTTAAAATGTCCATTTCTGCTAACTCCATCACCTCTATCATTTCTGGTTTCCTTTCTTTAGATTTCTTTTTTCTCTTTTTCCTTTTGGACGTGCAAGTGGTCTCTGAAGGGAGAGGATGTTGTCTTGTAGGACTGAGCCCGTCCTTGTGGGATCTGAAGCTGTTTGTGGGTAGGTGGTTTCAGAACTGAGTTGAATTGTAGGACACGCAGCTGGTGTGTGGAACCGCCATACCAGCATTGAAATTGGGGACATAGAACTTTTCAGTGCGTAAGAGGGTCAAGTGTGTATCTTTTCTTTTCTTTTTTTTTTTTTAAAGATTTTATTTATTTATTTGACAGAGATCACAAGTAGGCAGAGAGGCAGGCAGAGAGAGAGGGAGAAGCAGGCTCCCTGCCGAGCAGAGAGCCTGATGCGGGGCTTGATCCCAGGACCCTGAGATCATGACCTGGGCTGAAGGCAGAGGCTTAACCCACTGAGCCACCCAGGCGCCCCAAGTGTGTATCTTTTCTAAAGTATGATTCTACTTGTACCTTGAATGGGTGTGATAGTTTTGCACAGTTGGCCAGTGTTTGCAAAACTCTTGAGATGGAAGGCTTTTGACGCTTAAAAATATAATAAAAGAATAAACAGCTACATTTCACAAGTTCAGAATTTGTTCTTTTTCTTCTTTTTTTTAATTTTAAGGAGGCTTCATGCCCAACATGGAGCTTGAACTCATGACCCTGAGATCAGGGGTCACATGCTCTACCAACGGAGCCAGCTACATGCCCCTAGAATTCATTCCTCTTTGTGAGTAATTATGTATATGGGGATTTTAGGCAATCGTTAATTAACCTGTACTGTTTCCCATTGTTTTTTTTATAGGATTTGTAGAACTATGTTTAAAAATTCTGATACTCATGTTAATGGCTAACACTGATTTTAACTTTTTGATGTGCGAAATCTTGCTAATTTTTTGCATACTTAATGCTTAGGGTAATAGTACACAATAGTCATACTTATCCCCCTTTTGTATTTGGAGATACTGAGACTCGTAAAATTAGTTTTGCCTCCAAAGCCTACGGCTCTTGCTTGACTGATGTATTTGCTATTCCCTCCTTCTAGAATATTCCTCTGTCCTGCACATCATATTCTGTATTCACATCATTCTAAATATTGATGACTTACCTTTTTTTTTTTTTAAGATTTTTTATTTATTTATTTGGCACAGAGAGAGAGATCACAAGTAGGCAGAGAGGCAGGCAGAGAGAGAGGGGGAAACAGGCTCCCCGCGGAGCAGAGAGCCTGATGCGGGGCTCGATCCCAGGACCCCGAGATCACGACTTACCTTTTTTAAGAGCTTTCTCTTTGTCTAATCCTTTTTAAAGGGTTATTTACCGTTTTTTTTAATTGCAGTATGGTTGACACAGTGTGACATTAGTTTCGGGAGTATCCGTAGTGACTCAGGTTCTGTGTACTTTGTGCTGTGCCCCCGTCTGTCAGCACACAATAATATTACAGTGCCACTGGCTGTCTTCCCTACACTGCATATTTTACCCCCGCGACTTTTCATTCCCTTAGGCTAATCCTGTTGACCTCCTGTACTTTCATGACTTGCTGTGTCTGCCTTATTTTACTACAAATTAAACTCCTTGATGACTTACCTGCTTGCTGCTAACCGTATAAGCGGTAAGCATAGCAGAGCACGCTTTCCATACGTTCTCTTGCTCGTCATTCCATGCCTAGCACCTAGCACGGCAGTTTGGCTTGTGAATTAGTTTATAAATCCTTCCACGGCGTGATTGTTTCATAGACATGCCTGGCAATTCCAGGTAACAAAATACAGGCAGAAGGGGAGAGAAGGAAATGAGGGTTTAACTGGAGGGCCCTCGCTGTCCCTGGCTGTCGAGGAGTTTTTGAATTTCTGGAATCACATATGTGCCTAGGGATCTTCCAAAGATTTTCCAGCAAGATTTCAGAGTGTTGCTTCCAGTGGAGGATCTGACCATGGATATTTCCATACGAGGTGGCACATTTGCCTTCCAAACAAATAGAAAAGCAGGTCAACGAAGAGGAAGTTGAGATCAGTGTAAGTAAAGATGACTGTCATCTGTCATCTGTCAAAAGGGACACGTCCTCATTGGAAGAGACTTGCCTAACACGCATGTTTCTGATTTTCTTCAATTTTATATTATTCATGGCTAAGGTGTATAATTTGCCCCAGATCCAAATTGATTGTAATCCCATCTAATAAGTTAGTGTGTATAATTGAGTTTCCAGGCAAATCATAATTGCATTTATAAGAACAAATTAGAAACATTTGAATGGAGAATGCTTTTTTCCTATTTCATGCATACTTAGTATTTAAATTCTTTCTTTGAAAGATGCAACTGGCAGTTTTGGTGTTTTTTTAAACACTCTGTTCTTATTATTTTGTAGGAATGATATATGCACATTGAAAACTTCATATAAACACAGTAGAATAAAACCAAACCATGACTCCAAATTCTGCCATCCAGAAGAGCCATGCTTACCTGGGCAGAAAAGTTACCGTAGGAAACCTCAGACTGCTCTCTTTACAAATTCCTGATTAAAACGTTGGCCCTTGGCCAGCATATGGGAACTTAGGTCTGGGGAGGGTTCGCATCATTCCCTAACTGACAAGAGGTGCTCCCCGGTCTTAAACCATCAGCTCAGCGATGTGGTTTATGATGGGCACCTGTTTCCTCCTAGGAGTCTGGATTTTGGAGACGTGCTATGCAGCAGGTTCCTTTGTGCCCAGCCTCAGTAAAAACTGTGGACCCAGAGTCTCTCCTGAACTTGTCTGGTGACAGCATTTCTCATGTGTTGTCACAAGTCCTGCAGGAGGCATCGAGCACATCCTGTGTGATGGCCCCTGTGAGAGGACTCCCAGAAGCTCGTCCCTGGTTTGCTCCAGACTTGCCTCCGTGCATGTTTCCCTGTTCCTGACTGTGCTGTAGCAAATCAGAGCCCACAATATGACTCTATGCTGAGTCCTGTGAGTCCCAGACCTGGGGGCGGTCTTGGGGACCTTGTTACGTTACCATTAAGCAGACACCCTACCTGACATTTCTGTGCATGTTGTCTTTTAATGATGCTTCATGCTTAATACTATTTAAGTATAGTAGAAGAAACAGAAACCCCCAAATTTCAGGGAGAAAGAGATCATGAAAAATATTATGAAATCAAAGCATTATTTTAAATATTTGATATTTGCCTGATTGTTGACTGATGCCCTCAAGTTAAGTTCAGTGTAAGTTACTTAGATGTTCCCCACACCACTCCTATCTACCAATTTTTCTGACATTATTTCCTAATTCTTAGTTTTATTATATCAAATACTTTTCCTTGACCACAATTCCTACTTTTTTCAATTTTCGTTTTATATTTACGTGGGCAATAAAATGATTGAGTCTTTTATGCTAATTTCTTTATACCTGGCTTCTAAATTTGATCATATCTTGGGGCACCTGGCTGGCTTAGTCAGTGCAGCATGTGACTCTGGATCTTGAGGCTGTGAGTTCAAGCCCCATGTTGGGTGTAGAGATGACTTAAAATCTTTTTTAAAAATTTGATCACATCTTACTTTGGTTTTAAAAAGCATCCATAGATACCATTTTCTTTGAAAGCACTCACAACAAACTTTACCCCCCGTTACACATGAAGTCCAAATTGAATTGCACAGACTTCTCCTCACATGAGTATACGCATCATTTTCTTTGGGTACTGAGTATTGTAGTAACCCATGTGTTCTTGCCACCTGCCTGTCTTTAGAATGCCTGAATGTGGCACTGCATTGTTGAGCAAGAAAGGCCCATGGGGGCCTTAGAGGCCCTGAGTTTTTTTCGGTCTTTGAGAATGTTCCTGTCACATATACTTTTGAATGACAGCTGATTTTTTATATATGTAAACAGATATGATTATATATATAAACTATAGATAATATGATTTTATGTGTATAAACTATATATATATATTTTTTTAATTTTAGTTATTCTTATAGAGCTATTGCTGTATTGGCCCCAGATATAAATTTTGTAGAGAGAAATCGATTTGGAGGAAACCATATTTTCTCCATCGGAATCCACCTGCTGTTTCTACCTGGATGTCTGAAAAGTTATATTTTCGTCCTTGAAGTTCAGTAGCACAAGCTATATTTCAGTGTTGCTTGTTTTTATCCGTATTCCTGGATAAGATTTCTGTCCTTTTGATTGACATATAGATCATTTACGTGTATGTGTGTGTGTGTGTTTGTGTGTGTGTATGGGAAATATAGACATAAAATATATGCATATATGTGTGTGTGTGTATATCAGTCATACAGATGATTTCCATATATTATGTATATAAGAACCTATCTGCAGTGCGTTCCCTCCAGTCCTGGGTATTTCAAGAGTTAAAAGCTCCCGGTGCTGCTCGTAGGAATGCAAGTGGACGGCGGCTGGCTTGGCCGTCTTCCTAGTTTACCCTGAGATATGGTGTGGTCTTTAGAAAGCCATCGGTTGTCATCGTGGCTCTCACGCGTCCTTGTCTTATGATTTGGGATAAATTATAATCTCCCCAAGCTTCTGTTTCATCATCTGTAAGACGGAAGTTATGATGGTTATGGGGGTTGGGGGCCTCAGGGAGATGAGAGAGCAGACGACGTGCAGGAGGGATTCTCTAAGCGAGGCTGTGTTTGCTTTTGGGCTGGAGCAGGAAAACCCACTCAAGGCCCTGGCTTTTTGCAAAGGCTGCTACCTTTGATGCATGATATGGTTCTGTTGAATTAAATACCGAGGGCAATGTTCTTTCCATACCTGAGGCCTCGTATATATATGGTTTCTAACATAGGAAGAGGACTTAACGAACTTCATGTTTTTATGTTCTTCGTTCCATGGTTACGGCATGAGTTATTTCGTTGTATGGTCCTTGCATTTTATACCACACAAACAAAACAAAGATAAGTGTCTTTTTCCGGGAACTATTAACCTACTGTTTGTTGTAGGATTTTACTTTATGTCTCTCATTTGCCAGGCACGTTGAGATTAGCATGTTGCCTACATACAGCACTAAGAAACACAGTTTAGTCTTTAATCGAAGAGATGGCGTGTAGGAGAGATTTATAAGAATTAACTAATATGTAACAGTCCACAAACTATGAAGTTTTCCACTTAATCCCACACACCCCCGAGTGTTTTCATTTACTCCCATACTTTGCTTTATCCAACCCTTCTTTGGGAGCGCGATGACATCCACGCGATACTGACTCTAGAAAAATGCAGGATCCTGGAAAGGCAGTGATTCTTATGAGTAGTTTTATAGAGGCGTTGTAGGTACATTAACTTTACAATGAACATTTTGCCTCAACGGCTGGGTATATTTTTATAAAGAAGTAGTACAACATTTTGCACCTGCTCTCATTCACCATGGAGCGGATGGCCATCGTACTCCTAATGATTTGGATAACTCGCCCCTTTCCTATATTTTTCACATCCCTCTTGCCAGGTCCACCAGTAATTAACTCGGAATATCACAAGAGGTAGAAGGTGCTTACGGGTCAGAAGTGTCTTCACTGACACCGAATGACCTTTGTTCCTAGGACTTAGACCGGCCGTTTGTAGAGCAATTTATACATTTTCTTTAGACCTAGAGTATTAATATCCACACATCATTTTTCCTGACTTGCACTCATCTCGGTCCTGATTCTGTTCAACTAGAACATTCCCAGTAAGCGACGCTCAAAGGCATAGTGAGAGACCTGCATACGGAAACCACACATTCTCCAATTTATAGTCAGACCATTAATCGTTTTTCAACCTAATCCAAGATACCGATCCAAGGTAACGGATAGCGAGCGTCGAAATTTGCCTTCCACAGACATAAACAGTGGAACGGTTCGGCAGAAGTCTGCTGTAAGATTGTTGTACCGAGTCCCTGTCCTTGTAAGCGGATCTGCAAAACTCTGACATTTTCTTTCCTGTCAGTGCCCGCAGGGCACCGTTCTCGCGTGCCGGTTTCCGTGCTGACGCGGCAGCAGCGCGCTGGAAATGTGTGGATGGTCACTTAGAGGAAGCAGGCCAACTTTCTGTCTGTGGATCTTAAAACATTTTGGTCAGAATCACAGAATTTGGAAATGTTCGACAGTAAACTTGTAGCATGGGAAAAGAAAGGAGACACCCATGACCCCACTGCTGTGGAGCTCCCATTGTGGGCCAGCCCTGCATAACAGACCTCGGCCCTTTGTGCACCGTCTCATGTAATATTCATAACGCTGTCTGTGCTATTGCAGGCTCACGGGTCAGTCTCGAAAACTCCGGTGCAAAGATGAACTTTTTTTGTTCCCACCTTTGTTTCCATGGTTCTCAAAACAATCACACGCGCGCACACACACACACACACCCACCCACACACACACACGAGTCCACATTTTCGAAGCCATTTCTCATTCTGCCCCGTTAGCTCCATCAAGAAATTATTATTTTTTTATAATTATTTTTATAAACATATAATGTATTGTTACGTCAGTAAATTATTAAGGTGAGGAGACACGGTCTCTGCCTTCCGCCGCTCAGGGTGCAAGGGCGTGGCGGTTGGCACACAGATCGTTAGAGTAACAGGGGCAGGCCGTCCCGTACCTTGTTATCTGAATGTCGAGTCCAACCCTGTGTTCACATGGGACACTGGAAGGGAGCTGATTTGATTACCCCATGGCACAGACTCAGTCACGGTGATTTTCGAGTGAGCAAGTGGTCAACACTTGCCACGTTTAATAAAATTATTTCTACTTGGGAATTTGAGCCCATGCGGGCCAAGTAATTCTGGGAACTAAGTACTTGCAGCGTCCTGTCCTGTGTACCTTTTGGTGGAAGAGGAGGACTGGCAAACAGCCGTCATGCTGGTTGCAGCTCCCTTCACACCCGGCTTTGACTCCCAAGTTTGGGTTGGACCTCCATGTAGAGATTCAAAAGCAAACAAAGGAGAGCACACCTAGCCGCTCCCAGAAATATGAGCTGTGAAATCGACGAACAGAGAAAAGCCTTAAGAATGGATGCTTTTGGTGTTACCGAAGTTTTAAAAAAGTTAACTGGCTACAGATGGGTGACACTTCAGTACTGAAACCGTGACCTTCCTTTGTAAGTTGTACCTGGGAAGTTCTTCGATCGAGACCCTCTTTGACCGAGGGTGAATAATTTATTTGATGTCCGCGATTGCCGTCTAGACTTTGGGGTTGCACGTTTTCTAGGTAGCGTTTCCAGTTGTCCGCCTTGTGTTAGAGTGTGCGCTCTTCCCTTGTATTTAATGGTCACACGGAGTTGGCTCCTCAGGAACATTAAACATTTCTGACACTTTCAGAAAGACCGCGTGTCTATCAGGGAGCACCCGCGTCTGGAACGGGACGCACATGTTTCTCGCTCTGACGTAGATTTTCATTTAATTCCGTTAAAATGCACATGGTGTAGCATTTACCGTCATAACTCTTATACAGACTTTTAATTTTTATTTCTTAAGATTTAGGTACTTTAGAGAGAGAGAGCACAGGAGCAGGGGGAGGGGTAGAGCCAGAGGGAGACGATCTTCAAGCAGACTCCCCGCTGAGCTCAGAGTCCGACCCCGGGCTCCATCCCAGGACCCTGAGACCGTGACCTGAGCTGCAACCAAGAGCTGGACGCTTACTGACTGAGCCCCCCAGGCGCCCCCATAGTCAGATTTGATGCAGCATTGTTTGGGGGAAGGAGGCAGGAGAAGCACAGTGGAACAGTTTGCGTTGGTGACGGGGTTAGCCGGGGCTCCCGGCATAGGTCCTCGAGCTGAAGTTACCAGGCTTGGGCTTTTCAAGGAGATTTCTGGTCACCATCAACATGCAAAATAGCGGCCTGTACTTAACCCTCTACCTTGAAGTGAGTCAGAGACCTTCCTTTGTCTCCTCCCTTAAATCAGGGAGTTGGGCGATAGGGAGGTTTTTTCCTTTCCTTTTTAGCCCCTTCTTAACATAAGTCTCCCACTGCGTGAGACCCTCTCTGGCTGATGGTCCCCCTGCCGGCCTCCCTGCGGATTACGTATCTGGCTGGAGGGTCAGACTCCCAACGGTGAGGCGTCGCGGGCTGCGGCCCGCAGGCCTTACTTATCAGGTGTCACCGGATGGCAGAGAGCCGCAGTCCAGCGACAGCAGGTGTTACCGGGCGTTACACAGGTGTTCCCCAGGTGTGACCAGGCTCTCCCAGGCCCGAGTCCCGGCGAGTCGTCAATGGGAGCAGCCGGCTGGCACGTAGCCCCGCGGTGCTCACCTTCTACCCCTGGTTTACGCTCACCTGTGCTACCATCTTGATTTCTTACATCCCCGACTCGGATTTGACATCTGACCACAAACGATGTGCCCTCCTCGAGGATGGCCTGCTCCCTGTGTGGAGAAAGCACAGGCCTTCCCCAGAGCGCCGAGGCTGCTGTTTGCACTGCTTGGGGGTCTGAGCTGTCACGGCCAGCAGAACCCGGCCTCACTGGGGTCCCAGTGAGCTATCAGGGCAGGAGGAGGGGTAGGCTGAAAGTTAGGGTGATCATGATGCCTGATTGTCAGCCACCATCCATCAGCAAAGGAAGGGCCACCGTGGGAGGTCATTCCTCTGTCCCTGGTGGTGAGGCTCCTTTTAGGGACCCTCAGCAGCTCCCACTGAAGTGGCAGAAAGAAGCCCTTACCCCCTGGTTGCTTCTCATGTTCGAGCGGTAACCGAATGCTGTCCTGAACCGTATTTTCGAAGGAGAAAGATGCATTTGGTAACGGGTTCTTGCCACTCCTTGTGCTTTTTCCGTAATGCGAGTTTCTCAAAAAATCCGGGAATCCTCATCGTCATGAGTGTGTGATTGATTCTGGGCTGCCCTGAAATGCCGTTGGCCAGATGCTCTCCAGAACCGGGCTGTGTCACACACGTAACCCTGACCCTCATTCTCCCACGGCATCCCTGACCGATAATTCCATCACGATACGAGGTCCCGTGTGCACGGTAGCTCTAGAAGCCGGTGTTACTAAAACCGGTTCAGTGAACGGAGGCTTAGAGCAGCTTTTGACAAGACAGCAGCTGGCGTCACTGCTGTGAGAACCGCCCCGTTTCTGAAGACGCACAGCGAAGGCGTCGTGAGTACCGTTGACCACACAAAAGAAGTGACTCGGTAGAGAACGACAATCCGCGTGTGCGTGCCGTAGTCCCAGAGGGGCCCTCCATGGTTCCGAGATGCTTTACGAATGCATCAGCTGTGTGAGCTCGGAGTGGCCACGTGCAGGGTTCCTGCGTATCTGTCCGGTGCGTACAAAGTTACCACCCGCGGGCTGGATTCCTTTCCAAGATTAGCCTAAAATATTACTTCTTTGGGGGGAAAGAAAACAAATCGTTCACTTTGTAAGACATTCCAAGGACCTTTTCACCAAATAAGAATTGTCACCTTCCTTTCTGAGGTCTTGGAAATCGGGCGTTCTGTGTCTGTAATAAGAGAACTTTCCTTTTCGGGGCTCCCGGCTGGCTCCGTCAGGGGACCACGTGACTCTTGATCTTGGGGCTGCACGTCCGGAGCCCCACGTTGGGTGTCAAGGTTGAGTAAAAAAAAAAAAAATTCTTAAAAAAGAGAATTTTTCCTCTTCTGTCTTCAGCCTCTGTTCCCCAAGAAGAACTACGAATGCTTGACGAGCTGTGAGTTCCTCAAGTACGTCCTGTCGGTGAAGCAAGGGGACTGCCCGGCCCCTGAGAAGGCCAGCGGGTTCGCCGCCGCCTGCGTGGAGAGCTGTGAAGCCGACAGGGAGTGCTCCGGGGTGAAGAAATGTTGTTCGAACGGGTGTGGACACACCTGCCAGGTGCCCAAGACCCTGTACAAAGGTAAGGGGCAGAGCCCACATGAAGGGAACGTCATTAACTCACGGGGGCAAGTGCTGCATGCGCGGGGAAAGGGGTCGGAGATGGGGGTGTGTGTGCGTGGGGATGAGGGTCAGTCCAAGAAGGCACCATTGCAAGAGAAGAGAAGCGATCAGAAAATGCCCTTTGCGCCACACAGACCATCTGCCAGTGTTAGTGGACCCGCCCGACGAGCCCCGGGGAACTCCTTCCAGGGCAGAACCAGTCATTCTTATTCAGCGGGCCGTGTAGGAAGCAAACTTCAATCCAGTACTGGTCCTTTTGTCCACAAAGAGTAAGTCACTTAAGTGGCCCTGGGGACATGGGAGCAAATCGACGGAAATCCCTGGAAAGTAGGCTGCGGGGGGGAAGCACCCTTGAAAACGCATGCAAAGGCGCGGGTGTCGTGGTTTTCCTGTTGGCTCCGTGCAAGGCCACCAGGGTCACTGTGTGGACTTTCAATACCGTGGTTAGTGTCTTGCGAGCCCAGACAGAGGAATTGCTCTCTTTCCAAGGTGGGGACTCAGTGTACCCAACCATTGAGCGGACGTAAGAGTTGACGTTCCTAGGCAGTTACTAGAGCCCTTAACTCCCGGTGCTCAGCGACAGTTGCCTCTGCCGGTAACGGCGACCCCGTTCTTTTAAGCCAAACCGCTTCTGTTGTGCTATGGCCCGTTTTGGGTACACTCAGAATATCCCAGGACACAACATTTTGCTGCTTTTTGACATCTCGTACGGAGAGTCAAATAGAATTCATCACTGGGCGCCGTTCACGGCGAGTACAAAGAAGATCTCTCTCCTCCTCTCTCTGACTCACAGCAAAGATATATGATGTCCAGATACAGGTCGGTTATTTTAAACCGCGTGAAACCGCACGGGCAGTGAGGCCCGCGTTGAATCACGTGCTGGCTGTCCTCCGACATCTGCTCTCACTCACGCAACAGCCCCCGTCTCCCAGAACGCGCCCGTCCCTGCCCTTTCCCTTAGGCGCTCCCTTAGGAATTATTCTCGTCTCAAAGCTGGGTAGTCCGTCCAGTTTTCCTGGTTTCTGCACAAGAGCTGGGGACACCTGGCGCAAGGATGACATCTCAAATTCAAAGTAACTGCCGCTTTCCCCTTCTTGCCAGGTGATGTTTCTTTAATGGATTTGAAGTTTCATCGTGTTCACGCCTCTCATTATAAACGATGTAAAATCACTTTTGCAAAACCGAACACCTTTTAAGTTTTCCAAAGTCTATTATTAGGAAGCCCTTTCTGTTATTACAGATCATTTACTATGTAAGTATTAGCATTTACCATAAAAATAGGATGCTTTTAGAAGGACTATTGAAAAGGCATTTGTAAAACCCGTAGTGTTTTAAAGTGCGGTGTTGTAAAGAGGCAGTATAAATTAAAAGATGCTTTTTATTTAAAAATGATGAAGCGTCAGTATGCATTTCAGGTATGTCTGGTTCACCAGGAATAAGGGAGCTCTTCTACAAAGGGCCTGCATCAACGATTAATTATTAAGAGACTTGCAATTTAAACCTACGCTTAGCTAAATAGGACGTTTTTGTTGTTGTTTTTTTAAGGCCTAAAGTCCCTCTTCTATAAAGTAGCTCTTAACTTGGGTTCTTTGCAGAGACAGGCTGTTCATGGAGAATTGACTAGAAATAGAACAAACAGACGTGACATTGACCTGACGATGCCTTTTGGGTAGTGAGCCTTTGCGCAATAGCACTGGTGTTTTGAAAATAAATATATATATGTCTCCCCCTTTGCCCTGTGGGGCAGTCCCTGAAGGAAGGCTGGTTTCCCTGTCCGGGGCGGGTGCGTCTCACAGGACCACCGGGTAGCCGTGTGTGAGCCAGCGCGGGGCCCGCCACAGCCTGCGTGATGCTCACGGCCACGTCGTAGGTCACGAACCCCCCACAGCATCCCGTCACGGTCCTGCCCGGAACTCACACTGTGTGCTCACTCTCAGGAGAGGGCTGTGGCATTGATGGCTTGTGTGTCTCAGGGAGAGGGTCCTTCTGGACCCAGCCCTTGGCCTCGCAGGGACAGACACGCTTCCTCAGCCGGCCATTGTGCACACATATCACTCTGAGCTGTCTGTGGAGGACCAGCCGTCGCCGTCCTCCTCGCCGGCATGCTCCCCTGTCACTGCCCCGAGCCACCCCTCGGAGATCCGCTCGCCCTCCTCTCTCTGCTCCTGCGAGACCTGTGCCATCTTTTTCCTTAGGAAGGAGCGCCACCTCCCCGGTGGGGATGACTGGGTCCTGCTCCCAGGCCACGAGGGCTGAGGCTGAAGTTACAAGCCGTTGCTCGGGTGATTTGGTTGTTGGGAGCAGGAATGTGTGACCCTGGCTCCCAGCTGGGCCCGCTGTCCTCCTGCTTTCATTTTGAGCCTATCCAACGGTCATATTTGACCCTAAATCATGGTATCGATATAGTATAGGTCAAGCAAAAGATGAATCCGTGTCGACTATTTTATTCCGATAAAATCACTAATGTGTCAGTGGTTACGTAGATCAGGTATGTCCTTACCAAGCTGGTCATGCACGCAACGCTCGTTTGGGCACAAATAAGGATCGCAACTTTTGCAATAAATTGGTATGTACCCACCCCCATCCTATTTTTTCTTGTATTGCCTATTGGGTTAGTTAAAAATTTTGAAATACAGAAACACAAGCATCGTGTTGGGCCTCCCGTGTTTGTGTATGGAAGATGGCGGACGTACCTGATCTATGTACTTGAGCTTATTTATTTATTTATTTATTTGAGAGAGAGAAGGGGGTAGGGAGAGAGGAGGGTGGCTGGGAGGGGCAGAGGGAAAGAGAGCTCTAAGCAGACTCCACACTGAACACAGGGTCCCACGCAGGGCTGGATCTCACGACCCTGAAATCATGACCTGAACTGAAATCTCACCCAACCAACTGGGCTACCCAGACGTCCCAAACTTAGCTTTTAAAAACTATGCCTATTTTGAAAAGATGTTCCACGGAACGCATCCTGTTTGAGCATTTAATTTGGTTTATGCTGGAAGAATTGTCTGCACCTGATGCCCCTAAGTGAACCGTCCTCGGTGTCAGAGTTTAAAACAAAGGAACGCAACACAGAGTTTTCACTTCGGACTTCACATAAAATCATTAGCAGCTTCCTGCAAGACGTGTGAACGTCAGCCTGGGTAAAGGCCACCCGAGCTGCCGGCTCCCGGTGACGTGGGACTCAGCGTCATTGCGGGAAGTTTAAGAGGCTGCTTCTCCGCAGGTGTAGGACAGAGAACGATGCCTGTCTGGACCCTTGGGTTCCCTTTGATCCTCCCCCTGGCCTTCTGGAGGGCCGATTTACAGTCAACTCTCCTCCCTCCCGAAGATGATGTATTATTTTACGGACCAGACTTCTGTTTCTCCTGACCCCTGCCAAGGCACTTGCTTAGGGTAGGGCAGGAGAAAAGCTGAACCTGTTTTCTGCATGTAAAGACCGAGATTAATCTGTGGCTCTCCGTCACCTCCCTTTCTCCCTGTACCGTGCGTAGACCAAAATGAATCCCCTATAAGTTTGTCTCCAAATGAACTGGAAAATCTGATCATGTTGTGGACTTAATATTTGTGTGACTAACTTCATATTTGAAATATTGAAACTTTACGTTTCTAGTGATGGACTCATCCCACTACTCGGAAATCTTTTTTTTTTTTTTTTAAGCATTTTGCATACAGTGACCCAGTACCTTAATGGGATAGGAACGGAAATTCCAGAGTACTGATGGCCTCTAGCAGACACACTGTCTGGTGCTTAATTATTGAGTCATTGGAACGCTGTGTCTTGCTACATTTGCATAGCATTTAGACTTCTGACAAACATTTTTTTTAATAGATTTTATTTATCTGGTTGACAGAGAGATCACAAGCAGGCAGAGAGGCAGGCAGAGAGAGAGGAGGTAACAGGCTCTCCGCGGAGCAGAGAGCCCGTTGTGGGGCTTAATCCCAGGACCCTGAGACCATGACCTGAGCCAAAGGCAGAGGCTTAACCCACTGAGCCACCCAAGCGCCCCCTGACAAACATTTTTATGGGAATAATCAGTTCTCATGATTTGCAACTGCTGATTCTGATCACTGACTTTTCTATCACTGTATTTTCCCAGATTTTTAAATCACCAACTTTCACCACAATCCTTGTGATGGTATAGACAATGCACTCATATTGCCACGTATTGCGGGACATTATAGGATCCCATTTTTGACAAAAAAGCGTGGATTTCAGATGACTCCTTTGTTCAAAAATAACTCCGAGAACAAAAAGTCTAGTCATTTCCATGAGAAAGAACGCACCCAGGAGCTGTGGGTTTTGCACATCTGGTTACACAACTGGGGTGCTGGGTGAGCTCCCAGCCCTGTGCAGAAGGCCTGGCAGTGGGGGCTGCGGGTCCCGGGGGCTTGGGGGCCAAGCCCCATCTGCTCACAATTACAGCCGAGCGCTGGACTTACTTCCAATCAAGGCAGCCAGCTGACCCTGATGCAAAGCAGATGGGCCATTTCTCAACATGCAAATCGTAAGATTGTTGCACATAACATGCAAATCGTAAGATCGTTATACATAATAACTGAAGAGGTTGTTAAAGGAAGAAGTGCGAACTGACATCTCTGTGATGTTCATTGTGTGTTCATTAAGGCTCTCAGTAGTTGAAGATGTGCAAGATTCAACCTTCGTGGTAGCAAGGGGATTCCGGGGCTTGCTCTGCTGCTGCTGAGTTCAGGGTACTTCAGTGGTACCAGCATTTCCAGGGGCTGGATTTACACGAGGGGATTCTACCCAGGAGAGCCAAGGAGAAGCGGGCACTGGAAATCTCAGAGACTGTGCTTGATGAGTTTAGAGAACTGACCAGCCATCTTCTCTTTATTGTGCACAGGGAAACCCCGTGAATCACGAAGCGTTCTCCGAGGCCACGCTCTCTCCAGATACGCCCTTGGTAGAAAGCATGTCTAGGGCCCTCCTGGAAGGCAGATGTGATACAAAGCAATCGTTTTGACATTGGTTTTTCCTCCCTTGGAGCAAACTTTGGTATCTTTTTTCCTCTTTTTTTTTTTTTTAAGATTTTATTTATTTATTTGACAGAGAAAGAGCGCACATAAGTAGGCAGAGAGGCGGGAGAGGGAGAAGCACGCTCTCCAGTGAGCAGGGAGCCCAATGTGAGACTCGATCCCAGGACCCTGGGATCATAACCTGAGCTGAAGGCAGCTGCTTAACCCACTGAGCCACCCAGGTGCCCTGGTACCTGTTTTGCTCGATCTAAGTCTTTAGAGAGCTACATCTGGATGAAAACTCATCAGCATACGTTGAGATTTCCATCCTATTCGGAATTGTCAGGAATTGGTCTTTCTCTAAAAAAAAACTAGGAACATTCTGACAGTGCGATAAAACTATTGATTCCGTCTTGTAAACTTACTAATAGAGTTTTATTGTATTATTACTATTTGCTTTTTAAAAATGTAAGAGAAAAAAAAATGTAAGAGTAAGCGCGTACCTGCGCTAAGTGTTCTCCTTTCCCTAAGGCGAGTGCCCGCCTGCAGGGAGGGCTTGGCCGTTGGTGCAGAGATTGGGTCACTGTTTCCGTACCCTCTTATTTCCGCAGATACATTCTCGAGTGCGGAGTGGGACGGTGGGTTAGGCTGTAGTACTTCAGCAGACGTTTCCTGAGCACGTGCTCTCGCAGCATGTGCTCCCCTGGGCCACTGTGAGGCGTGGGAAGGAAGGAGACCTGTTCCTTGAGGGCTGCGACCCCGAGCTTCCTGGGCAGGACTGATACCGTCCAAGGGACTTCTGCTGTAAAAGGCAGCTCGATGCACATTTGAGCAGTTACAGGCTAAGGTTCGAAGAGGGGGCAGGAGAATGCAAGTTTTGATTTCCACTTTGGGAGGTTTGGGGTAAGCAGCTCTGAGCAGTGGCCTTCAGTCTGAGCCTGGACGTGGTCACGTGTCCATAGTCAGAAAGTAGGAGGAAAGACATTTCGGACTGAAAATTGCTAGCAGTAGCCAGAAGTACCTGGTGTTGTGTTTCCAGAAAAGGGGGTTTAAAAGCAGATTGTGCGACACATATGTGACATGTACCTGAGTGGAAGGATCGCCGGTGGCCGGTCACAAAGGTGGTCTGATGAGATACGCGGGACGTGACAAGTGTTTGTCCCACAGGAAACAGGGTGCACATCCATAGTCAGAGACGGTGGGGGAGACCATCTGTCCTCTAGTTTAGGAAAATCATCATCACAGAATACCGTGAAGAGGGAACAAGAGGAAAAGATGGGCCTGTGGGAACATGGGATGGGAGGCTTCCCGGAACCGCTGTCTGCAGTCCAGTGAAGAGATGGGTCCAGTGGGTTCAGGAGCAAGTCAAAAGGTCTCTTAGCTATCCACAAGCATGGAGCAGTCATGAAGATTTCACCAGGGGAGGGGACATCCGTGGGACGGCCACTTCAGTCTGGACTTGTGTGGAGAAGTCCTTTCAGCAGTGGGTCCCGCAGCACCGATGAGGACTGTGGACAGACCCGAGGACCCCCTTGTTTAGCAGAACTACTCCAGGCGTCAGAGTAAACGGGTCCTCATGTAAGGTTGTACTCTGTGAAGAAAAGTTTATGACTCGAACTTAGAAGCACCCTCACGCCGTGGCAGAAAGGGAGACCCATTCCATGCCAAGCGGGAACATCAAAGACATTGGGATCGGAATCTTTCAGGGATGTGTAGAGCTGTGACAACTGCCTCTCTTCTGTACTTTTCTAAGTGGCTCTTCTAATTCAAAAATGTAGAAGGCAGCAGGGAACTCGGAGAGAAAGCTGAGATCAGGTCATGGCTCCTGGCGAGTTCATCTTCCCAGACTCAGTTACTTGATGTCCCAAATGTAGACCATTAACCCTTCCCCTCAGCACAGACTCACAGGGAGGGTTCCTTGAAGCACCAGCGTTCTAGGAAAGGACCAAGTGGAGACCCGACCCATCAGCAAATTGAAACAGTGCAGCGTGGCGGGGAGTGCGTCTTCTAGAAAGAATTGTGTAGACCTCACTGACCTCTGGCCAGATTTATTTGCTGCCGTTTGAAAATCCTGCAGCTCCCCCCACCTACACGTGTAAGGGCTTGAGAATGTCCCCCAGACAAGACTTGGCGTGATGAAGACCCAGACAGAAATCAGAGTTGATCCTCAGTGACGTCACTAACCTACATCCGATTGTGTCTACATTTTGATTTTGCACATTGTTCAGTCTCCTTTCTGCTTACCTGGAAGGAATGGGGAAAGCAATAGAGCGTTGTCAAACGCCGTGTGCCAGTGAGTAGTCAGCGCATCGGGCAGAGATACCGCACATCGTCAGAAGCAACGGGTATTAGTGGCGGCTGGCCTTGCGGGTTCCGATGGCCCCGGGCTTCACGGTACTGTGGCCTCTACCTAATCCATCCGCTCTCCATCCATACACGTGTAGAACTCGGTTTTAAACTTCCCTTTCCATAATGGCTGTGATTTCGGACTCCGGTTCTTAGGGCCGTCAGCTGCCAGGCCACTTGCCGGCACTGTGGCGGGGAGAAGGAGATCAGGACGATGAACTACTTTCAAATGAGACACCCGTGAGGGACTTTTGAAGCAAGGCGGTCACTCGTGCCAAAACCAAACAGTATAAATTTATCATTTTCCCATCTTAAACTCTAAAGTCTATAGGAGAGAGTCCCTCAATCATTTGGGGAATGAAAAGATCCGTGCTTTGGAAATCATTCTTGTAAGGTCTGACCACAGGAGAGCATGTAGCCTTGTGATGTTTTTCCCTTAAAAGGCAAACGTTCTGAGGCAGGAGAGGTGAGCAAACCGGGGAGGCCCATTACGATGACGTTAGATGCTCTTCGTAGACAGAGCGCGTGTCGAATGGGGACAGGGTCTTCAGAGCTTCCTGACTGTGTCCTCCTGTGAATTCCTAGTTAACCTCCAGTCACGTAACTGCGTAACATTGTTGATTCCAAAGAATGCTCGTAAAAGAATTGCTCTCGAGATGATTGGGGAAAAAAATATTCTTGTTTCAAATCATGACCCAATTTAGAGCCTCTTTAGAAACAGGGAAAGCTAAAAGCAAAGGAGCTGATACTCTTGAAAGACTGTGGGGGCTGCTGACCTTGCCCTGGCAGGGACGAGCCACTTTTCTGGAGGGAAATGGGGATCCGTGGTCCTGACATGAGATGGGCCTTTTCTAGAGGTTTTCTTCCTCTGCGTGACCTGCCCTGGCATCCCACGCTGATTGTTTTAATTGCCGTACTTCTGTTTCAGGGGTGCCCCTGAAGCCCAGAAAAGAGTTACGATTTACAGAACTACAGTCTGGACAGCTGGAGGTTAAGTGGTCCTCAAAATTCAACATTTCCATCGAGCCTGTGATCTACGTGGTGCAAAGGAGGTGGAATTACGGAATCCATCCTAGCGAAGACGACGCTACGCAGTGGGAGACGGTGGCCCAGGTAAGTGGTCCCCCCATCCTTGATGTACTGCCCGCTGCACACACCCTCGGCGGGCAGCCAGCGTTGCCTCTGCTGGAAGAGGCCACCTGCCCAAATGACGTGGGTGTGGACGTCCTGGCCCGCGTGTCTGCAGAAGGCAGGATGCACTCCAGAGGTAGACACCGGTGCAGCTGGAACTTGATTCGTGGCTTCCTTTGCTTGAAAGACGTGTGCCAGGGAGATAGTTCTGTGAGGGACCCCACTGCTTTCCTCCCAGAAGTGTATTTCCTTGAGATAAATGTAAAATCCACCCGAGGAAGAGAAATGCACCGGCACTGGGCACGTTCATGTGACACCGGATCGCCTAAGCGATTCTGGTTGTCCTACACGGAGGCCTCCATTCCGCACAGGGACGTGAGTAGCACAGAGTGCGATGGTGGTCCCGCAGGGCTGGGTGGGCATGACCGGCCGCTTCTCGCCCAATGGACTACGAGCTGCAAGAAATCCACAGGGTTTTAGAGAAAGAGAAGATTCTCCACGATATGCAGCCTCGGTGCCGTCTCCACGTGTGTCTGCGGGCAGAGACCCTGACCGGGCAGGGGGCCGGGCTTCAAGCTGCCAGACTCCTGTTGGTCCTCTCAGTAAACACAAAATAAATTTCAGGACGCAGGTGTTGCAGGAGGACTTTGGTGCTTTACTAATAGTCGTGTCTCAGAGAGGAGACACATGAAAATAATTTACAGACTCCAAAGGAAATGAGCAATTCGAGGTATAAAAAGCAAATTAGTGGCAAAAAAAAAAAAAGAAACCTGGTCAAATAAATTTAGTGATTCTATTTCATGTGTATTCTGTTAAAAAAAAAAAAAGTGTGCCTTAAAAAAACCTGAAGATGTCTGGCATACAGCCTAAAAGTCTCTTTGATTTACGTGGTGTGCTTCCTTAATGGTACAATCTCACTTGTAAGTTTTCCAAATTATTTCAAGATTTATGACCGTCACTAACAATGAGATCAGCTCCTTTCTCCCTGCTGCTCTGGAGAGAGGAAGGGTCTTTAATTATTTTCATTAGTTTCACTGGCTCACGTCATCCTTTGTCGTCCCTCAACCTTCTTTCCTAAACGCTGTGGGGCTGGTGCTGACTTCAGGTTTTTAAATTCAAGGCCAGTAAGAGCGAATGTGGAAGCCGGTGAGACAATCCCCTTGCATTCCTCCAGATGAGGCAGAAAGCCCCACAGAGGAGTTCACAGCCTCTGCTTTCAGACACGAGAGCAGAGGTGACGGCCCCTTTCAAGAGGTTATTACAGAGGTGGATTTGGGAGCGTTTCCGTTCAGTCTCACTTGCCCGTGCCCCCCCCCCCCCCCCCGAGCACGGGCCGAGTCAGCCTTGGCCAAGGCAGCCAACGAGGCACCTTCCCCAGTGTCCAGTTTTTTCCTATTGACATTGTCTCGGACGGAGAGGTCTCCGCACACCTCCCTTAGAGGACCACGACCAGGTCCTTGTACTCTTACCCATTTACTCAAACCGGGAGGAAAGGCTTGGGGTGCAACGTACGTCCCCAAATGGTCAGCGTCCTTTGACGCGTGTAGGTCCTCCTCCTGACTTCCAGGACGGTCGTTAGCAAGCACGTTCAAGAGGCATTTTCTGTCTGTAACAGAAGATGGTTTCATCTTCTTGCCTATCATGCAATGAGTAGCTCACATAGGTATCCGCTCAGAGGTGTAACTGAGACGAAAGCCCCTCGTGGGTTTAAAGCTGCGTGAAGTCACCAGATGTAAGTAGCCCAGGCACGATCATATCGTGGGCTCCAGAGATCTTTAAGTCTTTGGGGTGAGCTTCCTAGCAGTGCAGTTAAACACCTGAAATGCCCTAGAAATTCCCTGCCCCCCCCCCCCCCGCCCAGCTCTTCTCATAAGGGAGCATGATGACTGCACTTACCCCAAGGGCACAGGGAGCTCAGGGCGACCTTGCGTTGGCTCAGACGGTGGTGTGCCTTTAAGGCCCGCCCGACTGACCCGTCTGAGTGAGACGGCTGACTGTGTTCTGCGACGTTTCTCTGCAGACCACCGATGAGCGGGTCCAGCTGACCGACATACGACCCGGCCGGTGGTACCAGTTCCGAGTGGCAGCTGTCAACGTGCACGGGACCCGGGGCTTCACGGCCCCCAGCAAACACTTCCGCTCCTCCAAAGGTCAGTCTCGCCCCGTAGACCCCAGGCTCACCCCTGGGGTGCAGAGCTGTGCTGTCCGTACTGTTGGTCGGCAGGTGGCTCTTCTTGACACGGTGGTTGCCCTGAGTGTGAGTTAATCTCTTACGCTTCATCACATCCAGAGTTTAAACCTGGGGTCCCTGTGCCATTGCAGTAATATTGTTCCTTTCTTATCTCGTTGCTGTTGGAAAGCCTCTGCAATCCAGCTAATACGAAGGCTGTGACCTGACAGGTGAGTTTCGTGTGTGCGCTGGGAGGACGTCCCAGGACTCGGTACGGATCATGCCTCCATGCGAGCTTTCTCTCCGGCTGTGGGCTGTGCGCCCTCTCTGTGCACTACGTCTGCTGTAGGATCCCAGGTCGCGGCGTGGGGCTAGTGAGCCCCTTCCCGGACTCGCCCACTGTGCTCCTCCTCCGTGGAAAGTGGTTGAGCTGGATTTCAGAGAAAACGCTTGTGATGTTAGTGAATGATGTAAGACGTGTCCCCTCAGCCCTGTGTCTTTCGTTACGGGAGGGTCGGAACTTTCTGTTCTCACTTGCCCTTTCTCTTGTCGCCTCTCTATGTCATTTTGCAACCCTTTGTCGATGACCTCGCTGGCCTCAGAATTGGAAAGCTTGCAACAGAAGCCATTTAATATTTGGATTCTATTATTACACCTTACATTGTATACTTTTTTAAAAAGATTTTATTTACTTGACCCACACACAGGTCACAAGCAGGCAGAGAGGCAGGCAGAGAGAGAGGGGGAAGCAGGCTCCCCGCTGAGCAGAGAGCCCGATGTTGGGCTTCATCCCAGGACCCTGAGATCATGACCTGAGCCGAAGGCAGAGGCTTAAGCCACTGAGCCACCCAGGCACCCCATGTTGTACACTTTTAACTTTTAAAAAGACCTTTTAGGAAAGGAAAGGTGCGTTTTTTTCCCATCCACAGAGGCATGTGCACTGAGCAAATTTGAAAGGGCCACTAGAGACCTCAATCCTTGTCTTGAGACCGTGTGTGCAATTGGTCTGACGAGTTAGGGAGGCGAAGGAGAGAAATCACAGCAGTGGGTTCAGAGGTGAGGGTCCGTCAGAGGCCCGAGAACTCTTCGCCTTGGTGTCACGGTTCAGATGCGATGCAGGCATGTTGTGGTCGGTTGTGTTCCCTTCTGCTCGCTCGCCTGGTGCCGTGTTTTCGGGTCACGGCTGCAGAAACGGACAGCAGGCAGAGGCCATGGCTGGCCTTTGGAGACAGATGTGGAAAATCTTTAGGGGATCTGGGCAGAGCCCCACTGACCGTTCCCAGGGTCAGTCATGTGGCTGCCAGCTGCCTCAGAGGCCTCCATTCTGAGCAAGTCACAAAGCCTTGCTGCCCCGATGCCTCTGGTATATCTGCACACCTGAATGGTCCAGAAGTAGAGCTGCACCCCTCAAGTTGAGAGGGGCTTTTGTTGAATGAGAAAGCACCGTGCTGGGGAAGCCCAGCATTCACCAGGACACTCTGTTCGATTTCCTCCCTTTCCAAGCACGCCCAACACCGAGCCTTCCAAACTCTCGTCCTTGCTGTTTTTGCAAACTAAAAATGTCTGCGCAGAATTCACAGTAGAGCTCTACGCTTTTGCCCGTGAAGAGACATCACGGGATTGTGGGAATGGAAGAGATCCGCTAAATGACTGAGGACATTTCCTCCAGGATTTGTCTAAAGCAGCCTTGACCGTTGACAAGATGGCACCACATCCTTTGTGACCTTACTCAGATCTCATTATATGGAGAAATGGGGCTCATTGGGAAAACAGTGTTTGACAGCATTAGTGAAATAGAATGATCATGCCATTAAATTCAATTCCTCTTACGTGTACAGCCCACGCTGTACGTTTCTGCTACATGTGGACATGTGAACTACCGCCGTCCACTCCTAGAACCCACCAGGAGCCTTCATGCCTTCCTGGGGGAACTTTAAAGTAGAAACAAAGTTAGTTTTGAGTCTTTCCCTTCTCATCACTTGTGTGTCATTCCCTTTGCATTAAACGAACATTTGTTGAGTGCTTATGGGTGTCAGGCACTGGTCTAGGCACAGGGGATAACGAATGAACAAAAGGAGAAAAGTGTCTGCTTTTTTGGAACACACACACACTTGGGCCAATCGGGAGTATGAGGAAAGAGTCAGCAAGATTAATAAGTAAAATACTGTTGTATGGCAGGGTAGGTAGCGACAACTCATGATAAAAAGAAAGAATAGAACATTGGAGATGTTGTGGAGGGTGTATTTTGTTGTTAGTTTTAGGGAGGGTGGACAGAGGTTTTGGTGAGAAAACGATGCTGTGGAAAGGAGGGGGAAGAGTAAGCCTCGTGCCAGTTTGAAAGAAGAGCATTTTGGTTCCTGGAAGCAGTTGGTGCAAAGGTCCTGAGGCAGGAATGAGCTTGCCATGTTTGTTGAAGAGTTGAGCAGTGGAACAGGGCAGGTGAGCTGGAGATGAAGTGGGTTTGTTGGGTCTTCATCGCCTTTGTAAAGAGCACGGTTTTTATGCTGCGTTAGGTACCAGGAACCGCTGAGAGATGCTGAGCAAAGAACATGATGTGACTGAGAGTTTAGTGGGGCCTCCCCAGCTGTTGTATGAACAGGAGAGAAGAGGGGAGAGGACATGGAATCAGGGATGCGGCGGAGGCCTCTGCAGCGTTCCTGGTCGAAGGTGATGGCCATTTGGATGAAGTCAGGAGTGAGCCATGCGGGGGACACACGTGGGGGAGGGTACAGCGGACAGCACCTGAGATGTCGCCAGTGGCTCGCAGGACATGCGGAGGACGCAGACTGGCTGTAGGGCTCCCTTGTCCCAAACTCCTGGAGGAGCAGCATTAAGATGGAGATCCCGGGGAGAAGAAAGAGCGGCAGGGGAAGACCCCGTGACTTCAGAAGGGGCGCGACCACCTCCACGTCAGTGTGACTGCTGTCTCGGGCCCCTCCTGCAAACGGCCTTCTCTTCTCAGGAGCAGAGGCACTCGGTGGAGGGACGTGCGGAGAAGGTTGCAGCCGAGAAGCACGAGCGAACCAGCTCTTGAGGTGAAGCCACAAACACGACGTGGTTTCTAGCTTAAGCTTTCCCCGGTCACGCACGAAGACGCTTACTGAGCGGCTGGGACCATTGTAGAAGGGGGTGACGTGGGCTGCCCAGCTCAGAAAATTCTGGAAGTCATTGCACTGTTCATTTAATGTGAGAGAGTTTTACGTAATGGAAGTTAAGTCCCAATAAAGTCGCTTCGACAGTTTTCCCCCAGGAAGTTGATGAGCTTGTGTAAATGCGGAACGGCATGGTGCCGTCTCACAAGTGGTTACCTACCCTTTACACAAGTCGTGCAGGAAGTTTTCCACCGTCGAGCAGAATTATGCTTGTCCCACCATGCCACGACGCATCTTGGCCGGACCGTAGCAGAACCTCTTATGAATTCTGCACCGGCACGTCCGGTTTGCAAGGCTACGAAAGCGGCCGTCTAGCACGCGCCCCACACTGACATGTGCGGGAGTACGGACACGGGGTGTATTTGTAGAGCCAGGAATAGAACTTTGTACCAGAGGCCGTCCTGCTTCAAAAAATGTGCATTTTCATTTCATAAAAGCCCATTTATCGCTGCCGTGCCCCAGAACGGAAACTGTACCATTGTGAGTCCTCTAGTGGCTTACAGTGGCTTTGGGAAAGACTGATTGCTTCTCAGATGATAGCCTGTGCGACGGGTTCGGGTGTTTGAGTTAGGTGGAGGGCCGGCCGTGGTGATTTAAGTCTGGGTCAGGGGAAAGGGGAAGAGATTTTTTCCATCTACAATAAACGCTTCTCAAAATAAAAGGAAAATCAAATAGAGAAAAAAATGTGATAACATAGGTTTCATTTCGTTTGTCCTTTCTGACTGGTATTCGTGGCCATGATTCTGATTTTCGTGGAAAAGCCAAAGTTCTTGCCATTCTCTTCTTAACGGTTCTGTTTAAATACAGAATTAGTCAGTGGTTTGCCAGGATGGGCGGACTATTAACGAAGTTAATGTCCTTCTAGCTCGTGTATTTTCCCGTAACTTCATCCTAGCCCCTTAGAATGCTGACTTTCCCAGAAAATTCTGAGTTGTACATAGATTGGTAATTCAGTTTCACGTGTTCGCCTCCCGGTGAATACCATTTTTGTCGTCAGTGCCCAGAAGACAGGCATGACTATAAAATGGAGATAATCAGTCATGCCTGCTGGTAGCAGAAAGCCCAAAATAGAGGTTGGGATCATTCCTGTATTTACTTATTTAAATTTTCTACTACCGTTCCCCCAGGACTTAAGAAGGAAAGTCAACGTTAAGAAGTAAAATTAGGAGTAAGTCCGTATCCTAATGTCTCTTTCTGGTTTTCGTCTCTTTCTTTGGAAACCAGAAGAGGTAATGCTTCCCAAAGGAGAATTACCTTCCCAGGTCACTGCTGGCTACCGAGCCGCCCGATCGGACGGTCTCCCCAAACTCTTTCCTGCTCTTGCACTGAGCAAAGCGTAGGAGGCATGTGACCCACGCACGTTTCCTGCGGCAATGGGGCTTCTCCAGACGGCGTGCGAGTGAAAGCTTTGGGTGGAGGTGGCTTATTTTGGAGGAAATCCGGGAAACCGGGTAGGTAGGAGGTGAAGGAAGACGGGACAGAAGGAAGAGGATGAAAACCTGTGTTGTCATCCTGGCTGCCACCGTGGGCGACCACAGTTCCTTCCCTTGGGGACGCGGGAGCACACGCAGGTGGTCTCCTGGCACAGCGGTCCTGCAGGTGGACCGAGCCTGCTCGGGGCCGGGTGAAGGCGCAGGGAAGGGGCCGGCAGACAGAAGTTGACTGTGCGTGTCCTATTTCAGGGCAGGGCAGGGATGGAGATTTGGGACCCTGGGGGGTCGGCAGTGGGTTTAGTCCACAGCCACAGCATTCCTGTTACAGGCGGATTTAGGACAGTTCCAGTCGTGGTTTAAAATCAATAAATGACCCTTGAATGAAAGGAATGCCCACATGAGTGCATTCCAGTCCCCTTCCTGTGTCCCACAGCCATGCTACCTGCAGACACACAGCCTCTCCAGCCTCGCCTGTGACCTTTCCCCTGACACCCCCGTCCCAGCAGCCGCTGGCTTCCTGTGACGTCTGTAGGACTTCTAATGAGCACAGCCCCCAGGCATGGGAGCAAACCACCCAGAGGGACAGTCATACCTACAGAAAATGCACTTTTAGGCTTCCCTGCCATATTTGCTTCTCTTTTTCAGCAAATCGGTGTTTCAGGTTTCCTCAATCATGTCGTCACTCACCAGCGAAAGAATGCGTTCATGTTATGTAAGCAGTGTTGCTACTATAGATTGCTAAGTCTTCGTACCTGTGCCAAAACACTGTTTACAAGTTGGCCGAATTGGGGACAGAGTGCGTCTGCCTTTCGCCGTGACTTCTGTATGTCAGTGTACAGTGACAGAAAAAAAGACTTCTAATTTTCTACGTGGTACAAAGGAAAATATGTTGGGTTTCTTTGTTGTTGTTGTTTTTTTTTTTTTTGCATGTTGCTAAAAGCCGCCAACATTTCTTTGGATGTTTGTGACCAGTCAGTATCCATTTAGCTTTCTGAAATCACAAACGTTAAAGGGAACCTAGAAGGAAGAATGTTAAAAATCCACGTTGCATTGTCATTGAGCTAATACACCGTCTTTAGCGATGATACTCACTTCCCTCCCAGTTCAAGTTTCCTTCTCCATCTCTTGTCTCCATTCCCCACGGGCACAGGAGCCATTCACCAGGAAAAGCAACAGACAGCACTGTTTTCCGAGCTCAGGAGTCCCACACGGGCTGGTGTCCCATGCGTACGGTGCACAGGGTCGGTAAACCGAGAGCAGACGTCCTCTGGGGCCATATAGCTCCCTGCTGCGGCGTGGGGACCCTCGACCCCGCATGCCGCTCCCCGCGGCTGTGTGACCATCCTTTCCACCGCGTGCGACTCCTGGGTGCACGTGTCTGCAAACTGTCGAGTACCTTGAAACCTGCCACCCACAGTGTAGCTTCTGCAGCTTTTCAAACTCTTATGAGCTGTGTGTCTGGATGCTGAAGGGTGATTCCTGTTTTTTGAATGATGGAAGAAAAATGGTCCCAACTGCTGAGTCCGGACAGGAAAAGAAACGCTAAGTATTCGAACCAGCCATCTAATTCGGTTGTCGAATGTGTAAGTAGTTCTACCGTTGCTTTAAAAATGTATGTGTATGTGGTGATTCATTTGTCATCTCCGTGCTGTTTGCATACTGGTTCCATTGGCCACCAAACGTTCAGGAAAGAATGAAACCTTAACCTCCCCAGAGGAAACCCAAATATTCCGTCTTCCGTGGCTAGAAGCGCCCCATGTGATCGTTAATAAAAGGAACTATTTTTGTCCAACACGAACCCTGGCTGTTCACGCTAAGTGATTGATAGAGCTCGCACTGGCCATCGTAGATCAGTAGGAAAAGCTCGCACAGCCTTCCCAGGCCAGTTTCTTCGGAAGCGCGCGTCCTTTCTGCGTTCTGAGACGTGCGTCCACAGAAACTTGGGGAGGTCACACACAGGGAGTGCAGGGCGGCAGAAAGGGTATTGAGATGGGTGAGAAGTGCTCTGATTCAAGCTTGAGCCGGAGGGCTTGGACAGCATTGGTCCACGCTCTACAACATTCAGCTCCATGCTCAGTTTCCCCGTCGGAAACATGGGAGCGAAACTCCAAAATTTATGCCACCAAGTACAAGCACACATTTATAACATTCTGAGACGGTGCCTGTGTCACGTTTCAGGAGCCACTGGTGTCCCTGCTTTTGGGAGACCGGCTCAGGGATAGGCACTGTATGGCCCATCGTCCAAATCTGGCTTGCTGCTTGCTTTTACAGATAACATTTTTTTGGCACGCAGCTCATTTGTAGACGTCTTTTCCCTGCTGCTTCTGAGCTACCGCTGCAGTGTCAGGTGGTTGCCACGGAGACTGTATGGTCTGCAAATCTGGAAGTTTCCTTTACTCAGCCCCCGACCAAAAGACGTTGTCAGTCCCTGTGCTAGACCATTACAATGGACACTTTCCCCACAAAAGGGCTTTGTGTATTTTCCTTCTGTCGGCACTCTGGCCCGTGGTCATGATGAAGACATAGAACATGGGTGGATGTGTGGCATGTGTAGGCTTCTTTGTAGAATCTCAGCTTCCTCTCCCCGCCCTCCTTTTCAGTCTCCCCACTCTGCTGCCACTCTTGACTTGAATGACCTTGGGAAAGTCACTTTACGTCTCTAACCTGAAGACCTTCCCAGTTTCTTAAAAAAAAGTGCCAAATAAATAAATTGTAGAATCCCTTAGGGATTTATTAAAATGTAGCTCTTTACATATATATTTTTTTTTTCACAAGCAGACTTCCAAGTAGACATGTTAAAATTTGAATGCAATGAAGACATCATGCAAACTGAAAGAAAGGGTTCTGTGTGATTCAGCAAAGGGACTATATTTTCCTTTGTGATGCAGGGAGCCATCCCACAAGGCAGGGCATGGCTTGACTATGGGAATTTTCCGACTGACAATGAAATCTCTCCAGATTACAGAGATAGGGCAGGCTGCCGCCCTCCCGGTGTCCGCAGCACATGAACGGACGAATGAATATTTGGTTTACGGAGGACAGTCAGGCCAGTAACCAGGATCTGCCATTGTCTTTTGCTTCGTAACTTGAATTGTGATAGTTTGGGGGTGTCTGGGTTACAGAAGGAGTCTTAGTGCAATGCAGAGGAAGGGGGATGGCCTGGAGTCTCTTATTTCAAGCCCGAAAGAGGTTCCCCTCGGATTTTGCCGTTTACTTTTTGGTCTTGGTAGGATTCTCCCACTCCGGGCGGCGGGATTCCAACCTGGCGGTGGAATCTTATTCGCCTTACAAATCAATGCCGACAGTTAGGAAACGTTTTTTTCCACTCATCTACGCATTTGGCGACTGTTTCCCGAGCGCCGACTACGTGTGTGGGGCCCTCTTCTCAATGCTGGGACTACAGAAGTGAACAAAACGGATGAAACAAGTCTTCTCCTCATGGACCTTTCGTTATCGGGAGCGGAGTCAGACAGCAAAGAAGGCCATAATCAGTCCGTTGCCGTAAGGGCTGTGAGCACAAGGACGCAGAGGGGAGGCCGAGAGGAGCACCCACGTCCCGTGGGACCGAAGGGACGTGCAGCGGAGCGGGGTTGAGCAGCGGCCGTGAATCGCGGAGAAGGCGGTGGGGGTGGATAACAGGAGCGGGGCTTCTTCTTGGCCTCCCATGTCCAGGCTGAGGGAAACTCGTGTCTTTCAGCTCGTGCAGAAAGGAGTCAGGTGCACGCCGCCTGCTTTCCGGCCACCGGGCGCGATGCTTTCCCAGTACTGGCCTGCCGAGAGATCACCTACTTCACAACTGGCCTGCCGAGAGATCACCTACTTCTCTTTTACGTCGAGAATAGCTTACATAAAACGTGTAAATACATATTTATGTATATACAGGAAATACACACATGCAGGACTCCCCATATGTGCTCGTCCCTGTGCGCGTCTTGGGCGCTCCCAGGAGGTTCCTGACCTGGACTGTGTCAACCACCCGGTGGAGAGCGTCATGAAACGTGCTCGGGATTAGGCACTCCCCTGAGAGAGCAACTGTGAAACGTTCTTCTTTTTAGAACACGAAGCGGTCAGCCAAACCTCCAGTCCTTCCTTACCCATCGCAGAGAAAAGCAAGACATTTTTAATAATAATCCATGTTTTCATCATTCCCAGAGCAGGAACGACCCTGACAGTAAGAACATGCGTATTTTTCCCTCGGTCATCTTCGTTTCAAGTTAGATACAACTTCCTTGCGCTTGTGACACAGATGGTATTATAATTCCAATTATTGACGGCATCTCTCTGGTAAGGCGTTTTAAAACGAGACCATCTGTATGTGATTTGCGGTGAGCAGCATCTACGCGTGCTCCCTTGGTGGCGGAGAAGGGAGGTACGACCGTCTAGCTTTGGCATATTTTGTCGTCTTTGTGTGTGTTGTGTATTTAAAATGGGGATTTGTAGAGTCGTCATTCCAGAGCCTCGTCTGTCTCTTGACAGCCGAGAAGGCTTCGGTTCCTGTGACAAGCCAGAAATGCTGACGTGACAAACATGGGTGTTCTCCGTATGTCATCCAATTTGTCATGTAGATGTAGCAAAAAGGCTTTATTTTTGCTGATCTCCCTTTGGGGCTCTGGTGGCATCAAGGACCAAAAGCTCCAGGACCACTAAGATGAAAGCTGTTACTGGTGCGAGCTGCGTTTCTATCTTTGTCTCCCCAAAGTTTTCACAGGCAGGTCTTCTTTGCTGACCTGTGGAATGTCAGCCAGCCTATATGGAATTTCACCATGTTTCGGAAATGATCTTATTTAGTCGAGAGAGTGTGTGTAAATGGGGAGGGGCAGAGGGAGGGGTACAGGGAGAAAGAACCTCACACAGACTCCGTGCCGAGCGCAGAGCCCGGCGCAGGCTGGATCTCGTGACCGTGGGACCGTGACCTGGGCCACAACCGTTAGTCAGACGCTCGACAGACTGAGCCACACAGGTGCCCTCAGTGTTACCATGTCCTATCTAGATGCATCAGTTCTGGTACAACGAAAATTCAGCTGGGTTATAGTTGTATGCAAATGCCTACAGGGAGCCTTCTGGATTGCAAATGTGGCCCAAAGAAGCGCATCTTACTGTTTTGTGTCCGTGTCTTCATGTGAGGCTTACTGAGGGGTTGTATGTGTTCGCAGCTTTTCTCCGCGGAAAGGGCAGTGCTCATCTGTTGGCCTCGGAGTCCTTAGCCATCCGAGGATACGGGTTTTGCTGTCGTCTCGGTATTTGAGTTGCTTTGTCTTTCTCCTGCATTTCAGACCCGTCTGCACCCCCCGCCCCGGCCAACCTCCGTCTTGCAAATTCCACCATGAACAGTGACAACACCATGACCGTGGCTGTGGTGTGGGACCTCCCCGAGGAACCAGACATCCCCGTGCACCACTACAAGGTGTTTTGGAGCTGGACAGTCAGCAGCAAATCCCTTGTCCCCACGAAAAAGAAGCGGAGGAAGACCACGGAGGGGGTAAGTGGGCACGAGAAGGAAGAGTGGCGTCTTCCGGCGCGGTGTCCTTGAACTCAGGGCCGCGGATTGGAGGGTGGCCTCTACTGAGCTCAGGGAAGGAAAGGGTGAAGGAAAGCTTCCCGTCCCTCTCGTTTGGGCCGAAGACGTGCAGAGAATGGAGGGCCAGCCCAGAAGTGTGGCCTTTGGCTTTTTAGGTGAAAACAGCCGAATTTAGCTCATTGAGCGACTCCTATCCAGATGGCAGCTGCAACTCCATAGAGGCAAGAAACAGAAGCCATTTGGTATTGACTCTCCAGTCATAGGAAATGATAGAACTCAAGACGTCCTTTACCTTTAGGTTTTCTTTGAGATCCTTATAAGTCGACGAGCAAAAGTCTGCATCTTTCCTGTCATGGCCGATTTTCTTCTGTAAGCTAATCAACTCAGAAAACACATGTTTGACAATATATTGCTCTCATTGATTAAAAGAACTTGGAATGGTTTATTTTCCAGATGCCAAGAAGTAAAGTCTCCACTGAACCATTTTCTGAAATGAGATTTCTATGGGAGTGAACATTTGGCATTGTGTGAAATTCTTAGTGCACGGAAAGGAGTTCCTTGGTTTCCTTTATTGTTGTTGGAAAACTTACATGAACAACTACCCCCTTATGTAAGTTAGAAAACTTACATAAACTTGAATTTAAAAAGCTGATTTCTATAAAAAAATACATCTGAAAATATTTTTTTAAAAAGATAAGACTTTTTTTTTCCCCAGCAGTGAAGATTCCAGTTTCTGTGCCATTTAAATTATAAAAAAAAAAAAAAAAGAAAGAAAAAAAGAAATGTGTCCAAAAGTTCGCATCCTCGATATTTAGCTGATACCTATTTTGGGTTTATTTTTAAGAAACTTTCTGACAGTTCTGTCCTTTATTTTCAAGGACTTCGCAGTAAGTGGTCATTGGCAATGCATGCTTATCTCATAGGACAACTTAAGGGAACTCACGTTGTGGGATCACAGGGGTTCGAAGCAAGATGTGACCTGTGCAGGGGTTACGGTGTGCACACATGTGTGCACACGGGTACACACCCAGACACCATCAGTCAGCAAACAGCATCACAGGTTACTAGGAAACTTTGCAATATTTATTTCTATTTTATATCAATTAGATAAATAAAATGTGAACAGCAAACTTGAAATCATTAATAGGCCAGAGTAGCCAAAACCGTAGGTCACTGTCTTATCGGTGACTTTCATTTTTGGATTCAATGAAGGCAAGCTCTCGGTTTTGTGGAACCCTAAATTCTCAGTGTTAAAATCTATCCAGTTAACGTTAGGATTGGAAACTGGGAAAATCCAAAAGAACACAAGCAATTATGACATTTTCCTTTTGGGGATTCGTGGGTTCCCTTCACCTAAGATACCATTGCAATATCCTTGGTAAATAAGGAGAAAGGGGGATTTTTTTTCAAGGTGTTCTTTCAAAAGTGTATTTTTCTTTTTTACTCTGGAGATGAGTTCAGGGAGAGAGCTGAGCAATCCAACAGGAAACCCTCTTTAGAAGAAAGTGAGAGTCAGTAGTTTATGCAGATACCCTGTGGGTTGCAGAGGGAGACCGTCCATCACGAGGCCCCGAGAGGGCTTTTCTCGTTGGCGGGACCAGGGGCAGAGCCCGGGCCCCACGGAGTTCCGACCAGTCTCCCCTCAAACACCCGAACAGTGGCACAAAGCCGTCTGTCATTTTCAGTGGGCGATATGCGCACGGGCCTGGCCAGCCCACGGAAAGCCCGTTCTCTCGCTGAAAAGAGATCTCACAAGACCCGAAGTCATGGTCGGGATGCTAAAAGTCCACTGTGGGATTTAAACACGGGAGTTACCGACGTGACTCTGTGTCTGACGGTCTCAGGCTGCACCGTCCGGCCGCAAGCGCCCTACGCGCGGAACACGGGAGGCCTCTCCGCCGGGATGTGTGGCCTGCGGGGGCCTGCCTCAGGGGACGCTTCTAGTCCTTCCTAAATGTCACTTTACATCATAATTACAAGTGTCCTTACACACAGACACTTGGATGAGGGCTTGACACTAACAACGATGATGACTAAAAAGTGTTCAAGCATTTTCTTAGGATGATTTTTCTCACTAGCTTTGAAATTCCCTCAGAGAAGATTTAAAAGAAAAACTAAAGAAACAGGGAATATCGGCTCGTAATTTTTCCAGGTATGTTGCCAACATGAGCTTGGTCAGCGTGTGACAAACCCATGTCTTTCCTCTGGGGGGTGGTGTCTAGCGTGGGAGGCGACAGAATTATCCACTCCTATGGTATTGGAAAGGATCCAGTAATCCGATAAGGAACCATTTCCCGAAAAAGAGGTCTGGCCCTTCTGTGCAATGTGTCTGGATGCCGAGTAAAACCGCATTCTCAGACGCTCAGGAGGGAGAGATGGTGCAGGCTTAGGGAGCAAGGCCTCCGGCGGCGGCCGCCGGGCTCTGGGACGGAGGGGCCGGGCAGGGCAGGCTCATAACGGGCTTCGCGCCTCTTGTCTCCCGTGCAGTCCCGGCATTCCGTGCTCCTGGACCGACTGCAGCCGGACTGCGGCTACAGCGTGGAGCTGCAGGCCATCGCGTACTGGGGCCAGACGCGCCTGAAGGGGGCCAAGGCCTCCCTGCACTTCACGCCCACGCACGCCACCGGCCACAGTAAGTGCCGCGAGCTTGTCGCCGTGGGGCGGGCATGGAAGCTGGGTCTCGCCCGGATGGGGGGAGAGGGGCGGAGAGAGGGAGAGAGAGGTTTCCTGAGCCGGGAAATGTTGCAGGCGGCAAAGCCACAGTGCCGAGCTAGGCGGCCGCTGGGACGACCGTGTCGGACAGGGTCACCCCGGAAGCTTCTCCTCTGGTTATGTACTGAATATGCGATATATTGGTGTCATAATGGAAATCTAACAAGAAAACTTAAGTCTCCGAAAAACGTGACAGGTGGCACGACCCATTTCCACGGCTGCTCCACGGCTGCTCCCCGGCGCTCACCCTCCCTTCTGGAGCGGCCGCTGCACATCCCAGGGACTATGTCATTCCCCTGTGCAGTTTCCTAGTTTCCGCTTTTCCTAAACTAGTATGTCAGCCCCACACTGTGCAAAGAAAAAGGAGAGTCCCACGTGGCACTCGTATCGGAGCCAGAAAATAAGTGACTTTCTTGTGTCCGGCTTTGTTCACGAGCGGGGACAGGTTAGAGCCGCAGCGGCAGGGTTTCCGGGAACGGGCACGTGAGAGGAGCGTGTGATGTCGATTCCCTGGGAGCAGAGCCCCGAGCTGTCCGCCTTTCATCCTGGGTCTGGTGCGGAGGGTAGGAGAGCGGGCGGGAAGCTTGTCTGAATCTCGGAAAGGCGAGCCCAGCTCTGCGGAGTTAGACACAGTCATCGCCCGTGATCACCTTCCCCCGCCTGGAAACATCAGATTGAACGAGCAGCTGTTTGATATGAGGCTTTCAAAAAAGTTCTAGAAACAGAGCGTCCTAGCTGCCTGAGAAACCAGCTCTTTGGAGAGTAAATGTGTTTGAAACAGTCTTTGATTTTTCTGTATGACTCGGGGCATAACACAACTTTTACCTGAAACTTCTCATAGAAACTTTTCTATATGTTTAGCAACTTAGGCTGATTTTTTTCAGTCCTGTCATCCATCTGTTCCTCTCCCTGAAGGGCTTGGCTACGAATTGCATGACTGTGTCTAGTGATGGGGATGCCTACGTGCTGGACTCTTACGTAGGAACACAGGTGGGCTACAGAGTGTGTACAGTGCACAGACCAGGAGGGCACGTCTAGCTTGTGTGTCATGCGTTCGTGTACATGTGCTCGTGCACGCACACACACACACCACATGCACACACGCACACACACACCCCACACACATGCACACACATGCACACACACACAAGCACACACAAAGACACATGCATATGCATGGACACCCAGGTGCACGCACATTACTGCAACACTAGATGCATTCCGAGCTTTGCCTCATGCTGAGTTTGGAAGATAACCATGTCCACAGGATCACGGGAGCCTCCATCTGTTGCACACGCAGCCGTGGGGAACCATGGAAGCAGAAGACACGAAGGTGGTGGTGGGAAAGGAGAGCCGGGAAGAGCGGGGAGGGCGCCGTGGGCCCCCGAGGCACAGGCATGAGCCTGTATGAGTGTGGAGTGCGTGTGAGCTCCGAGACCAGAAAGAGCACCGAGCGTGCAGAGAGGTCACACTCCTCCCATGGGGGAGAAGGAAGGAAGGAAGGGGAAGTGGGAGGCAGGGCTATCCCTGAGTCACATCCAGGACTGTGTGCTGCTAACTCCCCCTGTCTGCTGGCCGGACCACAGCCTGAGTGCCTGAGCCCCGTACTCAGCTGTTAGCTTGGCACTTGCACTTGGAGGGTGAACAGACAGGTGCTCAGACAGCACACCTGCTCCTCTCCCGGGCTCTCCTGCGGTAAACAGGTGCTCAGATGGCACGCACCTGCACTTCTCCTAGGCTCTCTTACAGTTAACAGGTGCTCAGACTAACAGGTGCTCAGCACACCTGCTCCTCTCCCGGGCTCTCCTGCGGTGAACAGGTGCTCAGACTAACAGGTGCTCAGCACACCTGCACGTCTCCCAGGCTCTCCTGCTACAGATGGCTTCACGCTTCATCCTTCTGTTCACACCAGAGCCCAAGACACCTTCTTCAGGATTCTCTTTCCTTTTTCCAGAAATTCCATTCTTTAAAAAGCTGTTCTGTCTCTAATGTCAGATTGCACGTGGGATCTGTGAAATTCTTTGCCATGTTTAGGCCATTCCCACCTCTTTCTTAGAATTAAAATACTGTCCTGATTTGTATTTGTCTCCACTCTCTCTTAACTACCCGTTTTGTAGATGGCAGCCAACTCGTGCTTTAGAAATACTCACCATGTAACGGGTCTGTCCCCCTTCTGCCTTCTGTCACCTCTTCGTCTTCTCCCCAGAGTTCGTCCTTTACTGCTTCCCCGTTGTCCCTCCCCAGCTTCCTGCTCAGACCCAAATCCTTCAGACCTTTTGTTCGTCCGGGACTTCATCCGTCGTGTAAAGTAAGTTTGCCTTTTCGTGTCCTGGTTGTTCCGGTAAACAACAGTCCTTCCCCATGAGAAACTGGCGTGGGCCTGCAGACTGCCATGACTCGTGTGCGCTCCCACAGCTGAGAACAAGGAGGGAAAGACTCTGAGCTCAGCGTCCCCTTCGTAGAGGGCTCTCCGGGGCGTCCCTCACCGGGGTCGCGCCCGGACGGAGCTGCGTGGAGGGCTCTGGGGTCCCGCAGAGGCACATCTGGGTTTCTGCACTCCGCCTGCTGCAGCCCCCACAAGCCGGCCGGGGTCAGTGAGACGCTCTTTGACTAGCTTTGTCTCCCACTCTCTCCAGGATGGTCGTAGACCTGCCTCTCTCACGCCTTCAGCCATATGGCACAGAGAGTCCGCTTCCTCGGTCTCGGAAAGACACGTGGTTCCCCGTAAGCAGGAACACATCATGTCTCTCTTCCCCGTCCTCTGTAGCGCGAGGTGGCAGACTCCACCGTGGGTCGAAGCCCAGCGCTTTCCGACTCGGCAAAGAACATCCACCGACCACGTTGGTCACGGAGCAGAGCTGTGTCCGTGGCTGTGCCCCACGTGCACACACAGCGAGCCGTGTCACTGCGTAAGCAGGAATCCGTCTGTGACCTGCAGCCAGAGTCAGCCTTCATTGGACAGGCTGATTCTGAGCGCTAATGTCACTTTCTAGTCCCCTTGTAAAATTCGATAATGTTTCACCCGGTCAGTGAGGGGTTACAACAGTGAACCCCTCAGAGGCCACTTTATTCTGAGGATTAGCTGATGCCTCTCCTGTGGCTTCAGAAAGGTGACAGAGGAGAAGGAAGAAACGCATCGTTCAGATGACCTGGCCCGACGCATGTCGTTTGGTCTCAGGGTGTTCTGTGGAAGAGACAGGCTTCGCCAAGGACTGTGCAGGACGTAGCTGGATGTTTGTCAGGATGTCACATGCTCGTGTTGAAATGCAGTCTCGTGAAGGTTAGGATATGACTTTTCTTCCTTTTGAAAAATATTTATTGATTTAACAGAGAAAGAGAGAATGAGAGAAGAAGCAGAGGGAGCTGCAGAGAGAGAGGGAGAAGCAGGCTTTCTGCCGAGCAGAGAGCCCGATGTGGGGCTCGATCCCAGACCCTGAGATCGTGACCTGAGCTGAAGGCAGGCGCTTAGTGGACTGAGCCACCCAGGCGCCCCTAGTGTATGCCTTGTATAAGAACACTGTAAATTTCATCGCAGACCAACGAGAAGTAAAGAGTAATTACAACTTTATGGTATAAGCAAGGGAAATGACATCGTACAGGAAAGAGGGTAGTAAATGCCAGCATGTACGTTCCTTTTTGAGTTACATTTTCCCAGGTCTACAGGCCACTAGGCGTTTCAGTGACAAAAACCTCCACGTAAGCAGAAGCTGACTGCTCACGTCGTATCATAAAAGGGCCCCTCGGAGGAGGAAGGATGTAAGACGCCTGGCTGGAAATGCAGCTTGCTTCTTGGAGGCAGGAGGACCCTTGGTTTTCTAGCTGCGTGAGGCAGCTGGGGTTTTCTTCTAGTTTTTCAGAGGAAATACGCTGAGGCACTTGATCTGTAAAATTAGAATTTTGACGTTTGAAAAAATAGCGAAGTTGTTCTGTTGTCTCACCTTTGGGACCGGTAGAGTATCCGTCAGACCTCCGATCTTTTCACAACACGTAGAAATGATTTTAGTGCATTTGGATTTGATACTGACGGAGCAGGACTGGCCCTCAGAGCCAGGGCCACGCTCCCAGCACGGAGCCCCACATCTCTGTCCTTTCCGTGTGGCGTGGGGCTCGGCAACCCTACGCGTCTGTGCATTTCAGTAAAGCAACCACATTTCCATCTTGAGATACAGAAAACTACATCCTTATGTGTATGTAATGGAAAGCAAAACTGTCTGTAGGACATAATAAAGTACAAAGGCAAAATTCACGTAGAGATTAGCCACAGTATCTAAACTTTTGCTTATCCTTTGGCAAATTCCCAAAGTCACAGATTATTAAAGGGGTTTCACAAACCATAAGTTCATTTGTGAAAATCGTTAAGTCCTTAGTTACTAGTTAACAGATACTTTTGCTCTGACCAGCAGGATTCTTGACGTCCGTGGTGATCAGGAAAGGGATGAGTTTTGCCCGAGAGCCCTGTGGGTTCTCTGTCTGGACCCAGCCCGTGTGCGCTCCAAGCTCTCTGTGCTGCTGGTTCTCGCTGGGGGATGACCCAGCGCCTCTCACGAAGGAGCCGGTGAGGCTGTGCTTTGTAATAAGCAGAATGAGTTTGGTCTTCAGCGGGCGCGGAAGCTGTGTTCCTTCTCCCGGACCTGACTGGCCATCTCCTCACCGGGCTCATCCTGACGTACACCCTTTTATAATAAACTGGGAGGTAACGTAGTGAGGAAATGTTTCTGAGTTCTGTGAGCCACTCTAGCAAAGTAATCAAGCTTACGGAGTTGGTTGGAACCTCCACTCGATAGCAGGTAGTCAGAGTCACAGGTGACAACCTGGAATGGTGACGAGTGTCCGAAGCGGGGCACAGTCCTACAGGACTGAACCCTTACCCGGGAAGAGCCGGTGCCATCCACAGGTAGATGATGTAGGCGGTATCAGAGGGGGACACCCCCTCCTGACATGGATGGTGTCTGTAGGGGATCTGATGTCATCTTAGGGTACACGGTGTCAGAGGGGGACACCACCCTACACATGGACGGTGTCCATAGGGGATCTGATGTCTGAAGGTAGATGGTGTAGACGGTGTCAGGGGGACACCCCCCGATGTAGATGATGTCTGTAGGGATCTGATGCCGTCTTAGGGTACCTGGTGTCAGAACTGAGCTGAATTGTAGGACACCCCGCGTGTACCTGAGACTGGCCGGTGGTGTGATAAACCCTCAGTACACACGTTGGATTTGGAGCCTCACAAATGGTCTTGGGAATCCAAACATTTATTTCAACTGTTGAAAGCACAACATTGTATGTTAGAAGCTGAGTAACTAAGTGTCCCTTCCCTTTGAATCGTTGTGTAGGTGATCCTGGCGTGTGCTGGTGTGAGGAGTGGTGGGTGGTCAGTGCAGGTGCCCCGCACGTTCCCCGGGCTCCTATCTTCCCAAGCACGCGCACTTCACGGGCCTGTCGGGAAAGGTTCTTATCGGTGGACCTTATGTGCTTCTCAGTCTGGTCTCCTCCCCGGGGCTCCTGGGACTCAGAAAGCAGAAAGTTTGGTGGAGTTTCTAACCATGCCGCTTCCCAAACTACGCATTGGGTAAAGGAGAGATGTGAGGTCAGTGGGACGTTCTGACATCCTTATTATAAAATCCTGTAGCTGATAGCTTGGCTCCGTGAACAGAAGTGGCCCATGATGCATGGGAGAGCGGGAATCTGACGGAAGACGGTGCTGGGGTTACAGCTCACTGTTGCCACGGCTGCACTTGCGTACAACTGGACACTCTTTTTAGTGTTTTTGAACCCCATGGGTTTTCGTTTTGAATATGTGCAGGCTGATGTCACTATCTCGGGGGTCTGTGAACGGTGGCGCACGGGCCACATCCGGCCCACCGCCTGGTTTTGTAAATAAGACGGTAGTGGCCCACGGCCACACCCCTTGTTTGCAGATCTTCTGTGACTGCTTTTGAGCCATCAGGAGAGCTGAGGACTGGGGTGGGACCACGCAGGCCCCGAAGCCAAAACGTTCGCTGTCCAGCCCTCAGTTGAGGGCCAACTAACAGCTGGTTGACCCTGCTCTGTTTCATAGGATGACAGTAAGAACAGAAATAGTCATGCAGAGCCGACAGGTGGGGACAACGGAAGGACAGAGTGTCATACCCAACATGGACAAGGAGAGCCAGCCAGTGCATTCTGAGCGAACGGGGTCTGGAACCTAGTGACGAGGGAGCCTGACAGACTGTAGGGATTAAGAATGGCACAAATGGGAAAGCTGCAGCTGCATGAAAACAGGCAAACGAAGAGAACAGTAAAAGCAGAGCCGGTTACGCCATGAAACCGTGATGGGGAAGAAGTGGCCTGGCCTAGGGTGGTAGAAATCACACTTTGAATCACTTCATTTGGAGGAATGTTTCCTGGTGTCTTGTTCGATTAGAGACTTTCTCTGGGTGCCACTGCTTGTGGGACATCCGAGCTTGGGGTCATTCGGAATCACGTTTACATCGTCCTGGCTTTGCAATATGTACGCGGTAAACACAGTATTACACTGACAGTGGGGGAAAGTCATGTTAAGAAATAGCGGTGAATATGCGTAGGGACCCAGTCTCGTCTTTCCTGAAGCATTCTACTGCAGCCGTCCTAGCCTCTTCTTGTAACTCGTTTCCACAAACACCCTTTGACTGCTTTTCCAAAGCATAGGCACCACTTGCTTGTGAGATGCAAACATCTCCTTCTCTCCTCCCTGTGCTCCCGCCCTGTGCGCGAGCCTTTGGGAGCACTCTCTACTGTGTGCGGGATCACTCGCACGTGTGTCCACTCCCGAAGCATGAGCTTTGTATCTGCAGTCTCTGGCTCACTACCAGACACTTGGGAAGGGGTCACTAAGTACTGACAAGAAACAAGGAGTGAGTGGATGGACGGATGGATGCACCCTTCAGCTCCACTCCCCGTCTGATGTGTCCTTGCACTGCATTTGCTGACCCTTAGTATTTCACGTACAGAGTCGATTGAACATGTAGGGCCTTGTCTGGGCATGGATGTATAATGCTGGGATGTCCAGGAAGAGCTCTCTGTATTGTTCTCAGGCCACGTGGTTTTTTCTTTCTTTTTTTTAATTAACATAGAATGTATTACTTGTTTCAGGGGTACAGGTCTGTGCATCGTCAGGCTTACACACTTAACAGCACTCACCATAGCACATACCCTCCCCAGTGTCCACAACCCAGCCACCCTCTCCCTCCCCCGCTCCCCCGCTCCCCCCAGCAACCCTCAGTTTGTTTTGTGAGATTAAGAGTCTCTTGTGACTTGTGTCCATCTCTGGCTTTGTCTTGTTTCATTTTTTTCCTCTCTTCCCCTATGATCCTCTGTCTTGTTTCTCAGATTCCTCATATCAGTGAGATCATAGCATAATTTCTTTCTGTGATTGACTCATTTTGCTCAGCCTAATACCCTCTAGTTCCATCCACGTTGTCGCAAATGGCAAGATTTCCTTTCTTTTGATGGCTGCATAGTATTCCGTTGTGTATATATCCCCACATCTTCTTTATCCATTCATCTGCTGATGGACATCTAGGCTCTTTCTCTAGTTTGGCTATTGAGACCATGAGGTATTTTCATAGTATTTCACTTATTTTCTTTACAACTACAAAAAATATATATAATGAGGAATACCATTCACACCTGTTTTTTAAGTCAGAGCAGCTGTCCCACCCGGCGACTGTGTACTGATCACAGATTACTTTTGACCCAGAAATCACAGTGTTCTACTCTGTTGCAGAAGAGCAACTTGGGAAAACGGGAAAGAGCACGACGCACGTGCAGCCCCCTTTCCAACGACGACGGCCTGCGCGGCTCCTGGAAATCGGAGCCCCCTTTTATCAAGACAACCAGCTGCAGGTGAAGGTCTACTGGAAAAAGACTGAAGGTACACAAGTGCTCTCTGACAACCGGTTATCTGTGTTAAGTGCCCAGTGACACCAGGGGGCTAGTGCAAGAGTCAGGGTCGAACCATGGTGTGCCTAGTTTTTTGGTTTTTTTTTTTTTTCTTTTTTAAGATTTACTTATTTTACAGAGAGAACATGAGGCTGGGGAGGTCAGAGGGAGAGAGAGAATCTCAAGCAGATTCCATGCTGAGGACAGAGCCCAGTGTGGGGATGGACCTCACGACCTTGAGATCATGACGTGAGCTGAAACTAAGAGGCAAATGCTTCACTGACTGAGCCACCCAAGCGCCCTGCCATGGGGGTGACATAAAGGGAAACAGAACCCGAACAGAACATTTAGATCCTTTTTTTTTTTTTTTTTTTTTTTTAATTCCTGCTGTTCTGAAGTCTGAGTGAACTGCTGCTTCTCTCCCAGGAACCCATACCATGTTTAGAAATCAGCATCGTCGGTCAGCCGGTTGCATTTTGTCATCTCAGGGATGTTAGCCTGTCTTCACTGCTTTCCCAGAAGGCCAATCCTGTCTCCAAAACACTCAAAATACTCATTATTCCGCCCTATAAAGTTTTGTTCTAAATGAGTTTTTCGTTTAAAAAAAGACACACAACCCAAATAATTTGGGAAATAGAGAAAGAAGTCACTTATTTCAGTATGGTCTCCTAGAAACAGTATTTTGGCAGATGTCTTTTCAAAAGTTTCCTACACTTCTGTTCTTCCTTCAGTTGTTTTATACACACACACACACACACACACACAGGTCCATATATGTATGTAAAACATACACATTTTCATATAATGTAGGAGCATTCTGCACTATCCTGTATTTCTGTTGCCCTGTTTAACTCACTTCTGTGTACGGACACACCACAATATCCTAATACACCATCATCCCACTACAGCAAAACTCCTGGGTGTCTTCAGAGTTTCCATTTTATAATTAATACTGCAAGCCAGATTTACCCTTGGAATTAATTCTGTTTTGAGGATTTATTTGAATAGCTGTCTTTAGGATAAATTCATTTTCTTTATTCTAAAGATTTTTGCGTGCATTATCGAACTAGTATTTTTGGAATTATTTGATGTACATTTCCATGTCTATCACTCATATGCTTGGAAACAAAGGAAAGACAGATTGTTTCCAGAGTTCACTTTTAACAGTTCTTCAAGTTCTCCTGAAGTACGGTGTTACACAGAACGTTGGTGTTGGAGGGCCGCCTGGGTGACTAAGTTGGTTGAGCGTCTGACTCTTGATCTCAGCTCAGGTCTTGGTCTTAGGATTGTGAATTCAAGCCCCACATTGGAACCCATGCTGGGCACGGAACCTACATGAGCCAAAAAAAAAAAAAAAAAAAAAAAAAAATATTGGTGCTGGGGTTCTTTTTGTTCCAGAATTTTTTTCTAAGGTGCTGACATCCATTCTGCAGCTAAAATAATATTACAATTAATATTAATGTCTTATGACTCTCATACATTAATTAAAACTAAATTCCATTTATTCAATATTATTTATTAAAAGTTATTCATTCATATATCCCTATTCATAAGCATAAGTTTTAGGATCATTATTAAATTACAAAATTAATTTGATCTATTATGTTTACTGATTTTAGGTTAAAACTGTATCAGTAGTAAAACATTAATATTGAAACTATAAATATATAATGGAATACAAATGTACGCATTGAGAGTACATCTTAAGCATACAAGAGCATGAAAACATGAACGTATAATGAAATACAAATGTCAGCATTGAGAATACTTCTTAACCGTACAAGAGCAACCACTGCCTCCGTGACCTCTAAACTTGAAGATCTGTCTTGCTGATATTTGAAATGTTTATCACTTGGAACCATACCGCGCACATGGGGCCTCTCGAGTGCACGAGATCCAGGGAGCGGGAAACGACCTCATTCTGTTGGGGAAGCCATACTTCATGCAGGGCTAGTCTGCCCTAGCCCTGTGTGGAGCTCCACCGATGGGTCTTTTTAGCCGGGGCTGAGGATTTAGTTTGCCCCGGTGGGGGGCTCTGCAGCACAGGGCTGCTGGGAACACAGGTCTTTGATGCACATGTTCTCCCGGACAAGGGGGATCATGGGTGACTGGAGCATGTAGAGCTTTGGAAGACATGACACTTTCTCACAGTGGTTGCAGCTTCCATTCCCACTCTCAGGGCACGATCGTCCCCGGTGCACCCCCCCTCTCTCTGCCACGTAGAGTTTCCATCTTTTGAGTTGAGCAGTTCTGGGACCTGCGTCTCGATGGCTCCATGCTGTTTGATTGAGTTTTTAAGCTGTTCAGCCGCACTGTCCGTCCTGCAGGAGGACTTTACACGTTGCATATAGGTGTCACCTGCCGGTTCCCTGGTTTCAGCGTTTTCTCCTTGTGTGAGCGATCCTTCCTTCCTTCCTTCCTTCTTTCCTTCCTTCCTTCCTTCCTTCCTTCCTTCCTTCCTTCCTCAGTGCTTCTGCGTTGTAGAGGGGACCCATTCATCATTTTGTTTCTCTGGGTGACAGCTCTTGCTGTCCTGGTTAAGGATCTTTGCTTACACAGGGTCACACAGATCCTCCCCTCACGTCCTGGAACTTGGACCGCTTCATCCTTCTCTCTGGGGCTGTCTTTCCGCCTGGAACTGAGTTTATGTGTCGGGCTCACTGCTCCTTTACGCTTCTGTCCCTCCTGAGCTGCAGCTGACAGAGCAGCCTTTATTTAACGAGGACTCTCCCCAAATCTCTGGGCTGCCGCCCCAGCCCTACATCACAAATATGGGCAACTTATCTTTTCAATGTTCTGTGGAGTCATTTGGCATTTTTCCCCTCCCAACTTTCTGGCATTGCCACGTTGTCTTAACTACTATAAATCTGTAAATATTTTTAATCATAGTTCTTCAGTTTTACTTCATTTTCAAGTTGTCTTGACTGTGTTGCGTCCTTTGTGCTTTTATATCCGTGTTTATATTAATCTGTCAGTGCCCACAAAAACCTTGTGAGATCTCTGTTCAAATTACAGTGAACATATGGTAACGACTGAGAATTCACATCTTAAAAATCTCGACACTTGACGTATCACTTTATTCCAGTTTTTAAAGTTTTCTCTCAACAGTGATTTATAATGTGTAATGCAGAGGCTATAATAGTTCTAATAGGATTATTCTAAGGTGTTTGTGTTTATTGCGATCTCATTCCATACATGCACACTTTTCCTCAGTTTTATTTTCTAACTGTGGCTGTCATACAGATAAATACATCCTCTTTCAATGTCTTGATGCCAAATCGGACTCTCTTTTGTTATATTCCCTTGCTCACTGCATTTCCTTTGATGATTCTTTCCCATTTTTCCATAAAAGCAACCATGTAGCCTGTGCATAATGAGAATGTGATATTTTCCTTCCCAGACCTGGGACCTTTTCCTTCTCTCCCTTGCTGTAACGCTGACTGTGACGTTCAGTGCGGGACGCCATAGGAGTGATCCCTGCAGGCGTGACGTTTGTTTTTTATTTTTGACTCCTTCATTTGTGTTTGTTCAAAGCGGAGATGAAGCAGAAGCACTGCTTTCTTTTCTTCCTCTTGGTTATTTGGTTGAAGATCTACTAGTAATTCTGATTACATGGAAACAAGTTAATGGTATTGATGGCTGAGGAAAGTCACTTTTCTAAACATCTGTTAGGAATTATTATATGTAAAACACTGCACGCTTGTAAACTACTATTTGAGCCACAATAACATGGAGTTTAAGAATACGGCCTTTAAACCGAGATATATTTTATTTAAAAGCCCAGGTGAACCACTCACCAACTGTGTGGTGTCAGGCAAATGACTCCCCACTCAGCACATCAGTTTCTCGTCTATAAAGAGGGAGTAACGGTGCCCATCTCACAGGGGCGGTGGGTGATGTAATGGGACCTGTGTGCATGTGTGCATGAACACAAGCGTGTGCAAGTGGACCTAACGGATTTTATGTCCATATGCAAGTATCTGCTGTTTTTACCTTCTCCAGCTTTATGGAGGTAGAATTGCCCTAGAACATGGTGCATATTTGAGGTGCACAGCGTGACGACTGGATGTACGTATCTGCCATGATCGGATTTGCACAATAAGGTCATTGAGCACCTTAACCCCAGGCGTGATGTCTGATCATAAGATTTCAGTAGACACACTTCACCAGATGAACAAAATCCCCTACTGCTTTTTCCTTTTTTTTTTTTTTAAGATTTTATTTATTTCAGAGAGAGAGTGTGCACGAGTCGAGGAGGGGCAGAGGGAGAAGCAGACTCCCAGCTGAACATGGAGCCCAACACAGGGCTCAGTCCCAGGACCCTGGGATTATGACCTGAGCTGAAGGCAGACGCTGAACCAACTGCGTCCCCCAGGTGTCCCATCCCCCATTGCTGTTATCTGCAGTGTTTTTCTCATGGATTCATATTGATTTTTATCAAATATTCTTCTTGAAAGTAATGAGAAGGTCAAGGACTTTTTCTTATTTATTGTATTAACATGATGATCTAAAGGGAAAATGATAGACTGTGTCGTAGGTTTGTTGTGGGAATTAAATGAGAGTACACATACCCGTGCTTGGGGACAGTATCCAGCACAAAGTAATCACCCCACAAATGTCAGGGTTCTTACGGGGTTTCCTGTAGATGGAGCCCTGAAGGCTGTCCCACGGGCAGAGGGGAAACAGGATGCCAGGAAGGAGGTCGAGCGCCTCTGATCTAGGCACTTCTTGGGGCTTTAGGACCAGCTCTGTTTTCCTCCTTTGCAGACAACAAGGTATGATACTTTCACAAATGGTCTTGTGATTGATTTGCAACCCAAATGCGATGAATTCTAAGCATTCCGTTTGGCAGATGAAGTGGGATTAACCATCACTGCCCTCTGTCTGTGGCAGGAAATAGTTAATACTCCCATACAGCTCAAGACTTGGTTCCGTGGTCGGAACGTGGGTTGAACTGGAACAATGGGGCGGCAGTGACTTTGCTGTTGGCGTCTACACGGGGAGGTTGCTTTCCACCAGGTTACACGGCCACTTAGGGACCGAGAACAAGTCATGCCGTCACTAGAGTTGTCTTTTTTCTAAAAGTCCTTTTCCTTAAATTATGTCCATCCCATGTCCCTCTTGATGTTAATTTGAAAGCCAAATTAACGTCTAAAACCCAGCGGGGGACACAGCAGGAGTTCCAGACTCCTCACACATCTGTTTTCTTCCAGAAGCACGTTGGGCAGGCACCATAGGACCTACAGAATCCCAAACCCGAGTTCCCAGAGACATTGATGGAGCATGTGCTCTTCATAACTACTGCACACGTAGGAGACGAGACCCCTTTTAAGTCAACGCACGGTCCCACTGTTCTACAAATTCTGGGTAGAACATGAATATGAGATCTTTCTCTGTCCTGGAAAAGGATCCTTTGGCTGGCTTTTCTGGACTTTTTGACTCTGTAAAATCATACACTGTAGGCACCCTATGCAACTCGTGAGACCCATCTCAAATGCTTCACTACATCGAGACCTAATGATGTACTATAAGTTGGCTAACTGATCATAATAAAAATAAAAATGAAAAACAATATTAAAATAGGAAAAAAAATTCTGAGAATGGTACCTCAATTGAATATTCTTGAATCATAACTAATTTCCACCAGTGGATACACTGGGTTAAAAACCTTAAAAAACCTGAATGCTTGTGACAGATCAGAGTAGATGAGAATCTTGTTTACTCGTCAAGATAAAACTGTAAGTAGAAATGGGTTTCTAGATATCTGTCACATTTCCTAAAAAAGCAAGGGTGGCCAGCATGTTGGTTTTGGATTTGAAGCTAGGAACTCACAAGCACAAATCTGTTCAGTTCCCTTGAAATTTCCCAAAGGGAGAGCGTCCTTTTTTTTTTTTTTTGTATTATTTATGGTGACACAGCATATTATTTCAAAGGGAAACGACTCAAACATCATGTGTTAGCCCAACAGAGTGCCTGTGTAGCTGGGGTGTAACAGCGAATGCTCTGGAAGGAAAGACAAATCCGCAAGAATGAATCTGTAGCCCTAAAAGGAATGGCTCACTTGGCTACTTTTATTAATTAGTAATTTTATTATCCTACAGACAACAGTTCCGTTTTACTGTGTGGCAACAAAATCCACACTTGATTCTTTCAGGCTCCTTGGTTTAGACTTAGTGTTTGCACTCCAGAAATGTGAAAAATCAGCTCAAAAAGAGAGAAAACATTCCTGCTTCTACTTTGAGTCAAAATGCCTCCTGCCAAGTAGGTGTTTGAATTTTTTCTTTTACAAAATTGTACAAAATCGGAACTCTGTCTGATCAAAGCACTTTTACAAATGAAGAGAGAACAAGGCATTAGTTTGTGAAAGGATGGCATTCAGCTGATACTGATTGAGCACCTACTGCATACCAGGTGCTATGTCCGGTGTTGGAGATGCTGCAAAGAACGGAAATCCCTGCCCCAAGGAAGTGGCATTTTCCGATGCGTTCCCAAGTGCTTGTGCGGGGCTGCCAGTGCTGTGGCGGCTATCCTGTGGCGCTCCAAGGTGGCCTCCCTTTCTCAGAGCTCCGATTTCCTTGCAGCGCCTGGTGGTGCAGTCAGTTGGACCTCTGACTCCTGGTTTGGGCTCGGGTCATGATCTCAGGGTCCAGGGATTGAGCCCCATGTCAGGCTCAGCTCCCACGGTGAGTGGGGAGTCTTCCCTGGGATTCTCTCTTCCTCTCCCCTCTGCCCCTTTTGCTCATGCTCCCTCGTTCTCTCTGACTCTCCCCCTCTCTATAATACATAAATCCTTAAAAAAAATTTCTGGCAGTCTTGAATTTACGCCAGACACTGTGAGTTAATTATATTTGAGAAACAGATTAGATACATCTAGTTTTCAAATCATAGTTGAGGCACACCGAAAGTAGATTTCCATATTTAAAAATACTTCTCAAGTACGTTATAATTCATTTGTGGAAGGAAGAACTTCAGTTCAGGAACCACCACAACACAGGCACTTAGCAGAGAATTTTCACATGTATCCCCTGAGGAAACGTTTGACTTGATGATGCTGTTTTTCATATTCTGGTTACAGACGGGGTCCTGAAGTCATCTCCTAAATACAGACTTGCAGGGTTTTCATAATTGCCAAGATGAAGCTAAGGACAGGACATTTCTATAAATGAGTTGCACGGATATTTGTATAAATACGCGGATATTTGTAGAAAGGAGTTAGAACTCAACTAACACGAGGGTGGGCATTTTGTGGTCTGCATTTGGAAAAGGAATCCAGTATAATTAACATACGATGCTCTACACTTCCAGGTGTACAACCGAGTGATTTAACCGTTCTTTCAGGGTGCACGTATCTTTCTGAATTAGCGTTTTTGTATTTTATTTTCATCCCAGTGCCGTGAATGGGCAGTGTCACGTTAGGCTCTGACTACAATGCAGGGTTCCAACACTCCCATGTACTACTCAGTGCTCACCATGATGAGTGTCGTGTCCGTCCCCTTCCCCTATGTTATCACACCCCACCCCCTCCTATGGGAACCATCAGTTCTCTAGAGTTAAGAGTCTGTTTCATGGTTTTGTCTCTTCGTCCCTTTGCTTGTTTCTCTTGATTCTTAAATCCCCCATCTGAGTGAAATCCTACGGTTTTCGTCTTTCTCGGATGACTCACTCAGCATTATACTCTCTAGATCCACGGGTGGTGTTGCAAATGGCAGCATTTCCTTCTTTCCTGCGACTGAATAATATTCCATTGTGTGTATACACCACATCTTCTTTATCTATTCATCGATGGATGGACACTTGGGCGGCTTCCAGAATTGGGCTGTTGTAAATAAAGCTGCTGTAAACGTAGGGGCGCATATGGCTTTCTGAATTCGTGCCTTGGTATTCTTTGGGTAAAGACCCAGCACTGAAATTACTGGATCATGAGATAATTCTAATGATTTGAGGAGCCTCCGTCCTGTTTTCCGCAGTGGTTGCACCAGTTTGCATTCCCACCAACAGTGCAGGAGAGTTCCTTTTCCTCCAATCCTTGCCAACACTTGTTTCGTCTGGTTTTTATTTCAGCCGTTCTGACAGGTGTGAGGTGGGAGCTCACAGTTAGTTCTGATTTGTATTTCCCTGATGCTGAGTCTCTTTCCATGTGTCTGTCGGCCCTCTGTAGGTCTTCTTTGGAGAAATGTCTGTTCCTAGGTTCTGCCCATTTTGTAAGTGGACTCTTTGGGTTTGAGGTGTTCAGGTTGATAAGTTTTTAGTATATTTTGAATATTAACCCTTTATTGGATACGTCATTTGTAAACACCTTCTCCCATTCAGTGGGCTGTGTTTTAGTTCTGGTGATTATTTCCTTCGCTGTGCAGAAGCTTTAATTTTGATGAAGTCCCAATAATTCATTTTTACTTTTGTTTACCTTGCCTCAGAAGACGTATCCAGGAAAAATGCTGCTAGGGCTGAGGTCAGAGAAATTACTGCCTGTGCTCCTTGGAGGAGTTCTGTGGTTTCGGGTCTTACATTTAGGTCTTTAATCCATTTTGAACTTACACTGGTGCAGGATGTAAGATAAAGTGGTCCTGTTTCTTTCGTGTGTGTCCCTGTTCAGTTCTCCCAGAACCATTTGTTGAAGAGACATCTTCTCATTGCATATTCTTGCCTCCTTTGTGAAAGATTAATGACCATAATCGTGGGTTTGTTTCTGGGTTCTCCCCCTTCTGTTCCACTCATCTTTGTGTCTGTTTTTATGGCAAAACCATACTGTGTTGATTACTATAGCTTTCAGGTGTGACTTGATATCTGAGATTGGGATACCTCCAGTTTTGCTCAAGATTGCTTTGGCCACTGAGGGTTGCTGGGGGGAGGGGGGTTGGGAGAGGGAGGCTGGGGTTATGGACATTGGGGAGGGTATGTGCTATCGTGAGTGCTGTGAAGTGTGTAAACCTGGCGATTCACAGACCTGTACCCTTGGGGAAAAAAAATATATGTTTATAAAAAATAAAATTAAAAAAAAAAAAAAAAGATTGCTTTGGCCACTCAGAGTCTTCTGTGGTTCCATATAAACTTTAGGATTGTTTTAGCTCCGTGAAAAATGTTCTTTTGAGCATTTTTGGAAAAAATGCTACTTTGATAGGGATTGAATTGAATGTGTATTTGCTCTGGGTACAACGGGCATTTTAATAATATTTTTAAATATTCTAGGAATATTTAATATTTAATTATTTTCATATTTAATTTAGATACATGGGAATATCCTTCCATCTGTTTGTGTCCTCTATATTTCTTTTCTTTCTTTCTCTCTTTCTCTATCTCCTTCTCTCTTTCTTTTGAGTAGGCTTCACAGCCAACATTGGGCTTGACGGTAAAATCAGGAGTCACATGCTCTACCAACTGAGTCATCCCAGCACCCCTTCAGTTTCTCTCATCCGTGTTTTATAGTTTTCCAGGTACAGGTCTTTTACTTCCTTGATTAAGTTTATTCTTAGGTATTTCATTATTTTTGGTGCAATTGTTAATGGGATTGTTTTCTTAATTTCTCTGCTATGGTGGTACTGGTGTATGGAAATGCAACAGATTTTAGGATATTGGTTTCATATCCTGTGATTTTACTGAATTGATCAGTTCTATTAGTTTTGGGGGGAAAATTTAGGTTTATCTATATATAGTACCCTGTCATCTGCAAATACTGAAAGTTTTACTTCTTTCTTACCAATGTGGGTGCATTTTATTTCTTTTTCTTGTCTGATTGCTGTGTCTTTGACTTCCACTATCATGTTGAGTAAAGGTGATGAGAGTGGACATCCTTGTCTTATTTCTGACCTTAGGAGAAAAGCTCTCAGTTTTTCACCACCGAGTACAGTGTTAGCTGTGTGTTTTTCATAGATGGCCTGTACTATGTTCAGGTATGTTCTCTCTAAACCTACTTTGTTGAAGGTTTTTATTGTAAACGGATGTTGTACTTTATCAGCTGCTTTTTTTTTACATCTCTTGAAATGATCATATGGTTTTTGCCCTTTCTCTTGTTGATGTATCACATCACACAATATGACTGATCTGCAAATACTGAACCACCCTTGCATCCCAGGAGTAAATCCTTCATGATGATGGAGAATGACTTTGTAATCATTCTTGTTGGATTTGATTTGTTGGTATTTTGCTGAGGATTTTTGCATGTGTCTTCATCAGGGATATTGGTCTGCAGTTCCTTTTTTTTTTTTTTTTTTGTAGTGTCTTTATCTGGTTTTGGTATCTGGGCAATGCTGGCATTATACAATGAATTTGGAAGGTTTCCTCCTATCTTTTGGAATAGTTTCAGAAGAATAGGTATTAACTCCTCTTCTTTAAATGTTTAGTAGAATTTGCCTGTGAAGCTGTCTGGTCCTGGACTTGTGTTCGTTGGGAGTTTTGTTGTTATTATTACTGATAACCAGTCTGTTCATATTTTCACTTCCTTCCTGATTCAGTTTTGGGAGGTATATGTTTTGAGGAATTTATCCATTTCTTTTAGGTCGTCTAATTTGTTGGCACTTAATTTTCCATAATATTTTCTGATAATCCTGTGTAGCTGTGGTTTTGGTTCCTATGACTCCTGTTTCATATCTTTGTTTGAGTACCCCACCTCTCTCTGTGTCTCTCTCCTGACTCTGGCTAAAGGTCTATCAGTTTTGTTGTTACTTTCAGAGAACCAGCTTCTGGTTTCATTGATCTGTTGTATTGTATTTTTGGTTTCTCGTTCACTTATTTCTGCTCTGATCTTTAGTACTTCGTTGTAAAACAGTTTAGGTTTTGTTTGTTCTTCTTTTAGCTTCTTCAGGTGTAAGGTTGGTCAGATTTTTCTTGATTCTTGAGGTAGGCCTCTGCTGCTATAAGCTTCCCTCTAAAAACAGCTTTTAATGGATTCCAAAGATTTTGAGCCCTGTGTTTTTGTTTTCATTCGTCTCCATGTATTTTTTTATTTTCTCTTCGATTTCTTGGGTGACCCAATCATTATTTAGTAGCATGTTATGTGATGCACATGTACTTGTATTTTTTACAGACTTTTTCTTGTGGTTGATTTCTAGTTTCCTAGTGTTGTGGTTCAGAAAGATGCATAGTAGGACTTAACCTTTTTTAATTTGTTGAGACTAATATTGTGGCATAACAAGTGATCTGCTCTGGAGACGGTCCCATGTGCACTTGAGAAGAATGAGTATTCTGCTGTTGTAGGGTAGAAAGTTCTGACTATATCAGATCCGTCTGGTCCGATGTCTCATTCAAAGCCAGTGTTTCCTTGCTGATTTCCTGCTTCGGTGATCTGTCCCTTGATGTGGTGCGGCATTAAAGTCTCCTACTGTTGTGGTGTTATTATTGATTACTTCCTTTTTGTCTGTTACTAACTGCTTTTATGGAGTTGTGCGCTCCCACACGGGTGCATAAATATTTACAATTGTTAGATCTTGTTGGCCTGTTCCCATTATGATTACGTGGTGTCCTTCTCTGTCTCCTGCTACAGTCTTTGTTTTAAAGTCTCGTCTGTCCGATTTCAGTGTTGTCACGAGGCTTTCCTATCACTTCCATTTGCCTGATAAATGCTTTTCCATCCCGTCATGCTCAGTCTGCAGGTGTCTTTAGGTCTGACATGAGTCTCTCTAGGCAGCATGGAGCTGGGTCTTGCTTTTTTATCCATTCCCTCGCTCTCTGTCTTTTGATTGGGGCATTTAGTCCATTTACGTTCAAACTAATTTTTGATAGGTGTGTGCTTATTGTCATTTACTTACTTGTTTTACAGTTGTTTTTGTAGTTCTTTTTTCTTCTCTTGTCCTCTGTCCTACGTATCATGGGCAGGGACTGGTCCTGTGGTGCTGACGGGCCAGTGTGGGGCCACGGTGCCCCTGAGTGGGTGACACCTGGCGTTGGGCAGAGCTGGAGTAGCTCCCACCCCTAGGGCACGCACTCCCAGTCGTCTGTGGGTGGGCGGAGCCCCAGGCTGCCACAGGGGCTGCGTCAGACAGCACGTTGGCCCTCTTCCCCTCTCCCCAAGACATTACCTTGGGGGTGGCCCCACTCTCTGTGGGCTGGCCCAAACGGTGCGGGAGGAGGTGCGCGGCTCAGGAGCACATGAGGGCAGGACGTGTGCTAGGAGCAGGGCTCCTGAGGGCCTCCTGGAGGGGAGGCCTGCAGCCGAGGCCTGGCTCTGGGAGCCACATCTGCAGAGGAGCACTGTTGGCACAGAGAGTCTGTGGTGCCCACCCCTTGTTTGTTCTTGGACACATGTCCCACACATCCCTGCCAGGCACCACACATTCTGAGCTTAGGGAACAAATCTCCTTGCCGGGGAGCCCCCCGTGTGTTGCACGCTGCTGCTTCTCAGCTGCTGCTCTGCACGCCAGCTGTTGTGCAGTCTCTTGGCGGGGGAGGAACTCCACATCTGCGCCCCCCCCCCCGGCCCAGCTCCCCAGAGTCTCGCCCAGTGAGGATCAAAGTTCAGCTGTTCAGCTGCCCTGATGGAATTCTGCCCTCTGCTTTTCAGAGTGTAGACAGCCATAGGCACTGTAGATGGCCGTGGGCAGACCTGGCACTGGTGAGGGTAGTGTAGATGGCCGTGGGCGGTCTAGATGGCCGTGTGCACTGAAGATGGCCGTGGGCAGGCCTGGTGCTGTGGTGGGTAGTGTAGATGGCCATGGGCAGTGCAGATGGCTGTGGGCAGTGTAGATTGCCGTGAGCAAGCCTGGTGCTGGCATACGCAGTGTAAATGGCCGGGGGCAGTGCAGATGACTGTGGGGAGGCCTGGCACTGGCTAAAGGCAGTGGCTACTAACCACAACCATCTACACTGCCCACATTACCACCAGGCCTGCCCACGGCCATGTACACTGCCCATGGCATTCAACACTGAAAAAAACAGCAAGTACATGGCTGTGAGCAGGCCTGGTGCTGGCGTGGGCTCTGTACATGGCCATGGGCAGTGTAGATGTTCGTGGCTAGTGTAGATGACCATGGGCAGTATAGACGGCCGTGGGCAGGCCTGGAGCTGGCGTGGGTAATGTAGATGGCCATGGACAGTGTAGACGGCCGTGGTAAGGCTGAGCAGTGGTTTGGGTAGTGTAGATGGCCATGGGGAATGTAGATGATTTTAGGCAGTGTAGATGGCCGTGGGCAGGCCTGGTGTTGCTGTGGTCAATGTAGATGGCTGTGGGCAATGGATGGTCGTGGGTGCTTGGTCCTGTCCTGGGCAGCATAGATGTCCGTGGGTAGTACAGATGGCCATCAGCAGGCCTGGTGATGGCGTGGGCAATTTAGATGGCTGTGGGCAGTGTAGATGGCTTTTGGCCAGCCTGGCGCTCTTGTTTTCAGTGTTGATGATCATGGGCAGTGTAGATGACAGTGAGCAGGCCTGGTGCTAGCCTGGGTAGTGTGGAAGGTCATGGGCAGTGCAGACGGCTGTGGCCATTGTAGATGACTGAGGTCAGTGTAGATGGCTGTGGGTAGTATGGATGGCCACGGGCAGTGTAGATGCTGTGGGCAGGCCTGGTACTGGCGTGAGCAGTCTAGATGGCCATAGATAGTTTGATGGCTGTGGGCAGTGTACATGAGAGTGGGCAGTGTAGATAGCCATGGGCAGTGTAGATGGTCATGAGCAGGCCTGGCTGTCCACATCCATCTACACTGCCCTCACTAGCACCAGGCCTGCCCACGGCCATCTACATGCCCATGGCCATCTACACTGCCATCACCAGGCTTACCCATGGCCATCTACACTGCCCACGGCTATCTACACTACCCCCACCAGCACCAGGCCTGCCTATGGCCATCTATAGTACCCACGGTCATCTATACTGCCCTTGCCGTCACCAGCCCTGCCCACGGCCATCTACACTGCCCACGGTCATCCCCTGGCCATCTACATTCTCCATAGCCATCTATACTACCCACGCCAGCGCCAGGCCTGCCCATGGCCATCTACACTGCCCACAGCCAACTACACTGCCCATAGCCATCTACACTGCCTTCCACCATCTATACTTTCCACCACTGTTTACACTGCCCATGGCCATCTACACTGCCCATGGACATCTGCACTGGACACGGCTTTATAGACCACCCAGGACCATCTGCACTACCAGGAACATGTACAGACTGGCCCGCGCCCACCAGCAGGCCTGATCCGCGTCTCCCTTGAGAGCTCGATCTCCAAGTAACGCTACAGCCATTGTAGGCACAGTGGTCCCTCTTGGCTATGCACCGGTCCCCTCCCCTCTGTACTGATCCGCATGAACAAACACACCCTTCTAGCCTCAGGTGGACCGCACGCACCTGCCTTGTTCCCGGTTTCCCTCGGCTGTCGGTGCCTAAGGTCCCAAGAGCAGCTGTTGTGGAGTGGTTGCTGTGTTCTGTGCCCCGGCCAGCAGCACTGCAACGGAAGCAGAGGCCTGCACTCGCCAACCTCACGCTTGTGTAGAATGTCCCATTCTTGCCCTCAAAAGAGCCCCGCAGCCTGCCGTGTGCCTCTCACAGCGTCTGGTCCAAAGTTTCCCTTTTAAGCAAACACCCAGGGCGCCTGCTTGAGCCCTGCTCAGCCTCTCAGACCCGGGGTCTCTTCTCATTCCAAAGTGCTCAAACCGGCTTCCCCTGGGGTCATCCAGTGCCATCGAGCGTTTTCCCCTCCACAAAGCCCCATCCAGCACTTGGATACCAGGATGCGATGCTGGTCGGTGGCAGAGCGGCGCCCTTTCCCACCCTCGGGCCCACAGGCGGGCGACTGACCCGACACCGGCCACACCTCCCTCCCCACACTGGGCGAGGGGCTGGTGGTGGGTTTGTCCTTTCCCTGAGCAATGGCCCCGACTCCAGCACTGGGCAGAGAACACGCGCTCGGCCCGGGCAGGACGGGCTCGCAGGCTCTGTGCTCTCGCGGGCGCCCCGAGCGGCTCGGGGTTCGGGGGACCACACGCGAGGAGACCACGGGGAACTGCTGTCCCTGGCCGCGGGCTGCGGGAACGCTCACGTGCACCGGGGACTGCATTGTGTTCCTCAGGGCTCCCGCCGCGAGGAGGTGCCGTGCAGGTGGCCCGGGCTGCATAGGCCCTCGGCTTTCTTGGAAGGCGTCAGAGCCACATCTGTGGGGACGGCTCCCTGCTGCAGGAACAAGGCCTCCTGGGCCGAGGGCCGCCCTCTCGCGTGGGGGTGTGCTCAGCCCACAAACCGCAGTGAGGTCCCCCTCCACACCACGTGGCCATGCCGCCAGGCCAGTCCTGTACTTTCTGGCCTTTTCCGTGGGTTTCTCCTGGACTCTCCTCCCGGCGACAGTCCTGGTTCTGCAGACCGGCCCCCTCCCTTGTCCTGTGTGCGCTTTCGGACGCCTGCAGCACATGCGCACGTCCCCTCCCGCTGCGTCCCGGTCTGGGAGCTGCGGCCGATGGGGACCGTGGCGGCAGCCTGTGCTCCTCTGACCTTGCAGATCCCAGCGTCAGTCGGTACCACGTGCAGTGGCTCCCGGAGGTCTGTGCCCAGAACCAGAGCAGCGCGGCCGAGGCCTCCTCCAGCATCACCCAGGTGAGAGGTGTCACGCGGCTTGCACGTGTCTCGCTCCACGGGGTCTGTGTAACAGCTGTGCGCAGAGATGGGCAAAGGGTGCTCCCCCCCCCCCCCCCCAAGAGCTCGTTGTCACCCGGTAGCTGCTAACTAGTAACGACGTACACGGGCCCACAAAGCGGTCCCCTAATATTCTGTCCTTGCTCACAACCTCCCTGGGGACTTGAGCCCCTGTTGGCTCCGGGCAGGTCACAGAACATAGGGTTAAAGATGCGCTTCCTCGGGACTCCGGGGTCAGAGGGGACCTGGTTGCGAGTTCCTGTGCATCTGCCCTTCGTTGGACGAAAGCTTTGCCTCGTTTTTTGGATCCTGGCAGCACGATGTTGGGGTGATACTGTCCCCGTCACCTTCTGACGACCGTGGGGCGCCTTGCTTTGCCGCGACCCTGCCCAGCACCCTGTCGTCCAGTGCGCGGAGCTGTTGTCTGTGCCGCACAGAGCACCGGCGCTTTCCCCACTTAATTTGGAAAGAATGTCGACCCCTTGGGGACAGTCACCTGATCAGTGTTACTGCACGTGCTTGTCCAAACACGGGGTCGACACGTGGACTCAAGAGGAGCCTGGAGCAGACAGCGGAGAGTGCTGCGGGGAGGGCGGCTGCGCGTGGGACGCAGCAGCGGGGGTTCACCATACCCACAGGCAGGGCCGCAGCTGTCCGAGAGGCTGATACGGGATCGGCAAGGGGAACAGTTTTCTTCTGAGTATTTTCTAAAGCAGCAAGTACGGTATTTTTAGAATCCTATCGGATCACATAACTTTAAGATAAAGTAAGATAAAACAAGTCAGCGGGTCTGCAGAAATACAGTTTACCGGATTCGACTGGTCCCAAAGCACGCGCGTGGTCGGCTGCTTCCAATTTTTGGGGCCTTCGGTAACAAAGAATTGCATCCGTCCAAGGGAAGCCTACTCGGACCGCAGGGAGGCAGGACCCAAGCAGGGTCTGTTCCAGTTCTTGTGCGCAGCGGCGAGGCTTGCCCTAGTGTTCCCGGGTGCGCCTTGCGGTGGTCGGGGATCCGCCTTGTTCCCCGGGCGCAGCCAAGCGTGGCTTCTCCCCTCCGCAAACCCTGAAGGGAAGACGGAGCTGGACCTGGACGCGTGTCCCGGAGAAGTGGGCGTCACGCCGCCGCCTGCTAGAGGCTGCCGCTGGCCTCCTCCATCTGTAAACAGCTTTTAGGCGCCTGGTTTGCAGTTAGGATGGAGCGTCCGGGAGTCCACCTCGTGCTCCCGACGTCTGCCTCCCGCCCCCCTTGGAAGCGTTCCCAAAAGAGCTGCCCAGCGCTGACCTTAGCGGGTGGGGACTGCAGCGTGTTCCCAGGAGAGGGTGCGGTCCTACTCCCGCAGGGAAGCATTTCCGTCCCCCACGGCGACGCCGCAGGCCTGTGAGGTTCCCGGCTCACTCTGCGTGTGCGCCGTGCCCTGAATCCCGGGGTGCGCGCTGCCCCTGCGATCAGGCGCGCAGCCCCTCCCCTCCCCCACCGTGCGCAGCCCCTCCCCTCCCCCACCGTGCGCATCCCCCTCCACGCGCGTCCCTGGGCTCCTGGACTCCAGACTCCCTGAGGGGCGGAGTGGGTGGAGCCTCAGCTTGTACCGCCCTCCCCGTGTGTGCCCCGGCCTCGCCCCCGCGGCTGTCGGTGCGGCCCGGACAGGGGTCCGGTCTCCGTCTGCCCACGAGGGCATCGAGTTCGGGTACGCGCCGGTGGCGCAGACCGGAGAGGCAGCGCAGGCCCACGTTCCGGGGACGCAGCTGCGCCCACTACAGCCCCAGACCCAGGCTCGCCCTTAGCGCGCGGTGCGGCTCGGCCCGCGGTCTGCGCGTCTGCGCGTCTGGGCCGGCGCAGCGGGATGGCCCGAGGCCGGAACAGCAGCCTGGAACGGGGAAGGAAGGCGCAGACAGAGGAGTCCTGACCCGAGTCCCAGAGAAGCCCGAGTTCCCCTTTCCGTCCTGTTCCAACCACCGACACTGGTGCTTGTGGTTGGGTCGCGCCTGCTTGGAAGGCGCCGCGGTCGTGCCCAAGTCCAGGGGCGTCTCCCACGCCCGGGGATGGAGGGGTCGGTGGTCCTTCGTCCCAACAGGGACTGGGTCTCCTCTCTGATGTGCATAAAAGCCACACGCGCACGCTGCGTGCAGAGGGCATCGTCCTTGTTGCTCTATGGTTTCCGCTCCTGCCGAGCTGGTTGTGTCCCCAACGAGACTTCTTGCAGCATCTTCTCTTTCTCTTGCTGTTAGGACAATCACATCATTCTGCAAGATCTGTCGTTCTCCTGCAAATACAAGGTCACCGTGCAGCCCACGCGACCCACTGGCCACCTGAAGGCAGAGACGGTTTTCTTTACAACACCGCCGTGCTCCGCCCTGAAGGGGAAGAGCCACAAGCCGGTTAGCTGCCCCGGAGAGCCAGGTGCGTCCCCCGCCCCCCTCAGCTGCCCGGGAGAGCCGGTGCGCCTCCTTCTGTCCCCTCCCCCGGCCCATGTTAGCTGCGCGGAGAGCCAGATACACCCCTCCCCGCCATTAGCTGCCCTGGAGAGCCGGGCGCGTCTCCCGCCAGCTTCAGACACGCGTCCAGGACGCTGGCGGCACTTAGAATACTGTCGCTAACCGGATTCCGCGGCGGACCCGCCAAGAGCTGCCGTCTTCCGGATGGCCGGCCGACGGCCCCATTCGGGCGCTGATGTGCACGGCTAGACACGTCATGGTTTCGTTGTCCCAGGCCCAGGACGAGGTCCCGCGCTCGGGGCACTGCCTGCTGGGAAACGAGGGAAAGGTTCTCGTATCCCGCGGGCTTTGGCGGACTCCGTGCTATTCCATCTCTCCCAGCCCCTTGCCACGCCAGCTGCCTTCACGCCCTGTGCACAGCACGCACCAAACCCCGAGTGTGCACGCATCCCCTCCGGGCAGCTGCACGGCTCCCTGGGGGCCTCCTGAGCTCCTCCGAGCGACAGAGCGCGACGTCCCATCACTTCACTGTCCACCCTTGTCGCTGTGGTCACCTCCGCTCTCAGAGCGGCAGCCGGGCCATACCACACTGCAGAATTCCCTCCTCCGCCCCCAAAGCAGGGCCCAGAAAAGACTTCCCAAAGCACCCAGCACCCAGTTGCAGGGACAAGAGCGACTCTGGCACATGGACCGTCCCCGGAGGGCAAAAAGGTGGTTTCCAGAAGCCACGCGTGGAGGCCGAGCTCGGCCTTGCCTGGGCCCCCGTCTCCTGGGTTTGGCCACAGTGCGTGCAGACGGGCCCCGTTGTCCCCCTCCGTCCAGCAGCCTCACGCGGGTCCCCTCTCCCCCTCGCTGCAGGTCACGTGCCGGCCAAAGTGCTCGCCAAGCCCGAAAACCTCTCTGCCTCGTTCGTCATCCAGGACGCCAACATCACGGCCCACTTCTCCTGGAAGATGGCCAAGGCCAACCTCTACCAGCCCATGACCGGCTTTCAAGTGACCTGGGCCGAGGTCACGACCGAGAGCAGACAGAACAGCTTACCCAACAGCATCATCTCCCGCTCGCAGATCCTGCCTTCGGTAGGTGCCCGCTCTGCTCCCCGTGTGCGCCGCCGTCCCCGCGGCTCCCGGCCGCCCGCAGAGTCCTGCCGCCAGGCCGCGGGCCAACCAGCCGCGTCTTCTCCCGCTGGCTGGAGGAGGGTGCGGGGGTCGGGACAGGGCGCTGCCGTGAGCAGGGTCTGCCGTCCGGTGTGAGCCCTGGTCCTCCACAGCCCCCAGCCTGTGTCGTAGGCAAGTGACTGAACAGTTTGTGAACCCGTGTCCCTGCGGTCCGCGTGGACGTGTGCTGTTTCAAGTGTTAAACTGGGGGGAAAACAGCTAAAGGAAGCTTGTTGTTTCTCTCCCTTTCCCTGTTGCCATTTGGCTCGAGCCCATAAAGACTTGGCGTGTCTTCCAGGCCACTTAATTCCTTGGCTTGGGAAAAAAACCCATGTGTGGGCTTTTACTCCCTCTAAAAATGCCCTTAGGATATCCAACTCTGGCTCCAAAAAGAAAGGAAAAAAGAAAGAAAAAACCTGAAGTCCGGAAGGAAAAATTCCTTGGAATTAGAAAGTAGTTATTCTATGAATGTATTAGGTTTTATTGAATTTTGAGAAGAATGTGTTGGCATAAAAATAAACATTTTCAGTCATGGGCATGGACAGACACTGGTGTTGAGGGAAACAGTTGGCTTGAAATTTGGATTATCAGGAATTCACATCACAAGACGTGCAGAAGAAAACTTTAAACCATGGGAAAGTCTTACGTTAAGGAGGAAAAAATGAAAGCCCAAGGGCGAGCCTGAGAACCGGCCCCTCCCCACAGCCTTCCCGGCCAAGCGTGGGGCTGCCCAGCCCGGGGCGTGGAGGGGGAGACGCGGCAGAGCGCTCCACGGGGCACGGGTGGCCGTTGTGTCTGCTGCCCCCGCCCCCGTGCCTGTGCTCACCCTGCCGCTCTCCTCTCTGGACACTCACCCCTGCCACTCCTCTCCGCCCGCTCACCCCTGCTGCTCTCCCAGTGCTCACACTTGACCCGTCCGTGTGCTCACGTGCGCTCACCTCTGCCCCGGTCCGTGCCTCACCTCTGCCCCTCTCCGCACCCTCACGCCTGCCCTTGTCCCTGGGCTCCCACGTGCTCTTCTCTGCACAGTCACCCCTGCCCCTCTGCATGCACTCCCACCTGCCGCTCTCTGCACGCACACCTGCTCTCGGCCGGGGAGGAGCCGCTCAGAGGACGCGTGTCCCCGTGCCTGTCCTGGAAAGGTCACTGATGAGCATCTCTTTTCCTGTGCCTCCCAGGACCATTACGTCCTCGCGGTGCCCAACCTGAGACCGTCCACGCTGTACCGACTGGAGGTGCAGGTGCTGACCGCGGGAGGCGAAGGCCCGGCCACCGTCAAAACCTTCTGGACGCCCGACCTCACGCCGCCCTCCGCGCACAGTGAGTGGGGGACACGCACGGGCCACGGTCTGTGGGAGACACTAGGGTTGGCACCGGTCCCCGAGCTCCGGGTTCTCTGGGCCTGGAACTCTGCCTCCCATGAGTGTCTGTGGGCCGGACGCTGTTGCACGGCGTTGGCTCGGGTGTGCGGCTGCTGCTTCTCCACTCGCTCCCGGCCCGCCGCGCTTTCCTCCTCGTCCCTGCCCTGCTCTTCTCCACACGTCACGCTTCTTCCCTTTTACCCCGTGAATACATCTATGATTCGGGAATCATTTTAAAAATTAAGATTTTCAAATATGGCGGTCTAGGAAATGAATCCGGTAAGGACGACTGTAGTACACAGGTCTGCTCTGACACCCCACGTGAACTTGCTTCACCGTACGACCCTAATCAGTCCGAGTCAGTTCTGGGTTAAGGAGAAAATTGTCACCCACTGCTTCGAGACGGTGAGGCTCTTGCCGACTTTTACGTGCCTCATCGTCCCCAGCTGCACGTAAAAGCGGGGCCTAAAGGTCTGTGTGTTGGGAAGAGAACGGAGACGCACTCCTGCTTCTGCCTTTATGACTGCGCGTGCCTCCGTCACTGTGTGCGCCCCCCGTGACACGGACCGCGTTCACGACGGGCGAGCGGGGCGGCCCTGCTGTCGTCGTTGGTGTTGGGCCATGCTGTCCTGATGCTCCTCCTCGGACACTGGGTCTTGGACAGAAGTGGTGACGTGTTTCTGTCCTGAGGAAAGAGGAAGGACCGGGCTGGCTTCCTAACTGTGACGCAGGAAGTGGGCGTGTCCCATTCCCCTGGGATCTTAGGACCTCGGGGCGGAAGGAAGGAGGGGAAGGGGAGGAAGGGGAGTCCGAGTCCGAGTAGGAGAGACGCGGCTGCGGGTGGGAGGTCTCTATGGGTTTGACGCTGTCCCCACCAGCCTCCGTTTCCCTTAGCGCACCATGACTGATCCGTGTGTCCTCTCCCCCCCACTGCAGGACCCCATCTGAAAGCTCGGCATCCCCACCACCACCCGCCTTCTCCGGAAAGACACTAAACGGTTCCCACAGCGTCTGAGAGTCGCAGAACCAGCGGGCGGGTGCAGCTGCGCGGCGACGAGGGCCGCGGGCGCCCCGCATGACCTCCCTTTCCCGTGTGACCTTGTGCCCTGGGTCCCTCTGGCCATCTCGACGCAGGTGGAGAGGAGAGACACACGGCCACCGGTGGGGGTGGACACCACTTCCCAGAATGGAGGAAATGATGAGGCCCCCCGCGCAGGACATCCCCGTCCGCGCATTGGCCAACGCAGGCACGGATCTCCACGGGATGGCCGCACGGCGAGAGCTCCCGGACCCGGCGCCGCGCGTGCTCAGCACACATCCGTGTAACACACACGCAGGGCACACTCGTACCGAGCGTGACGTCCGTCAATAAAACGTTTTTAAAAGTTCAATGATTGCTTTGATTTGCAAACTCCCGTAAGGGGACGCAGTCTGTAAGCCCGACGTAGTCCCAGCGCTTACCTGGCGATTCCTACCGTGAGACTGAGTCCCACCCTCCAATGCAGAGCGGTCAAGTTCCGTCTGCCACCGTCCACCCCCGCAGCCCCAGCCCCCTTCGCACCAGGGCCAACGAGCGGCGCGTGTGCGGCCCGTGTCTTACGAGGGGCCCCAGGAGCAGGCCGCGTCCAGCGAGTTTGCCGCTGTCCGTCGGCCGTGGAGAAATCCGAATGCTTTCCTGGGCATGCGCTTTCATGCTTCCTCCTAGAAAAGGACAGGCCTCCCCGATCCATGCTCTCATTTCTTTTTCCTTTCTCCCTCCGTGCACAGAAGAGCTGCCACTGTCCTTTGTTTCACCGCGTCGTGCACCGCACGGAGTACAAAAGCTCCCGCGTAAGGGGAGAATCCCAAGCGTGGCGTGTTGGGCACGCTCTCCCGAGATTCGCGTTTCCTTCGCCACAGGAAGCCAACTGAACGCTAGAATATTCTCGGGAACGCGGGACAGGGCCGGGCGGATCGACGAGAGCGCTTTCCTTGCCTTTCTTCTTCGGAATCCGTCCCGTGGGACCGCCTGGCGCCAAACCAGCCTTCCCAGCGTGGACCCGGGTCAGAGCCCGGCCCCGTCCGCGGTGCCACCGAGCACGGGCGCAGCCTGAAGCCCGGAAATGCGGAGTCTCACGCAGGCTATTCTTGAGGGAACGTCCGCAGACGCGGAGTGGAGTCCGCAGCCGTGTGTGTGTGCGCGTGTGCGTGCGTGTGCGTGTGCGTGCACAGACACACACACACCTTCAGTGTGACTCAGTGCGGGAATCTCTGGACCGCTCCCAGCGGTGCAGGCAGACCTGGTTCTCCTAAACGGGAGGGTCCCGTGTGTGCCGTCGGTGCTGTCTCCGGGAGGAGCGCGCGCTGTAGCTGCCCCAGCACCTGGCAGGACGGGCTTCCTCCTCTGTCCGCGCAGCCACGGCGGCGGCCGGGGAGAGCTCTGGGGCCGCGCTCCTGCGCTGTGCGCCTGGCACCGGGTACCTGTGGGTTTCTGGAAGCGCGCGGCCGCAGGGACGGCTCGGAACGCCTCCGCCCACGAGTTCTGAAGGCAAACGTGCTAGAAAAGGGAGACAGAGTGTTTTTATGATCAGACGGATGCGAACGTTAGGGGAACGCGGTCTGTACGCATGGACACGTGGAAACAGAGTAGAACCTGCCTGCTGTGTAGCCAAGACTTCCGGTGAAGACGCTCGGGGTGCTGCAGCTCCGCACCAGGGACGCCCGTGGCAAAGGCCCGCCCGCAGGTGCCCAGGCTTCCCAGCACTCGAGCGCGGCTCTTGACGCAGTCGGGACGGGCCGCACGGCGAGCCCCGAAGTCGCCTGCTTCCCCACGGAACCAACAGGACCTCCCCTCGTTTCCAACCGCCCGAGCTGGACCCAGCAGCACAGGTACCTTCACGGAAACCAGGACTCAGCCAGTGCCACGAGCCCCCTCTGAATGTCAAATTCTCAAATTTTCACCAACAAAAACATCGAACGTTGGCCACAAGGTCATCTTTACCCTGAACTTATCACGAATAAACCCAGTATGTGTGTCCTCAAATGTTTGTGCCATTGTATCGTTCAAAATGCAGGCGTGTACACAGAGAGGTGAAATGTTATTAAATTATTCTGTAAGCTTCATTTTATAAAGTTTAATTGTGTGTCTTTTGTCTGCGCAACAGACAATGAGAAAATACATTTTCAGTCTGGAAGAAGGTTCTGGGGCTTAGAGCCTCCTTTCAAACTTGAAAGCCACTCCTGTGAGCGTCAGAGTTTGCGATAACAAAATTTTAATTTTTCACATTATTGGAAGAAAACTATTAATTAAATGATTAAGGACACAGGAGTTTATGAATGCCAGTGACTTTCAACAATATGCAAATTGGCCATATATCATTACATTTTTTTTCTTTGATTTTAAAAATTTGAGTGCCCTAATGAAAAAGGATATGCGTTGTTTTCTCTAAACACTGTTGGTGGCTCGTCTCCAATAGGTCTTATGACAATGAAACGCGTCTCTCTCATAGGAGAAAAAATACATTTGGGGAGAATACGTAGTCTTAACAGTAGAGCCCATCGAGAATACCAAGTGCTGAGATCCCAGGGGTTAAGGCCGTACTCACCACAGTTCCTCCCCGTCTGCCTGCAGCCCACCGTCTCTCGGGGGAAGGGACCTGCTCCCTGTCCTTCCAGCAGGGGCTCCGCACGTGCCTCTTACGGGAGCGTGTGCCCTTTCGAGTCCTTCGTGGTGTCACTAGGACATATTAGAGACGGTGAAACTGACAACAGGCCGTTCTCTGAAAAGACGATTAAGCAAAGTTCAAGTGTAAAGATGCATCCATGTGCTGGGAACCTAGATGAACCCGTAAGTGTGCAGAAAAGGCTGTGTCCACGTCGGCGCAGGTGGTGGGGAGGGGTGGGGGGTCACTGTCCTTTCCAGGGCGCCGTGAGCACCGTAGAGCACCCAGCGGTGGCCCTGGCCTCACCCACCACATGCCAGGAGGACCTTCCCATGTTGCGACAATCCACAATTCTCCGCACGCTGCCCACTCGCCCCTGGGGGATGAAGTCCCCCATCCCAGCTGAGAATCCGTGCACCAGAGAGGGGGTGAAATTTACTGAACTCGGGAGAACCTGCCTTGTCTGCAGGACCCAGGAGCCCAGGAGTCCGTCCCGGGAGCCAAGCTGGGAACCTGACTGCAAAGCCCTGAATTATGTCTCTTATCACGACCCTGAAAAACCTAATGGGCAGACCGAGTTCGGACGTGTCTGTCTGTCACCCGAGCACAGATACTTAATCCTTCCTGTCGGTCGGCATCTCTAACGATAATGACTTATTTATTTAATGCCCTTTCCTATGCCTTGGGCCATGGATTTACTAATTACTCATTCCCACGACTGCAAATAGCTCTGCCTCGTTTCACAAACCCTCGCGCTGTCCCCAGCACACAAAGCCTACATACGTGTTGCATGTACTTCTAGTTCACTTAAAATCATAGCTGCGTAAAGACGGTGACGCTTGCCTACAGTTGTGCACGGCCGGACTCCGTTTCTCACCTCTCCTGAGTCTTGTAGCACGTTACACAATTCTCAGAGTGATTAACCGAGATCTGTCTGTAACTGACCCGTTAACGATGCCGTCGCGTGCGGATAACGCAGCGGCGACCGTCTCATCCCCATGCTGGACAGACGTCGTCTCTTCTACTGATCGTGTCAAGTCGATATTTATTTATGGATGTGATAAAAAAAAAAAAGTTCGATTTTTGTGTGTGTCTGTCATGCTCTTCAGAGAGAAGTAATCTTGTAAAAAATTTTGTAAAAACGGAAAAGTATTGTACATAGTCTGCTACCCTGTGACTCGCTGTTTTCACGGGAGGGTTTTCTGTACATACTGATTCAGTAATAAAGGATCCTTAAACCTGCCCAGTGGACTGGACTCATTCATTTATGGAAAGAAAAAAAAGAAAAGAAAAGAAAATACTTTTATTTTCCAGGTTTGCCCTGCGTTCCCAGGGAGACTCAACAAGTGGGTAGGAACGGAGGGTGAGGGGCGGAGCGTGGAAGGGGCAGCCCGACCTCCTTGCGAGCGTGCGTGCGCCCTGAGAGTCGCCGCTGGAGCGACCTTCCGTCTCATTCTCCGAGGGCTGCTACTGCCGATGGCTTCCGTGTGCATTTTAAAAAGGTTGATTTGAGAGAACGTGCCTGCTCGGGCCGGAGTCGGGGGAGGGCTGGAGGGAGACGGAATCAAGCCGGCTCCCTGCAGAGCCGGACGTGGGGCTCCATCTCACGACCCCGAGGCCACGACCTGAGCCGAAACCACATCAGGTGCTGAGCAGACGGAGCCCCCCAGCCCTCTCCCCCAGGAGTTCTCGCTTTCCCGCTGGGGATCAGTGAGGAATGAGCCGCACGCCGCCCCAGAAACCTGAGGAGTCCCAGGGGTGGCCCCGGGGAGGCGGGACCCGCTGTCTCCTGCACAGTCCCCCGCGTGATCGTGCATTTCCGAGAGCCACGTCTCCGGTTTCCGCCGGGCGCCCGGTCCCGTCCTGGGGGGCACCTGCCTGCAGAAGGAAAGCCCCAGTTGCAGCGGTGCTCGTCCCCCGAGGCGGACACGGGACCGGCAGACGCAGCGACCGGAGAACAGAAGGCGGTAAACGGAGACCGGGAGACGCGGGGAGCCGGCCGCGAGCCGGGGTCAGAGGGCTCCGGCAGGCCCCGCGCGGGGTCACGCAGGTGCTCACGCATCCCCGTGGCAGCCGCGGGCACACGAGGCCGTGAGAGGAGCGACGTGGGAGCGGAGGGCGAGGGCGCGTTTCGGAAGCGGGATGGGAAGCCGTGAGCGAGCGGCGGAGCCACGGGCGGCACCAACCCTGCCCTCATCGGCACGCGGGCCTGTTCGCGCCACGGCGGTGCCGGGTTCCTGAGACGGTGAGCACCGGCCGGGCGAGTCCAGACCCCCAGGCCACCAGCGGGAGGGCTGCGCTTCCACCCCACGTCCGGACTCCGCTGTGCCCGGTGCAGGGACCACGGGGTGGGGGTGGCCGGCAGCTGCGGGGACGGGGGTGGCGCGGCTCTGCTCCGTGGCCACACCCTGTGCCTTTGGGGTTCAGGGTAGCCCCGCGTTTGCTGCGTCCGTGGACGTGCGGAGGACCAGCACCTCCCTTCCCAGCACAAACACAGGCGCGTGTCGTCCGGAACGGCTCGTGAGTGCAGCTGCCCGACCCCCAGCAGGACGTCCGAGTCCTTCCCTGCGGCCGCTGGTCCGTCTCATCCTCCGACGCCAAGGAAGCGAGGGGCTGGAGACGGGGCTCCCCTGGCCTTGACCCTGGCCACGACGTGTCAGGGTTTGGTTCTCGGACCTCCTCAGCCCGGCAGACAGTATGGGGGACGCCAGCCGTAAGCGTGGTGTCCCGAATGCCCACGCCAGCTGCCAGGGCCAGTGTTTGCAGGGCCAAGACCTCACCCCAGACTCCTCCTGCCCTCGCTGCTGTCCCTGCCGCAGCCCTGTCTGCTCCCTGGTCTGAGGCTTTAGGTCCCCAAGCGGCCTCCAACGCCTCCTCCCTCCTCACCCTCCCTCCTCCGACCGCCCCGTCTCAGCCCTTCCCACTCCACTCCTGCCACCATCGTCACTCCCTGAGCCATGCCGTGGGGTCGCAGGCTGGCATTGTGGGTGGGATGCCACAGCAGAGGCTCCGAACCCCATGGAGGGTTTCCATACCGTCTCCTCTCCTTTCTCTTCCGTCTCCTCTGCAGACACGTGGTCACACAGCTGCGTCCTGTGATGACGGCCCAGCACCTCCACACACGCCGCCGCTCTCGGAGCAGGTCCGACCGTCTGGCCGCGCAGCCCTGAGGACCGTGTCAGTCCCGGCCCCCGGGCTGGCGTGGATGTCACTGGCTGTCCCCGCGCAGACATGCGTGTAAGATTCCAGGTGACCCTACAACGCACATCCGGGCCGCTATGTGTGAAGTAGAACATCTCAAAGACGCCGTTAGTTCAAGAAATTAATTTTAAGGACGCTGTGTCTGTTTTCACGCATTTCCCGGAGCCCGAATGCCATCTGCCTCTGACTGCAAGTAAAATGTCAGAGAAACGGCCACGTCAATACGTGTCCAACGCCGTCTCGAATTTAGCCAGTGACTCGTGCTCTGAAGAGGCTCCGTCCCTGACAAGTCTGTCCCCCCAAATCTGTCTCGTTCGATGAAACCACAGTTACGTGTAATTAAACGCCATCGATTTGGAAAGTCACTTCTCGGACTGAGCAACCCGGGTGTGGATCTACGTGCGGAAGCAGATTCTGCGGGAGGACGAAAAGGAAGGCGAACTTCGTTCCTCTCTATCCCGGCACGCGCTGCCCAGGGTGCGAAAGGGAGTCGTTTCCCACTAAGGTGACACCTGCAGACGGGGGTTTCGAGTGGTCGCCTCAGCTGATTAGCCAGACCCGGGGTCAGCGGCTCTCAGGACGACGCTGGCAATGACAGGACCCCCGGGCAGCGCTGAGGGAGACCTGTGTCTTTGGGCCCTTCAGATCACAGTGTGTGGGACATCAGGGCTGTCTCCCAGCGTCCCCAGCGATTTCGAGTATGTCCCTGGCGTGCGGAGGCCCCTTCCTTACAGACGGCGCCGAGATACGACTGAATGAGCAATGGCAGAAAGTTCCTGCTCCCGGAGCTGAGGACGTGACACGTCCCATGGAAGAGGGACACTCTGAGTGCCGCAGAGCTCAGCCTCCTCGGTGTCCGGCCCGAAGGGCAGACGTGGCCGTGGGGCGTGCGGGCAAAGGCACGCGTGCATACGGATGTAGGGACAAAGCACAGGCACGCGTGCCCCGAGCAGTACTCTCTGGGGTGTGGCCGGGACTTTATGGAGGGACACGCTGGGGAAACACATGGGGAGTCAGAGAGAGTCTGGATACTCTGGCGTGTTGTCGGAGGAAAGGACGGTCTCCCACGGCCCACTGGAACGGCTTCAGACAGGCAGGCTGCCGAGATTTCCGTGAAGCCAAACACAGCCAGTTTGAGCCGATCTGTCCGTGGCTTCCAGCACGGACTGCGTGCACCCCCAAACTGAGTCTCACTGACCTTCTGGTCCCAGATGTCTCCTTCCTCGTCTCAAACGACAGCTCATCAAAAGCAATCGGGATCATTAGGCATAATGGAAGCCACCCATCACGCCTCTGTGGCGTGGGCCCTCTGCGAATCCCGCTGGGTCGACTGTAAGGCCCTCTCGGTAGTTTACTGGGGAAGCAGCTCACAGGGTTGAGCCTGGAGCGGACACATCCTGAAGGCCAACCCACAGGGACGCATCTGGCTAAGGGCGCTGTTTGCATGAGTTCATTCATTCCTACAACCCTGCGAACGGGGATGGCAGCGTCTTCAAACTGCACAGACGCAGACGCGAGTGCTTAAGTCAGCCCAGCATCAGGTGGCTTGTGGGGGACAAAGTCTGAAAATGAGTGTGAGGCCAGGATCCTTGTGCTTAACCACGAGCCTCTGCTGCCGGCCAGCCCGTCCTCTGTAACCTCATGTGACAAAAGGTATGATGTAGAACACGGCAGACAGACGGGACGATCCTAGGATCACCTTGTCCCACAGGTTCTACCCCCTGACACCACAGCAGTATCAATAACCCGAAAAATGACCCCAACATTCCCCACAAATACATGTAGAGAAGAGGCCACACCAAAAAGGGGAGGGAGGGAGGGGATGCATTTGGGAACCAAACTGACCCGCAGGGCCGTCTATGCAGGGGAGGGACGCCGAGGCCCAGAGGAGTGGGAGGAGCAGAGGCCACAGCACACACCCCAGCACTGTGGACCCACATGTGTTAAACGAACCCACGTAACATTGTGCTTCAAAAACCAGAGGGGCTCGATTTCTCACGTTCTTATGGTCAGTGGGGATTTGAACCTGGAACTTTAAAACTCAGCAGGCTGGGCTCTGGGAGAGCCTGACGGCAAGAGGCAAGCCAGTGTGTGCCCATGAAGGCACCACCAGAGCACACAACACTGCTGTGGTACGCCACAGAGGTGGCAGTTGAAGAAACCACCTGGGGACATGGGAGAGAGACTTGTTTACTCTCGGAGCACAGGGCAGAGGGACACGGGTGGTTGGGAGGCTTCCCCAAGAACAGAAGAGCTGGAGGGCAGCCTTCCCAGCACTAAACCAGCCCTGTAAGAAATGTTCAAGGCGTATCTAGGAATGGGAAGGAAAGGCCATCAGCGAGAGTAAGAGAAGGAGCAGCACGAAACCAATAAAACCAAGTTTATCTATAAAAATCAGTCAAGGGAGTCACAATACAAAAGGACTCAAAGTGCGACACCACAGGGGCAACTGGGTGGCTCAGTCCGTTGAGCGTCCGACTCTTGATTTTGGCTCAGGTCATGATCTCAGGGTTATGACTTATGGGTTAGTCTTATGAGACTAAGCCCCGCACTGGGCTTCTATGCTGGGTGTGGAGCCTGCTTGGGATTCTCTCTCTCCCTCTCCCTCAGCCTCTCCCCCCCGCGTTGGCACACTCTGTCTTTTTCTCTCTAAAATAAATAAATGAAAAGTAATAATAAAATTTTAAAGTACGACATCATCGACTTAAACCATGGTGGGGCAGGACTGAAGAATGGGTACAAACGTAAGCCACCCCCTCCGTAATGTAGTCTGGTATATGCATAAGACGTTGGCTAGAAACCTAACGGTAACCACACATCAAAAAACAGTAACAGATATGCAAAAAGTAAAAAGAAAGGAATCCAAGTATGTCACTAAAGAAAGCCAACTAACTGAGACGGAAGACAGCAAGAAGGGAATACAGAAGAACTATAAAAAACCATAAAGCAAGCAACAAAATGGCAGCAGATACATACCCATCCATGAATACTTTGCACACACAAGGGCTCCAGACAAACGATACAGGATGGTGGGATGGATTAAAAACCCGAAAAATGAAAACCAAAACACGAAACCCATCTCATGCTGCTTACAAGACACACATTTCAGACCTAAGGACACATGCAGACTGAACATGAAGGGATGGAAAAGCATTTATTGTGCAAAGAGAAGTGGTAAGAAAGCCTGGGGAGCAACACTTGTGTTGGACACAATGACCTGAAAACACAGAGTGTAACCAGAGACAAAGAAGGGTACTACCTGATCATCAAGGGGCCTCTCCAAGAAGATCCGATAATTGCAAATACTGATGCACCCAACAAGGAGTGCGTAAATGCACAGAGCAGCTAATAACAAACACAAAGGAAGTAATCAACAGTAACACAGTAATAGCAGGGGACGTTAACACCCACAGACATCAATGCACAGAGCACCTACACAGGAACTCAACAAGAAACCGCAGCATTGAGTGACACTGGATCGCATGGATCCAACAGGTATACTCAGAACATTCCATCCTGAAACAGCAGAATGCACCTTCTTCTGAACTACACACGGGACGTTCTCCAGAACAGAGTATATTATTAGGCCACAAAACCAGTGTCACCAGATTAAAAATAGCTAAAGTCATGTCATACATTGTTTCTGACCACGATACTATGAAACCAGAAATCAACCGTAAGGAAAAACCTGGGAAGGCCACAGATACATGGAGGCCAAGGAACATGTTACTAAGTGATGAGTCGATCAACCGAGAAATCAAAGAGGAAATAAAAAAAAATACATGGAGACGAACAAAATGGTCCAAAATCTTTGGGATGCAGCAAAGGCTGATCCAAGATGGACGCTTACAACCATGTAAGTGTACTTCAAGAAGCAAGAAAAATCATAAAGAAACAACCTAACCTCACAACCACAGAAGCTAAATAAAGAAGAACAAAGAAAACCCAAAACCAGCAGAAGGAAGAAAACAATAAAGATTCCAGCAGAAAGAAACAAAATGGAAACTAAACAAGCAATAGAATAGACCAATAAAACCAGGAACTGGATCTTTGAACAAATCCACAAAATTGATAAACCTTTCGCTAGACACATTAAAAAAGAAAAACAAACAACAGAGAGAGAGATGGGACTCAAGCAAAATCAGAATTGAGAAATAAAAACCAAAACCAGCACTACAGAAATACAAAGGATTACAAGAGAATATTATAAAATATGACATACCAACAGATTGGACAACCTACTAAGAAATGGATACATTCCTAGAAATATCTACTTCCAAAATTGACTCAGAGAAAAATGGAAAATTTGAACACACTTACTACCAGAAATTAAACCCAAATCAGTAATCAAAAAACTCTCAATATGAAAGTAATGTAAGACTGTATGTTAACTCAACTGGAATTAGGCAAACAACAAAAACCTCCCAGGAAACAGAAATCTAGGACCAGGTGGCTTCACAGGGGAATTTTACCAAACAATTAAAGAACAGTTAATAACTAGAAACTCTTAAAAACAGAGAACAAACAGAGGGTTGCCGGAGGGTAGGTAGGTGGGGGGATGGCTCAATGGGTGATGAGAAAAAATAAAAACTAATAAGAAAGAAGAGTTAATAATTATTCTTTGCAAACTATTCCAAAATAGAAAAAGGAGAGCTTCTAAATACATTCTATGAGGTCAGCATTACCCTGATACCAAAACCAGAGAATGATAACTACAAAAAATAAACAAACAAACAAAAAACCAAAACACACATACAGGCCAGTATCTCTCATAAACATAGGATACAAAAGTCCTCAACAAAATATTAGCAACAAAATCCAACAATACATTGAAAAATGTATTCACCATGGCTAAATGGGATTTATTCTTGGGATGCTAGGGTGGTTTGATATTCACAAATTAATCAATGTGCTTCATCACATCAACAAAATAAAGTATAAGAACCATATGATCATCTCAATAGATGCATAAAAAGCATTTGACAAAGTACAACCTCCACTCACTACAAAAACCCTCAACAAAGCAGGTTTAGAGAGAACGTACCTGAACATAATAAAGGCCATCTATGAAAATCCCACAGCTAACATTACACTCAATGGTAAAAACCAGAGAGCTTCTCCCCTAAGATCAGGAATAATAAAAGAATGTTCATTCTTACCACCTTTATCTAACACACTTTAGAAGTCCTAGCCACAGCAATCAGACAAGAAAAATAATAGCCCAACTGTGGAAGGAATCAAGATGCCCTTCAGCAGATGAATGGATAAAGAAGATGTGGTCCATATATACAATGGAATATTACTCAGCCATCAAAAGGATGAACACCCACCATTTGCACTGATGTGGATGGGACTGGAGGAGATTATGCTGAGTGAAATAAGTCAAGCAGAGAAAGACAATTATCATATAGTTTCACTCATATGCGGAACATAAGGAATAGTGCAGAGGACCACAAGAGAAGGGAGGAAAAACTGAATGGGAAGAAATCAGAGAGGGAGACAAACCACGAGAGACTCTGGACTCTTGGGAACCAGAATGAGGGTTCCAGAAGGGAGGGTGGGGGATGGGGTCACCAGATGTGTTAAGGAGGGCACCTGTGGTGATGTGTACTGCGTGTTACATGCAGCTAATGAACTGCTGAACACTACAGCAAAAAGTAACGATGTACTGTATGTTGGCTAATCGAACATAATAATAAATTTATAAAAAAGAAAAATAAATAAAAGGCATCTGGATTGGTAAGGAAGAAGTAAAACTTTTTTAAAAAAATATTCATTTATTTATTTGAGAGAGAGAGACAAACAGAGAGAGGGAGAGCCCAGTGGGAGGGGTAGATAGGGAGAAAGTCTCAAGCCGACTCCCTACTGAGCACACAGCCCAGCTTGGGGCTTGACCTCATGATCCGGAGATGATGACCTCAGCCAAAATCAAGAGTCAGACACTTAACCATGGAGCCCCCCACGTGACCAAGGAAGAAGTCAAACGTTAACCCCTTGCAGATGACATGCTGCTGTATCGAGAGAACCATAAAGAATCCTCCAAAAAGCTACTAGAATTAATAAGAGAATTCAGTAAGATCGTAGGGTACAAGGTCAATATACAGAAATTCTTTTCAGGTCTGTGCATTAATAGAAATAGCAGAAAGAGAAATTAAGAGAACAGTCCCATTTACGAGTGCACCAATAATATGAAACACCTAGAAATAAACTGAAGCCACAGAGAACGGTGTGTACCATTCTGATGAAAGAAATTGAGGAGAGCACAGACAAAGGGAAAGATATTCCATGTTCATGGATTGTAAGAACAAATACTGTAAAAATAGCCACACTCTCCAAAGCAATCTGCAGATTTAATGCAATCCCCATCAAAATACCAACAGCGTTTTTCAGAGTTAGAACAATCCTCTGGTTTTTACGAAACCAACAAAAGATGCTGAAGAGCGAAAGCCCTCTTGGAAAGGAAGGACAAAACTGGAGGTATCACCATCCCAGATTTCAAGATAGACTACAAAGCTGTAGTCACCGAAACAACGTGATACTAGCACAGAAACACACACAGATAAGGAGAACGGAACCGAGAGCCCAGAAATGAACCCACAGGTGTATACTCATCACCTTCGACAAAGGAGGCAAGAACGTGCAATGGGAAAAAGTCTCTTCAACCAGTGGTGCTGGGAAAACTGGCCAGCCACATGCAGAGCAATGAACCTGGACCACGATCTTACACCAGACATGAAATACACTCAGAGTGGGTTAAGGATCTATATGCCAGCCCTGGAACCATAAAAATCCTAGAACAGAGCACAGGCCATCATCTCTGTGCCATTGGCAGTTGCGACATTTTTCTAGGCAGGTCTCCTGAGGCGAAGGAAACGAAAGCAAAAATAAACTACTGGGACGTCATCAAAATAAAAAGCTTCTACAGAGCAAAGGAAACCACCAACAAAACTAGAAGGCAACCCACGGGATGGGAGAAAATGCTCGCAAATGACATACTGGATAAAGGGTTAGGATCCAAAATATATAAATAACATATATCTGAACATTGAACCCCCCCAATTCTCCAATTAAAAATGCACAGAAGACAAGAACAGACCCTTCCTCAAAGAAAACATCCAGCTGGCCGACAGACACAGGAAAAGAGGCTCAATGTCACTTGGCATCAGGGACATGCAAATCAAACCATGAAGAGATGCGACCTCACACTTGTCAGAGTGGCTGAAACCAACAACATGGGGGACAGCAGGTGTCGGCGAGCGTGCAGGAAAAGGGGAGCTCGTGTACTGCTGGTGGGCGTGCAAGTGGTCACAGCTGCTGCAGAAATCAGTATGGCGGTTCCTCCCCCAAAAAACCTAAAAAGGGAACTACCGTCTGATGCAGCCATCACACTAATGGGCATGCACCGAAAGAATACAGAAACGGTAATTACGAAGCAGATGCGCCTCCGTGTTTAGTGGAGCAGTCCTGACAGCCGCCATTGACGGGAACAAACCCCGTGTCCACGGGTAAGACGCACGGGGAAAAAAGATGGGGAGCTGGTATACAGTGGAACGTTATTCACCATAATAACAAACAAAATCACGCCGTTTGCAAAGACATGGATGGATCTAGAGGGTACAACGCTGGGAAGAGTACGTCAGAGAAAGACAAATATCACCAGGTTTCACACAGGTGCGGTCTGAAAAACAGAACACATGAACAAGGAAACAAACACACCAAAACCAGACTCTTGACTCTAGAGCACAAAGCGGGGGCTTCTAGAGGGAAGGCGGTGGGGGGACTCGTGGGGACAAACAGACACTTACCAAGACGAGCACCGAGTAACGGGTACAGTGGTCGATCACTGCATGACACGCCGGACACTAACGGGACACTGCGTGTTAACCCTGCTGGAACCGAGATTTTACAGCAAGGGGCTACTGTAGCCTGTGAGCACACGAGGCTCTGTGTACGCTTGCGTGCGGAACGCTAGGTATCTAGGTATCTAGCTAGGTATGTAGCGAAACATGTGTTTCGAGCGTATGTGATACAAAGCACATCTAGGTATCTAGGTATCTAGCTAGGTATGTAGCGAAACATGTGTTTCGAGCGTATGTGATACAAAGTACATCTCTTTATGTGCAGATGGACATCGCGACAAATGTGTCTGTCCCTACTGTTTCCTTTGTGCAGTTACCCCTGACGGATTCCATCGGACGTGATGGCAGAACGTTCTGATGGTTCCTGACCTGATGCTAATCACAACCGGAGGGACTGCCACTGCCTTACAGGGTTATCCAAACTCTCCGTGTACAACGCAACCCTTCTGCCATGTGCCCGCAGCCCAGCTGTGCCCAAAACGTGACTAGGGTCTGCCAGCCGGCAAGTATATGACCACGATATGGGCCACTTTAGGTCTCGTATAAAATCTTTCCCTATTTTCTCTCCTCCCTCCCCCGTTCTGACACAACAGAAACCTAAACTGTTTTGTTATTTTATGCAGGACGTTGTTTGTACTTTTTAGTTTCGGAGCACATCTGGGAAACTTCAGGAGGCTGACTTTTCAGGACTTGGTCGACACTTGAAGAAAAGCACTGGAATTACGTGGTCGTCTGTTCTGTGTGCAATGGCTCGCCAGGCTGGGGTTGGCCAAATTGGCAGGGTCCCCCCTTGTCACTACTTCCTCTCAAAAGGCCAGTCAGATGGTAAATTTGGAAGTCTAAGCTAGACGGCTTAAGACGCAAACGAAAAAGAAGCCCCTTTGCAGGCCGGATGTCACCGAACACTCAGTATCTGCCAGGTCGAATCAGACGGTAAAGTGAAGGTGCATGTTTGGGAGGACTTCACGGGGGCGAATGTTTTCCAACTTTTAAAAACTCATTTGTGTAGCAAATCAGGGGTCACTGGATGAACAAAGTCAAATGAGGAATGTCAACGTTCAGCAATGACCCTCCTAAACTTCCAGGAGGTTTACCGACTCATGAGCAGACTGAAGACCCCATACCATTGTTGGTCCACATGAAGAGAACGACGATTCTTTCCCAAATGTATTGCATGCAATGACTGAAGACTCATGATGGGAGTATTTACTGGAACGCTGCTCCCCAAGGCAGTCATTCGCAGGACCAGAGAAGCAAAGCATTTCCACGCCTTCTTTATTGCCAAGTTCCCTCACAACACTTCCTTGGTGCAATATGGCAGGTGTGACTCTGGTTCCGGGCTGGGCAGGAGATGCCACCGGGCTGTGATGCCCGGCCGGCACCGTGTATCACACCGTCCCCTGACACCTTCGCGCTGGTTCCCAGAAGAGCTACCGAGCCAAAGCCCGGGCCAGAGTCTGCTCACGTGCCAGGACAGGCACGGACGGGCGGCCCCCAAGTGCAGGCGTGAGCACCCCTCCACGGTGCGCACAAAAGCATGCCAGGACCTTCCCCGCTGAGCATTCCCACGTTCTGCATTACCACTGGGGCCAGCGCCAGCTCCCTCAAGGGAGGCCTGAAGCCAAAACATCTCTCCAGCTGACAACAACTTAGCACCTGTGAACGGGAATGGAAAGCTCCGCGGGGAGTTATGGAGAACAGAGTCTGTCTCCCCGTCTGCCTTTCTGTTCCACTAGCGGGTCCCAGGTGCATCCAACTGACCCGGGATAATGTCCTATTCTCAAGTCAGCCGTGGAGCAACCTCACTCCTATGGGCAACCCTCGTCCTCCTTGCCGGGGAAGGGGACATTCATGGGTTCCAGGGATTTGGATGCGGACGAGTCTGGGAGGCCACCGACCCGCCTTCCAGTAGGCGAAGATGCCCTCAGGCGAGACCATTCTCAGAGCAGATGTAGGAGACCGGCGGGAACTCAACATGCGGACTTCCCATTGCTTCCTCCCTCCCTTGGCGGCTCCGAGCCGCTCCAGACTGACGGCTTCCGCGCCCCTGCACGCTCCCGCGATGCTTCTCCTGAGGCAGTCTCTTCTGTGTGCACGAAAACTCAATGACACCACATGCATTGTTCTCCAACCTGCCTTCTCGCCTACGGATGTCTTACTGCCCTTTCCACATCCGTGCAGAGAAATGCAGCCGTTCCTTATAGTGAAAATGTCACCCTCGGAAAACCATAAATTGTGTGACCGTGTTCCTCGGGATGGCGTCTGACGGTTGATGTCCTCCCGACGTGTCACTGTGTTCTTGATCGCGTACGTGTCCTTGTACGTAGATCTGTCATATGCAGATCCCCGCCCAGCAGTTCGGGTCTGGGTGTCTGTTACTATTTAACTTTATATTCAAACATAAATGTCCTTGTAAGTTATGAATTTATTTAAACATATTTAAACACGAATATGTATCTATATCTCCTTGTCCATATTCTGTAGGTAGACATGCAGGCATTTCTGGGATGGACATTTTAAGCAGATTCCAGAATATGTGCAATTTATTTCAGAGGTTGGTACAGTCACACCACGGCCTCCCGTGACATCCCGTTGCTCCCCTCCACGTCAGCACTGCCTACTACAACTCTGCCAACAGGCTGGACAACCGAACAGAAATGGATCAATCCTTGGAAAGAAAGAACTCCGCACAGTGATTCAAGAAGAAACGGGAGACGTGAAGAGAACAATGACCAGCAAGGGGGCTGCATCAGTCATCGAAAACGCCCAACAAGCAGGTCCTGCAGCAGATGACTTCCCAGCTGAATCTACCATGTATTTAAAGAAGAGTCAGTATCTATTCTTCTCAAACTATTCAGACGAACATAAGAGGAAGGAAAGTTTCCAAATTCATTCTCTCTGGCCAGCATTACCCTGATGCTAAAACCAGATAAAAACACTACAAAAAAGGAGAATCAAAGGCCAATAATCTCAAATAAGAAAGGCCAATAATCTCTGATAAACATAAACGCAAAATTTCCCAACAAAATATTAGCAAACTGAATTCAAGAAGACATGGAAAAAACCATTCACCACCACCAAGTGGGAGTTATTTCTGGGAGGCGAGGGTGGTCGGAATTTCCAAATCAATCAACATGATACATCACACCAATGAGAGAAAGGATAAAAATCATACGCTCCTTCCCATACTTGCAGGAAAAGCATTCGGCTACAACATCCATTTACGATAAAAAAAACCCTCAACGAAGGAGGTTGAGAGGAAACATATCTCTCTATAGTAAGGTCATAAACTCACAGCTGATGTCATCCTCAATGGTGAAAACCAAACACCTTTTCCCGTAAAATCAAGAACGAGACAAGGATGTCTAGGCCCTTTTATTCAACACAGTACGGAAGGTGCCAGCCGCAGCAATGAGACCGCAGAAAGAAGCAAAAGTAAGTCCCTTACCCTGCATTGGTGAGGAGGCAGCGAAACCTCCACTATCTGCAGATGACAGGACACTCTACAGAGAACCTGAAAGACTCCACCACACATGACTAGAACCGATGAATGATTCAGTCAGGTCACGTGATACAAAATAAAGACGTACCACAAAGAGAAATTAAGAAAACATGCCACGTACAATCACACCAAAAATTTTAAAATACGTAGGAATAAAGTTAATGAAGCAGGGGAAAGGACTCTATTTTGAAAATCATGAAACAGTAATGGAAGGTATCGACGATGACAAAACCACATGGAAAGCTAGTCCGTGCTCATGGATCGGGAGAACAAATACTGTTAAATGTCCATACGACCCAAAGCAGTCTACAGCTCTCAAGCAGTCGCTATCCAAGCGCCAGGCAACGTGTTTCACAGACCTACAACAAATAATCCTACAATCTTGACGAAACCACAAAAGACCCCAAAGAGCGAAAGCAGCCCTGAGTAGGAAGAGCAAAAGTGGAGGTATCACGTCCCAGATTCAAGCTATCAGGATAGATTGCAAAGCCATGGTCGTCAAAACAGTATGTTACGGGCACAAAAGCAGATGCTAGATCAGTGGGGCAGAACAGAATCCCCCCAAGTAAGCCCACGAGTATACAGTCAATCAGTCTGCAGCAAAGGAGGCAAGAATATCCGGTAGGAAAAAGTCTCTTCAACACATGGTGTTGGGTAAACGCAACAGCGACAGGCAGAAGAATGAACTTCCTTACCCAGAAATAAACTCAAATACACTAAAGACCTAAATGTACGATCTGAAACCATAAAAATCCTAGAAGGGAGCACAGGCAGTAATTTCTCTGATATCAGTCGGAGCTACATTTTTCTAGATAAACGTCTCTTGAGGGGAGGAAACCAACAGCTAAAATAAACTCTTGGAACTACACCAAAATAAAAAGCTTCTGCACAGCAAAGGAAACCATTGTCAGAAAACTAAGAGACAACTTCCGAGTGGGACAAGATCTTTGCAACTGATGTGTCTGATAAAGGCTTACTGTCCAAAATATATAGAGAATTTAACACCAAAGCACAAATAATCCCATTAAAAATGGGCAGAAGACACGACCCAACATTTTCCAAAGGAGACATCGGATGGCCATCAGACACACAGATAGATGCTCAACGTCACTCATCACCAGGGAAATGAAAAACCACGCGTTCTCACACTTGCTGAAATGGCTAAAACGAACAACACGAGAAACGAGTGTGGGCCAAGATGTGGAGACAAACGAATGCTCCCGCACTGTTGGTGGGAATGCAGACTGCTCCAGCCAGGGTGGAAAACAGGGTGGAGGTTCCCGAAAAAACTAAAAATGGAAATGCCATGTGATCCCGTAATCCCACTACTAGATATTTACCCAGGGAAAGCCAAAGCTGCAATTTGAAAAGCCACGTGCCCCCTGTGTTCACTGCAGAATTATTTACACAACAGCCAAGACAGGGAAGCAAGCGAAACGCCAGCCGTAGAAGAATGGTAAGGAAAACGTGGTGTGTAGACACACAATGGAGTACTACACGACTACAAGAAAGGATGAGATTGTGCTATTTGAGACAACACCAAGGGACGTAGCGGGCATTACAGTAAGTGACACAAATTAGACCGTGAAAGACAAATACCATACTCTTTCATTCATTAGGGAAGCTAAAAAACCCACAAAAAGCAGAATCAGAACAGTAACGACAGAGGACAGGTGGTTACGGGTGGGGGGAGGGGTGACTGGGAAAACTCAGTGAAGGGAGAAGGTGTTACAGGCCTCCCGCTATGACATAATAAGTCACAAGCATAAGAAGCCGGCCGTAAGGAGTCCAGAAACGATTCTGTAACGGTGACGTAACGGGACACACGGCAGGTCTACGATGCCGACCACAGCCCAACGTATAAACCTGTCACATCATGAAGTTGTTCACCTGAAGCCAGCGTAACACTGTGTGCTATACTCCGACGGAGAAAAAGACCAATGCGTTCCCAGGGCCAGGGACGGGGATCGCGGTGCAGGTCCCGTCCAGGGGCAGCTATGGGGGTTGGGGGAGTGAGTGATGCGACGGGACTGAGCATTTAGGGGGTTTTTGTCGCCTAAGCGGAGAGGAGCTCGCAGACAAAGGGAGTTCCTATGTTGTTATTTTTTTTAGATTGTATGTATTTATTTGATAGAGAGAAAGAGAACACAAGCAGGGGGAGAGGCAGAGGGAGAGGAGAAGCAGGTTCCCCATTGAGCAAGGGGCCTGACAGGGGGCTTGATCCCAGGACCCTGGGAACATGACCAGAGGCGAAGGCAGATGCTTAACTGACCACATCACCCAGGTGCCCCCCCTACGGTTTTTGTTGTTGTTGTTGTTGTAATACTTAAATATCGGCAAGACGGAGGCCTTGCTCTCTCTAAAGACGTATTCATTCAGCCCCTTCCCGGTGTGCAAGGAGGCAGGATGGATGCGGCTGACTCTTCTTCAACAGCTCAGGCCCATTTTTATAAAAAGGAAACACCACTCTAAGTGCAGACTCGCTTCCCTGTCGGCAATGGGGCCTCCCTCGTGTCTGAAATAGACAGGACCTCGTGAGGGGCAGTTCTTTTGGTGAACTCAGAACATCTCGGAGCAGGATGTTAGGAAATGCTTTGTAGACTTTAGGAAAAGCACAAGGCAGGCTCCTCTGAACCGTCCGGCAGTGGCTCCACAAAGAGGGACTGTCAGAGACGACATCACCCGAAACACCAGGGGAGCGGGCTTGCCTCACGCAGAGCCCCCCAGCACGGGCTCTGAACTTACGCCTACTGGTAGAAATTTCTAGAAGCTTTCCTCCTCAGGTTATTGTGATGTGTGACTCTAGATGATAGGTATCCATGACTGTATTCATATACGACTTCTTTATAAAACCAACACGGAAGTAGAAGAAGGACGAGGTTAACATAACTTACTATTTTATGACTTTAAATTACTATTATATAAATTATAAAAGTGTTTCCATGTATTTTTATGTATAAGTGATGCATCTTATCACGGTTATTCTCATTAAAAGGAATACTGTCTCTAAAACCCATGTCTTCCTCATGAAGATGGTTGAGTACTACAATGGGTGATGATTCCATTGCGTGGCACATACGTGGGGAAGGTTCAAAGCTCACAACAGTGCGTGCAAATTCACACTTCCCGTAATGCTCTTGATGACTTCAGATCTGCTTGTCTGATCTCATTAGAAGGTCACTGCGGGGACCTCCTCCCATGGCCTCCTAATGAGAAGTTTCTGTTGGGGCCAAACAGGAGAAGCGACAGCTGTGCTCTCATCTGGCTGTCCCAGACATGACTTATGCATAAATATTTTCAGTCCACAATTTCTTTACAGGACAGTTTTTAACCTACATGCCGATCTGTGTGGGCCAGATTACTTCAACCTCCATGAAACAATGGGCAAATCAACTCAACGGTGCATACGTCACATGATGCTGGAAACTGGCAGTTAAGGAACAGCCCGCTCTGGGCTGGTCCACGCTGTGCAAACTCCACCCGGCCCTCAGGACATCCTGCATTCCAAGCCCAGGACACGTGCCATCTGTCATGAGAGGAGCCAACACCCAGCCAACTGTCACCAATCAATACATCTAATCACTCTCTTAATGACTCAGGTAGACATACATATCAACCGAAGTTCTTGTACTTTCTTCACCCAAATGGGTCATTTAGTGAATCCCACCCCATGTTGAATGAAGATCATCAGATGTGCCAGCAACCACTGGGGTCCAGCCCGACTAGTGTCACTACCTCCAGAAGGGAATGAAATTGTGGATGGGAGGGGCACTTCTTGGGGGACCAAGAAAGGAAATACATTTTAGGAGCATTTTCCTTTCCACCATTCATAGCAACTGCACTACATGGACATCAGAGTTCTCCAGGGCGGGCCTGCCTCACTGCACCATCCTCCAGCCACTCATGCAAGGAAACAAGTATTTAAGAAATGTTTATTTAATGAATGAACACGTGTGAAGTGAATTAAGGATTTATGAGGAGATAATAAAGAGAATTGCCTGCATTGTTATATAAGCCATAGTGGGATTCCAACCTCCAAGATGGCGGCCAGCATCGGCATCTACCCCAGGGAATGGGACCTCGTTCGTGCTGAGTTGGTGCTGGTGGGCACTGAGGTCTGAGGTGTCTCCTCATTCTGATATTCGAACATACTACACAGCAGCAGAAAGCTCTGTTCTGTGCAGAAAGCTGTTCCCTTGGTCATCTTTTCTGCTTCTCCTCCTCCTTCTATCCTGAACTGTTAGGGGAGCCTACTAAGGAGAAATATTGCTTAGGACTCTTAAGGAGACCCATAAAGAACTAAGAATGAGAGAGACCACTGCCCTGTTGTTTGGCTCTTCCCACGGTCTCTTCCGGTACCTCAGGAGTCAAGCAAGATTTGAGGGAACTCTGATTTCCTCTGTGGCCCGGGAAAAGCCGAGGAAGCGATAAAGACTGAGAACAAAGACCGTGGTAATTTGAGGGTGGACCCAGGATATTTCTGACGTACCGTTCAAGTTCAGGAGACAGACTACAGGAAAGCTAAGGAGAGTTTGGAGTGAATGACAAGGTTTGATTTCTGCCTTCTGCCTTCCTGTTGTTCTTGTTAGAAATATATGGTATCTCCCTCTTCATCTATGTATGCGTACGTATCTATAGATCTCTGCCTCTCTATAGATCTGTACCCCTGCACCTGTCTATCTGTATACAAATATATCTGGCCGCCTTCCCAGTCTTGCCTTGTTAGTAACCTAGCAGATGGCTCTATCAATACCTGCTGCTCACACACACAGTCTTTTTTTAAACTGAATTTTCCGGCAGGTTGTTTTGATGAACATGAGATAAAAAGGAAGAGGAGGAAAGCACTGGTTTCTGGAAAAATACGTCCTTCCTGTATTAGCAGCACGTTTGTCCCAGTGCTCTCTGGATGCCGGAGTCATTCATGTTGTCATGACTTCATGTTGTTTAATACGAGAAACAAGAGCCATAAACAGTCCTGATACCTTGTTTGGCTGAAGGACTGTGACGCTCTTCCTTCTCACTGTAAACCCAAGGACACGGTCCCGAGTCCTCTGGACACGCCCGTTACAGGCAGAGTGACTTGCCTGGAGTAGAAATACACCCTAGCCCGCCCGCCCCTGCAAGAGCCGTGCTGTTCCATACACCTGTTCCCCTTCTGAAGCAACCACAGAGAGACACAAGCTCTGCAACAAACCAGAAAGACGGGAGTTACGCGCCAAGTGAATTCAGAGCACTTACAAACCCCACTGCTCCTCGCTAGCTTTCCTGTGAGGAGAAAGCTAACGTCGGTCTCTCCTCCCGCAGACGTTAGCTAAGGACGCACAACAGCACCCTTGCCCATCCCGCGTACACAACCCACGGTCTTTCTACCGCTCGGCTCTCGGGGGCTTCCGTGGCCGAGTTCCGCAGCTCGCACCGGCTTGCGTGGGGAGGGCAGGCGCGTGTGAACAGACGCAGCCCCGAGACGTGCCCGGAGAAGTGTCATCTGAGAGGGACCACGAGTCCTGCCTTGGAAGGGAGCCGGCTGATCGCAAGAACTCGATTTTAAGCAAACTGTTGCAGGCTGACAAATCTTATTTCACCTTCCCCAAATAGGGACCTACGACACTGAAAAATCTAGATAACATCAAAGTGCTCCGTCGATGGAAGACCTCTGACGTTCTGACAACTGCCCTTGAGGACTTCGGGGAATTTGATTTGGAAATCCCTGGTCAATCCCAGCCGCGGATCAATCACACAGAAACACACCCTGGCGAAAGCAAACGCTGGCTACAGGCTGGGAGACGGAGAGGTCTCTCCTGAGTGTCTTTCCAGCCCTGGATTCGGCGAGCATACAATTTCGGTCTCTTATGTCTGTGAACGTAACACTCGTTAACGCATAGATGCTCTGAGTCAACGCAGCCTGTGAGGTATCCGGGTGCTTAGCCAGCGGACGGGAATCTCGGCGAGATGTCGTCTGCAACGGGCTGGCACCAGCCGAGCATTCTCAGACTCTACACGTCTACGACCCGCATCATGTGGTTTCCTTCTGAGAGAGCGCCACGAAGCAATGATCAATCACGTAGAGATCTCTCTCGCCATGTCCTGTCTGTGAAAAGTGTAAGCAGGGACTGCAAGGGTGGTGATTTAATTTCTTGTTAAGTAAGAGAATTATAAACCTCATTCTTGGTGGGAAGTAATCCAGATCATTTACTTGAAACCAGATCTAGGATTTTAGATGCGTAACATCTAAACAACAAATGTGGTGTTAAATTTTGCATTATTGGGGAATTTATTACTATATAACTATAAATGATAAGATATAGAAGATTCTTATGTAATAACATAGAAATATATATATGAATCTTGTGCATTAAATGTAAGGGAAATTTCAGGGAAAACAGATATTATATTGAGGAGCAATGGCATCTCTAACATTTCTAACATCTGTTCCTTCGCTGTTGGAGACACGAGCACAGACAGAACGCGAGTAGACTCGCAAGTAGAGTCTCCCAGCCTCCAGTCACCATGACCCACGCACCGTGAGGCAGCACTGATCCACGTTTCGGTGCATGTCACCTGAAACCTGACAGACAACTGGCATTTCTGACACTTTTGTTGTCGATTCATCTGCATACCTTTACGACACTGTATCGAAGATTTTTCTTCAGCAAGTGCTTCAGGCTGTGGTAGACATCCAGCAGAGAACCATGATGTGTTTGTCATTACACGTCCAATCTCCTTCACGGGACCGAGCACCGAGAAATCCTCTGGAGCTACGGGAAGGACGGGACACCCAGCTGGGCTTCCTGGGGTTGTGGCAGGCCTAGCGAGTACATCAGGTGGAAGGAGTCATTGTGTGCTGGTTGGTTTTTAGAAGCCGTTTTTTCAATAAAATACCCCGGAATAAACTTAACCAGGATATGAACGACCTGTATGAGAACCATAAAGCACTGAGGAGTTTGAAGATGTCACCAACCCCCAGAAAGACATCCCACGCTCATGGATCAGAGGAATGAATGATGCCACAATGTCCATCCTACCCGAAGAAACCTACAGTTTGAATGCAATCCCTAATGCCGACAGCATTTCTCACAGAAGTAGAACAGACAATCCTCAAATCTGTATGGAACCACCAAGACCCTGAAGAGACAGAGCAATCCTGAGAAACAAGAACAAAACGGAATGTACCACAAGCCCAAGATACTCTAAACCTGCAGTCATCAAAATGGTATGGTATGGGCACAAACACAGACACGTAGAATAGAGAGCCCGGAAATAAACCCCTAATTCTGTGGTCACTTAGTCTACAACAATGGAGGCGAGGATATTCCGTGGGAAACAATTAGTCCCCTTAACAAATGGTGTTGCGTAAACACAACAGCAACATCAAAAGCATGGAAGTGGACCACTTCCTTCAACCCCATGCAATGATGGACTCAAAATGGGTTAAAGACCTAAATGCAAGGTCTGAAACTGTAAAAATCCTGGAAGGGAGCACAGACAGTAATTTCTCTGATATTAGCCGGAGCTACGTTTTTCTAGCGACGTCTTCTGAGGCAAGGGAACCAAAAGCAAAAATAAACTATTGGGACCAGATCAAAATGCAAAGTTCCTATGCAGTAAAGGAAACTATCAACCAAAGTAAAAGGCAGCCTACCGAATGGGGAAGACACCTGCAAATGACGTACCCAATAAAAGTCAGGATTCAGAATGTATAAAGAGGTTATACACCACAACACCCAAAACACCCAAATTACCCAATTAAAAAATGGGCAGAAGACATGAACAGGCATTTCTCCAAAGAAGACATCCAGATGGCCAACATGGCTCCATGTGGAGCATCATGGAAAGATGCTCCACATCACTCATCACCAGGGAAATGCAAACCAAAACCACAATGAGATCCCACCTCATGCCAGTCAGAATGGCTAAAATTAACCAGTCAGGAAACAACAGATGCTGACTAGGATGCGGAGAAAGGGGAACCCTCCTACACTGTTGGTGGGAATGCGAGCTGGTGCAACCACTCTGGAAAATAGCATGGAGGTTCCTCAAAAAGTTGAAAATAGAGCTACCCTATGACCCAGCAATCGCACTCCTGGGTATTTACCTACAGAATACAAAACCACTAATTTGGAAAGCTCCACGCACCATGTTGACTGCAGCAGTATCTGTCATAACCAAGATACGGAGCAGCCCCGGTGCCCGCTGACTGGTGAACAGCGAAGGGAGGAGGGGTACAGGAGAGGGTACGGCTGAGGGGTAGAATATAGGCTTTGCAAGTGTGAGGCCCTGGGTTTGGTCCTGCCACCTCCAGGCCTTGACTTTCGCCTCACCTTACAGAAATCAGCATACTGGGTGCGTGGGTGGCTCAGTCAGTTAAGCAACTGCTTTCAGCTCAGATCATGATCCTGGAGTCCCAGGATCGAGTCCCGCATTGGGCTCCTGCTCAGCAGGGGGTCTGCTTCTCCCTCTGACCTTCTCCCGTCTCATGCTCTCTCTCACTCTCTTTCTCTCTCAAATAAATAAATAAAATCTTAAAAAAAAATCAGCATTCAATTTTTTTTTAATTGGAGAGAAGATAGTACAGTGACTGAAAATATGGTCCGGTGTAAATATAAACATATAAAAAGCCTTCTCGTTGCCAATCATCCTACATTCATTTTGTTTTTGCCGACAATAGTGAAGAATTTCTTTTTTGTTTGTGTAAAGGCTAACATCTATTAAAGTTTTTTTAAAGTTTGGTTATTTAACTAATCTCTACACACGACGCGGGGCTCAAACTCACAACCCCGAGATCAAAAGTAGCACAGTCTTTTAACTAAAGCAGCCAGCCAGCCCTCAAGGTGTCACGGATTTTTAAAATTTGTATTTTATTAGTTGTCTCAGCGTCAGTAACTAATTTTTGCCAGGACCGTTACAGATCAAGCAAATATATTCAACCGTCATTTGAAGGGAGGAGAAAAAGATGTGATATCCCATATACATAAACACACGTGTGTGTGTGTGTGTGTGTGTGTACACAAATAGCTATGATGTCATCATATATATACACACCTATGATATATACATACACATATGACATCATATATATATATATATGGTATGATGTGATATACATAAATAAAATGGAATATTTTATACATATAATGGAATATTCCTCAGCCACAAAACAGAAGGGAACCTTGTCATTTGCATAGAGGGCATAATACTAAGTGAAATAAGTTCTTCAGAGACTGATTTCACTCCTATGTGCAATTTAAGACCAAATGAAGAAAGGAAAAAAGAGACAAACCCAGAAACAGCCCCTTAACTACAGAGAACAAACCAACGGTTTCCAGAGGGCAGGTGCAGGGGGGACGGGTGAGACAGGACGACGGGGTGAACACTACAGTTGTCGCGATGAGCACCGGAGAGTGTGCAGAAGTGCAGAAGCCCTACATCATACGCCTGAAAATAATACTGTGTGTTAACTGTCCTGAAACCAAAATTTGAAAAAAAATAAAATAAATTAAAATAGTGGTTTAAAAATTATTTCATATTAATTCAAGTTTAGAGTATCAAAGTGATTCAATGTTTGTGCATTTTTTTTAATATATGTACAAGAATGCATTGGAAATATCTGGTGTGGCTGATACACAAATTCCAGAACGGTCTTTTAACGAAAGCCCTTTTGTGCCCTGAAAACATAGAATACAGCAAGGATGTGATTGGTGGTAGTTGCCAATACAAAGGGCTTAGCACGACCCCATGGAGATGTAGCACAGCGTAAAGAAGTGAGAGAAACTTTGCAGTTGAGAACGTGGAGGACAGAGCACGGAGCTTCAGAGGGAAATGTGGATCAGGTTTTCCTGAAACACACTATCTTGTGCCCAGCACCAACTCATTCATTTGTATCCCAGTCGACCTCTCCTTAAAAAAACCACTCACACAGCCCTAACTATAAACAGGACACCCGTGTCGGTGTTTAAACCAGCACCGCCCAAAACATGAACAGAGACAAACACGAAGCCCCAAAGTGCAAGTCCTCCTCGGGACAGAGACAGGGAGCGAAGAGGAAGTCACGGTCTACCATGTTCAAAAGACCTCCGAGGACACCACAGCCGGGGTCCCCATCCCTTACGGGTGCCATGTTCTGCTTTATTCCACCACCAGCGGGAGGAACAGAAAGATGGGCCACCAAGTGCCAGCGTTGTGGCTGCAAAGCGCAAACCAGGAGTGAGTCACGGCGGCGAGCAGACCGAGAGCATCTTACTACTGCTTTCTGGAGCTTTCCAGGGTGGCCCCCTTCGAGTTACGTGGCGGAGTGCCACGGGGAACTCATCTGGGGGAAAGCAGACAATCCGAGTGTTCTCAGGGCCATGAGCCCTCTTGCCTCGTCTGCTGTGACCCTCCTCCCTGTCCCCTCGGTGCCTGGGAAGAAAGGAAATAGGAAGATGTCTGGGCAGGGAGGTGAGCAGAGCTCCCGTGCACCAAACACCGGTGTTTTCTGGCGACATTCACAGGGACTGGATGTGGGAGAGAGCCCAGGCACGGGAAAAAAATATGCCATCTGGAACTGTATCGAGTTCCGACATTGATTCTGGAACTGTATCGAGTTCAGACATTGATTCTGGAACTGTATCGAGTTCAGACATTGATACTGGAACTGTATCGAGTTCAGACATTGATTCTGGAACTGTATCGAGTTCCGACATTGATTCTGGAACTGTATCGAGTTCAGACATTGATTCTGGAACTGTATCGAGTTCAGACATTGATTCTGGAACTGTATCGAGTTCCGACATTGATTCTGGAACTGTATCGAGTTCAGACATTGATACTGGAACTGTATCGAGTTCAGACATTGATTCTGGAACTGTATCGAGTTCAGACATTGATTCTGGAACTGTATCGAGTTCAGACATTGATTCTGGAACTGTATCGAGTTCAGACACTGATTCTGGAACTGTATTGAGTTCAGACACTGATTTCGAAGCATCATTTTCCCCCATCCTCTCACTGAGGAGTATTTATTAAGGACATGGCTCTTTCCTCCAACATGAAACAAAGCTCCTGAACTTATATTTTACATCTAAATGTTCACAAGTTAATACAGAATCTATAGAAGTGTAGTTCTATAGAAACGCTAGACTGTACTATATAAACACTAAATGTATAGTGACTAAAAAAGAAAAATAAATATTGGTATGCAATACATATTACAGTGGGTTTTTCTTCATCATTCTGTAGTTTCTGCTCTTAAGAAATAAACATATTTTTTCTAATTTCCTACTGGATATGGTTAGAATAGGGAAAAAGTTGTTATATATGATTTGTACTTTTTACCTTACTAATTTATCTTGTGAATTCTTCATTATGTTTAATTTTTTTAGATATGTAGTATAAGCATCTCCACACTAAGCATTCTATAACTTCAAAACAATACATGTGCAATGATTATTTAATTTCTTTGGTCTTTGTGCATTAGTGACGACTTCTAACTCAATGTTAAATATGAGTGGGGATGGTGTGTATCTCTGAATCTTCCTTGATTCTAATACAGATAGTTCATCGAGGGAGGGGGGTACCGGGGGGGCTCAGATGGTTAAGCATCCACCTTTGGCTCAGGTCATGATTTCCAGGGTCCTGGGATCCAGTCCTGCAGGGGGCTCCCTGTTCAGCAGGAAGCCTGCTTCTTCCTCTCCCTCTGCCCCTGCCCCCCAACTCATGCTCTCTCAAATGAATACATAAAATCTTTAAAAAAAAGTTCATTGGTTCTTTGTCTTGATAATTGCTGGTAACCAGGCCATTTCATGATTACGTCATTTTGTTCTAGTTCTTAGACTCTTTTAGGAGTAGCTGCTGAATTCACCAAATGCCCTTCCATCACCAGCCACCATGAATATAAACAGGTGGTTTTTTCCTTCGATGGGTCAGAACAAAATATCTTCAATCATTGTGCATCGTGGAGTAAAACTATCAGCCACCTTGACCATGTTAGAGTCTATTGACTAAAAAGCAATTTAGAATTTTTGCATCTAGTTATGTATGATAATCATATACAATTATTCTATATTTTGCCAATTATTCTGTACCTTAGCAAGTTTCAGCACGAAAATTATGCTAACATCATGAAAATGGGCAGTTTTCCAGCTTTTTTTCTGTAGCCTAGATAAGGTTTTCTTTCATAGAAATGATTTGTACCTTAAAGCCCAAATAAACCTCAGCTGTAAAGCCCGAGGTATATTATCACATCTGAGCCAGAGGTATTTTATTTTGTAACCTGGCATCTCCTTAAATTAGCTTTTCAACACCTTCCTTAATGATCTGTAGATTCCATTTTCTGCCTCTTTGGAAAGCAGGGTTGGATGTTTTGCAGGAAATCAACCACTCCATTCAGAATTCTCAACAGCAGCGCAGCAAATGTGCTCTCACAATTCTTTTAATCCCTTTACTGTCTGTGATCACATTGTTATTTTTATCCACAATCTCATCTTTTGTTTCCTCTTATGTTCCCTAATCTATCTTTCTAGAAATACATATCTACTTATCTCAATCACAATAACTACAGGATATATATTCATTTATAAGTTGATTTTCCATCAGTCATTATAAATATGTATCACTATAAACATACATACAGTTATGGTCTAGATACATACATCATTATAAATGGTTGTAACTATATGCAGTTAATTTCACGGAAATGATTAGATAGATTTATCATTTATGCTATTTTGATCTTGATTCTTTTATTTTGTAAAATAAACATTCTTCAAGTTGAGGAGGCTTCCCCCTATTTCTACCGTACTGAGGTACCGTGCCGTACCCTATTCCTACTGTACTCTAACTAGGAGAGAGTGTTGGAGTTTCTTGTTGGTGTCTGTGTCTGCGGGTACAATTATGTGATTCTTCTTTGTTAGCCTGCTGATGGGCTGGATTTCAGAATGCGGAAACAGCACTGGACTCAGTGCTGGGATGAGTCCAACCGGGTCACAGTATACAATTCTCTTCATGCTTTTTTGGATTTGATTTCCTAGTATGTCCTTACGGATTTTTGCATCTATGTTCACGAGAGACATTTGTCTGTAGTTTACTTTTAATCCCTTTGCCTGGTTGTGATAATAGGGTCATGTGGGCCTCAGAATGAGTTAGGAAGTATTTCTTCCACTTCTATCCTCTGAAAGTTATTGTAGGAAGCAGGTATAATTCCTTCATTAAATGTTTGGTAGAATTCACCAATGAACCCATCTGGGCCTGGTGTTTTCTGTTTTGGAAGGTTGCTAATTTACTTATTCGATGTCTTTAACAGTTTTAGGCTGATTCAGATCACCTCTTTCTTCCTGTGTGAGTTTTGGCAGATTGTGTCTTTCAAAGAATTGTTCTATTTCATGTAGGTTCTCACATCTGTGAGCACAGAATTGTTCATAGTGTTCTTTCATTAGCCTTTCAATGTTCATGGGATCTGTAGTGATGTCCCCTTCTGACATCATTAGTTTGTATTCCATCTCTTTTTTCCTTAGCCTGGCTAGAAGCTTACTCTTTTATTTATATTTTTGAAGAACCAGATTTTAGTTGCAGTGATTTTCTCCACTGATTTCATTTTCAATTTCATTGATTTCTTTTCCAGGTTTTTTTTTTTTTTCCGCTCATATTGGATTTAATCTGCTCTTCTTTTTCTAGTTTCCTAATGTGAAACTTAGAAACTAAGATTGATTTTCAATCTTTCTTCTTTCCTAATATATGCACCCATTGCTATACATTTTCCTCTAAGCGCTGTCTGCACTGCATCCCACATGTGTGGTAAGTTGTGTTTTCATTTTTATTGAGTTCAAAATATTCTGTAATTTCTTTGACCAACCGTGTTATTTAGACATGTGCTGTTTAATGTCCATGTGCTTTGAAATTTTCCAGGAATTTTTTTAACATTGATTTCTAGTTTAATTCTATTGTGGTCTGAGAGAGGACATGGTATGGTTTGTACTTTTTAAAAAAATTTGTAATGGTGTGTTTTATGGCCCAGAATGTTGTCTCTCTTGGGGAACACTCTGTGTGAGCTTAAGAAGAATGTGTGTTCTGCTGTTTTTTGGATAAAGTAGCTCATAGATGTCAATTATATCTAGCTGACTCATGACGCTGAACTCCCTCTCCCCTTCTTCTAGAATCAGGAGGGAATTTTCCTCCACTATCTACCATGAGAACCTAGTCATGCTCCTAGAGGCAAAAGTCACAGAAGTTTAGGATCCCCCAGTCCCCTGTGAATTTTAGCTCTCGGACTCGTTTACACAGAGTTGTTTACACTGAATCTCCATCAGTTACAGCTCAGGTTTTCCTACTGTGACACGGGTTCTTTGCCTTTCTGCTCTGGTTAGACAGGACTGCCTGGGTTTGCTTGTCCGTATCTCCAGTCATGGGGGCAGCTTTGTCCTGTGTCTTCCCTTCTCTTATGGATCTAAGAAGAGTTGATTTTTCTCCTTATCCAAGAAACCAGTAGTCTTACTTTCCCTTTTTATCTTCTCTCCCAGAGAGAGAGAAAGCACGCGTGTGTGCATAAGCAGGGACTGGGGGAGCAGGGGGAGAGGGAGAGAGAGACGGAATCATAAGCAGGTTCCATGCTCAGAGCAGAGCCTGATGTGGGGCTTGATCTCATGAACCTGAGATCATGACTTGAGCCAAAATCAAGAGTCAGATGCTTAACCAACCGAGTCACCAGGGTCCCCTTATTTTCCTTTTTTAAATTATATTTTATCTATTTTCTTATATTAAAGATGTAATTCATTTATATTTAGTCTTTTCCATTTTATTTTAGTTTTTTCTGGAGATTTAAAAATTTTTTTTTTAGTTTAATTTTTTTTTCAGTGTTCAAAGAGTCATTGTTTATGCACCACACCCAGTGCTCCATGCAATCCGTGCCCTCCTTATTACCCACCACCAGGCTCACCCACCCCCCCACCCCCTCCCATCCAAAATCCTCTGTTTGTTTCCCAGAGTCCACACTGTAGAACAAAGAAAGCTTAGGTGGATGTAAATAAGTCTGTCATAGGCTTTGACATGCGGAATTAACTTTGTTACTCGATAAATGGCTGACAGCTCTGGTGTGATTTTCCCATTGGTCTGGGTATTGTTTCACACATTACTTTTTATAAATCATTGTTCAGTTCACACAGAAATCTATCAACCTACAAAGTGTTAGGTTTGGGGGCCCCTTTAGTATTGTTGATATGTAAGGTTTGGGGGCCCCTTTAGTATTGTTGATATGTAACTCTATTTATCCAAGTGTTTTGTAAAGTCTGGATGGTTTAGAATTGATAGGGATTTTCGTTTCACAAAGTCACAGTCAGTATGTAGATAACTATACGCACACAGATGTGTATCTAGAGATATAAACACACAGATGTCAGTACAACTGCACATCCCGATACGGCTATGGACAGGGATAGAGTGTATGGAGACCTCCTGAAGTACGTGACATAGATCCAGACACACGGACATACATACAGATATAAACAGGGAGGTAAACAGATATCCTGCCCATATTCGCTAAGCCCTCATGATTTTCAGCCACCCTGCTCTGGTCTGTTTTCCAGGGTCTCAGCTCCCAGCAACTGTGTGTCCTTGGCCAGGGCCTCTCCGGCGACCAGCGTCTGCTTCAGCTGAGTACACGGTGTGCCGGAAGGGCAAGGGGATTAATGCCTCCCACACGGGCCCCGCCCAAGGGCTACTGGGCACTGATGGCCAACATCATCAGCCCTGTTCTCCTGGGAGGTAGAGCTCCAAAGCCCGTGTTCATCACTGCCTCCCAGACACCCTCAGGGGAATTATGCTGCACTTGCCCACCCTAAGCTTGCTGGAAAATCACACCCTTTCTTGGCTGCTTCCCTCACCCTACTTCCCCTGATGTTTCTCAAGACACATCCCACATCAATTGCTCACATTCCAATCTCTTTCTCAACATCAGCTCCTGTGATGGGGATGGACACACACACACACCCACACCCACACACACCCCATGGTGGGAAATAAGTTTTCTTTTTTGCTATACTCACGTGCAAGGGCAGCTAATTCCAATACTTAATATGACCAGGACAGAAGGATTTGGCATGTTCTGGTAACATTCTTTGGTGGGTAATACACATATTACCGAATTTAAGATCTCTCTTCTAATTCAGATTGCAACCTGTTGTCTTTACTGAAGTGATGGGACAAGGAGCTTGGCATGCTAAGAGCAAAACGGCTTGGCCCTGTTATGTATGTAGCTGCAAATGGGGTCACTTTTTGTCTGATCATGGCTTCTCCAAGCTACAGGTGGCACGTCTTAGGTGTCCCCTGCTTCAAGAGGACGATGACTGAGACCTGGCTAGAAGTTGAGTTTATTTCAGTTCAGTATCTTCTCCGTGAACAACAACAGAAACCCAAGTTGGGACAACCCAAGTTAGCACTTGAGCAACGTCTGTTTGGAGGAAAAAGGCCAGCATTAAAAGTCTGGCTTATCCCATAGTATTGGGTATGCTTAGTCCTGGTCAACGTGCAGTTGCCGGTTTGAGAAAAAGCCCGACTAAAACAAAGCCTGTCAATATGATGTGTGCTACTGGATTACAGTCTTGCAGTCACTTCTAACTAGATGAAGCTCCAGTGGGCGGACAGCCATCAGTGGTCCATAACTCCAGCCCACGCCAACAGATGGCAAATTAAGGGGTTCCTGAATTATCATCCTTGCTACAGTTGTCAAGTAACGGTGTAGGTCCTGCTGTGATAAGCCAGAGACGGTTTACGAGAGGATGGGGACGTTATCCCCCCATCTCCTCTGCAGGATCTCCTCACACAGACCCTACGTCCATGGATGCATGACGTGTTCTCGGAGATCAGATGCTTAGAAAGGAAGGAGATACGGACGGAGACGAAACCCACATGATACTCTCCGGTCTTCCTCCAATGGTCTTTGAAAGGATGACAAGAGCATATCTACATGAAATCATCAAAGCGCTTTCAGGCTAGTTTGGTCATCCAGTGTGGGTACACACGGTTTCTAGAAAGTTTTTAATCAAAAATGGCTTTAGAGGTCATGAGTGTGCCTGTACGTCCAGCTCTGCTCTATGACAGAGCTACTCACTGGATTTACTTGATTCCATGAGAATTAGTCAAAATTATCAATTCGCCTTACTCTTTAGGATCCTGTGGGTGTTTAAAACATTTAAAGTATTTTGCTTATCCAACGGAACAGTTTCCAAATCAGTTTGTCATTAGGGAGACAAAATCAACGATCTGTCTTTAAACGCTGAGTTGGCCTGATAATGTTACATGCTTTATTTATAGATCCATGAGCTTTCAAGTGTTTGCTGTTGTCAATGGCCAGGTTCTGGATGATGTACTTCTCTCTCTCTCTCTCTCTCTTTTTGCTTCGCGTTTTTGTGGTCCTAGCTCCATAACGGATGACATTACCAGGGCTTGGCTGCGTAAGTAACCCTTGCCTTAAAGAAAGAGCTCAAACAAAACCATTACTTGGTCCAAACTGCAGGTGTTAGCATACATTCAAGTCCCCACGTGAGGAACACGTCTTCAGCCACAGCCCTGACCAGCAGGTGGAGAGAGAGAGAGAGCTCAGGCAGTTCCTTATACACAAACTCCCGACTCATCGTTTGGAAATCTTGGTAAAGGGGAAAGCCACTGTGTTGGAGACACGGGAAAATGGAACAGAATGACCAGAAACAGAAGTAGTGAAATCCAGTAACTCTGGAGAGCCGGGAGAGCAACAAGGACATGGCTGGTCAGAATGGAATTTAACTCCTTCTCTTCTCCACAGTTCTGGCTGTGTTTGGGTCCAGTCCTTCCAGGGGATCTCCAGGGCCCAGCCCAGCTGAATAGGTCTACGGCACGGTGGCCTCCAGATGGACATTCTGCAGGCTCTTTACTCGCCCACGTATTCTCATTGTTTGAAGTAAATGGAGGGTCTTTCTGTGTTTAAAGCTGGGAAAACCGAGTTCACACGCTTGTCAAGAGTAGGTAGCCTTGTCAAGTTGCTGGTGCTCTCCCTACATTAATGTTAATGCCAGAACATTTCTTCCTCGCACACACCATTAAAGACTCTGAAACAGAGAGAAGACCCTGAGGGCTGATGCACGGAGGTGGGTGGGGGACGAGCTAGACGGGGGATGGGCATTAAGGAGGGCACGTGGGATGAGCAGTGCACACTGTACAAAAGCGAACCTCTGGATTCTACCCCCGAAACCAATACTGCACCGTATGCTAACGGACTAGAATTCAAACATTGAAAACAAAGAAAAGAAAAACAGAAGAACGTCCCTGCAAGCTCAAACAGTCCTCCAGTTGCTCTGGAAATCTAGGTGTCTGGAATTGCCACCACCGTCAGCCACGTAAGCATGAGTCTCGGTTGGCGGTGGTGGGCTGGGTTACGGTGTCTGAGCATCTGGTCAGTCCCAGGCCCTGTACTCTGTGCGGGGGCACAAAGACGCTGCACCTGTTCCCCCAGTGTCTGGTCGGACATACAGACACACAGCATAGTTCCAACGAAGACTGTTGCATGCTCGGGCACACACGCTCCATCCGGAGGAGCTGTGGAAAAGGATGCAGGGACCACCTCTTGGGACTCACAAGACTTAAATAACTAGTTGGCACCTTGTCTTTATGGATTAAAGAGAGAAAAAAGGGCCCAGGTTTCCTTCTGTCTTTCAGCCTAGTGCATTTACACTGGCTTCCTTAGGGTCAGTATTCGGGACCGAACAACACACAGAAGGAGCTCAAAGGGCGTTGTTATGACAAACCCTTGTATCCATGGTACAGAGAAAAAACAAAGGGAAAAGTAGGAAGAGGTTCGTTCAGAGGGACAGACAGGAGGTGAAAACAGGCGCCTTGCTGGAGCCCAGCCTCCCGGCTCCGTGTGGCACCTGTGTCTAAACTGTCATGCGTCTCTCACACAGGGAGGTACCTTCAAAGACATGCCCAGATGCACTGAAGTTAGAGGCTAGCTTCTCATTATCTGACTTTCAGGACAATCCATGCCCCCAAACTATTCTTTCCCAACAGCACAGAAATAAAAGCTCAAAAGATTCAAACTGAACTTGACAAGGGTGCCCTTTAAAAGGTAGAATCACAACATTCATACTAACACCATTTAAAGCATGGAGCTAAAAGATTAACGTTTTCCATTTAAAATGAAATTTCATAACCTATAGAAAAGTAATACGTACATGAGCGGTTCAGAAGCATAAACGGTAAAAGATAATGAGGCTCTTGTCTTTGTAACATGACTCAAAGTCAGACTATTTTAAAACGGGTCTTATAAGCCTTGATTCTGTCACCATTAGTGTGTGGTTTCAAGGCTGATCTTAGGGAAAACCGCAGGGGGACATATTTTAAAACTTTCTAGTCTAATATTCTTTGTCACTCATGAAAAGGGACTTTTCACATAGTTGAACATAAAGTCTGAATTGTGCCGTGTTAAAATATAAAATTAGGTGGTTTATTTTTTCATATTACATTCTACACACACACACACACACACACACATATACACACGTTTCTCTCACATTTATTTAAAGCTCTCAGAGGGGCAGGTCAGGACGTAATGCCAGCCCTCTCACACGGTGGACCTCTCAACAGTGACAGGCCAGCACACAAAGTGCCTACTTAATTTGCATAATGCCCAGGTTTATAGTCAATATCCAAAAAAAAAGACCTTGCAAGGAACATGCTTGTATATCATTTGAAGGTATTTATGTAACTATGCCTGAGAGGCGACCTTTCCTGTTGCCAACTGGGTGTCAGATGGAATTACAGTGTGAAAAATTCACTCCCGTCTTTCCTGTATGATCCATTGTAATTGTCCTGTCCCAAGCCCTCCTTTCTCACATTCACTGTTGCAAGCAGCCTTCTGAGATGACCACCGGGGACCCCTGCGTCCTCGCCTTCATGCCCATGTCACCCCTCCTGCTAAGCATGGGTGAGAAGGGACTCCTTTCTCCGAAGGAATAGCTCTGATGGGTGTTAACACTGTGCAGATGGTTATTCTAAGAGACTGACTTCTATTTTCACGGACCCTCTCTGTCTGGCTGTTCTCACTTGTTTCAGTGATGTAATTTGGGACGGCCCTACGGAGACACCCACACGCCCAGGGACTAAGGACGGCTTCCTGCCAACCACCGACAAAGCACTGAGATCTTCCATCCAAGGGCACATGAGAAGCTGAGTCCCTCCCTTCTGCCAACAGCCCGGAGAAAGATCAGCTCGGCCCAATGGGCAAGGCGACCGCGGCCTCATGAGACAGCGCCAGCCAGAGAAGCCATGCCAGGATTCCCGACCCACAGAAACGGTGAGGCACGCACTGCCGCTGTCTGCCAGTACAGTTGGGGACAATTTGTTACCCAGCACTGGTGACTGATGCGTCACTATGCCATCTCTGAAAGAGAAACTTCGTAATAACTCCTTCACCAGATCCATCGGGAGCAAGTAAATACAAAGCATGGTGTCCTATCCTTCCATATGCTGCAAACTAACTAGATATTCCCTAAATACTGGTCGAAATGGCCTTAATCACGGATGGAACACAGGCGAGTTCCTGAGGAGATTAAGATGAACATATACGATCCGTGACAGCAGTGGGGACGTCTCCTCTGTGATTCTCGGCAAAATCGGTTTTGAGCCAGAAATTAACAATGCATTTGTGGTACGATCTTGAGCTGGTGACGTGACGTGGTCTTTCTGAGTCTGTGTCTCATTAACCAAATGGAAATGATAAAACCTATTATGTAGCGTTCTCATGAGGCTAAAATCACGTGTGTGGGGGATTTGACGTTTAAAGGGACTTAATCCAACAGAAATATTTTTCATGTCCCCAATCACCAAAGAGCTCTTAATTTAATAAGGAAGGCAGAACTGATTACAGAAAAATGTGTTTTAATCAAGGGAGAGTCAATATATAATGAGAATATAAGATAAATGTTTAACATTAAAAACATTCTGGGGCGCCTACATGGCTCAGTCAGTTAAGCTCAGGTCATGATCTCGGGGTCATGAGACCTCGGGGCGACCTCGTTTATGACCTTGTTTATGCACCACACCCAGCGCTCCATGCAGTATGTGACCTCCATAATACCCACCACCTGGCTCCCCCAACCTCAGGGGAGACCTCGGTCATGAGACCGAGCCCTGCTTCAGCTCTGTGCTGGGCATGGAGTCTGCTCGAGATTCTCTCTCCTGCCTCTCTCTCTGCTCCTCCCCCTCCTCTTAATAAAAAAAAAAATTTTTAAAACCCAAAACAATAACAACATCCTTAGTTGGTTGTCTCTGTAGATAGGAAATAAAAAATGGATAAAACTATGACTTTTTTCCCTTGTTAGCAAGACTTCATGAGCTAACTCTGAAGGTGAGGCCAGCCTTATCAATCACAGGTGGGTTTTCCCGAGTCAGAAGGAGGAGGATATCCAACACCAAGGTTAGATCTGTAAGTCAACGACAAGCCCGTTGAAGAATTTACTTGAAATACGCCCACATAAATACCCACACACGCAGACCTGTCCTAATGAATGAGCATCCTTAATTCACTGCACAGGGCCCCATCCCTGATAATACATGTCAGGTCTGCCTAGTATAAAAGCCTTCCTTAACTGTGTCTTCAGAATCGCCTTCAGGAAATGGGGATTTGGATAAGGCACGAAAACCCCGTAAAAACGTCGAATTGAGAAGTGCTTTGTCTTAACGCTCGGGTAGCAGGTGCCGAGCCGCATGTACTCAGCTGCCCTGGGCTGCTGGAGCTCCTCCCAAAAGGAGCTACACCTAAACCCACGACATGTACACCGTGGCGAAGTGGACCTTTGTCTCTGCTCGTGGTCTGGCCGCTGCCCTGCCCTGCACTAAGTGAACACGGAGCTTTTCCTGAACACCGAGGGGATCCAGTACAGCTCGTGAGCAGCTCGTTTAGAGAGCAGCACCCCTGCGAGAGCGGGGCTGAGTGTCCGCTTCTTCCCGGACTCTCCGGATGGGACAGGGAGGCGGCAGCCGCCGCCTGTGGTGTGAAGCAGAACCGGAAGGTCACTGGGACGCTGAGCCGGTCTCGTCATCCCTCGGGGTCCGAACGGACCCACGTGCCGTCCGAGGGATGCTGTTCCTTTGCGCGCTGCTGCTCCTGTGTCTGTTACCCCCCGTTCACCTCTGTCGGAATCACGTGAAGTCACGAGGCAGAGTTCGGACGGCCCAGGCCCCCTCCACGCCGCGGGAGGGCCACCGAGACCAGGCCAGCGTTCATCATTTCGGGGAGAAGTCACATCACGGCAGAAGGCACGCAGCCTGGGCCAACCATCTCTAGAGACTTTTCTATATTCTACAAAGTATATTGGAATTCTTACGATTTTTCTAAAATCATCGTGAATATTTTTAGTTAAAAATCCGTGGCCAACTGTGAAAAGATTCATTTCCCCATCTTTAGGAAGACAGGGTTCTTGGGACGAGGACGAAGATGTTCTCTTGAGTAAGATGCTTTATGGGATCGGAATGACTTGGAAGGTGCTGAAATGAGCAACTGGTTTGATCTACGGAAACCGGGGCTGTTCTGCTTCCCCCCCTCAGCAATGTCCACCTTGATTTTCTACCTTGTAGCCGGCTTTCTCTTCCAACCGTCACCATCTCGGACCACGGGGCTGCTATGGCTCCAGCTTCCTATGTTTTCTGAAGCATTTTCAAAGGCCTCCAAGCACCTGCCACACCTCGAGCAAGCGTTTCCTGAATCAGAGAATTCGCCCCTGAAAGATGGTTCCCGTGAGCTTAATGTTTACAATGCTACAGTTTGCTATGTTTCCCCCCAAAACTGCCTTCATTCACGGGACAGGCCACAGAAGCCCGTGGAAGGAAAAAGAAGCCGGTGTTTCAGGACAGCACACCTTCATGAAAAATGTTAGCACGGTAGAATTGTTGCCGTCTCCTGCTAGGTGAGCATAAGCTAAAGATTAAACACGTAAGCGCAGCTTTCCCCTTGAAAATCCTGACATATTTTCCTAGGTTTGAACACACTCAAAATAATTCTCACACGAACGAAAGCAAAGTCAATTCTCACCCATTCCGCCTGGTCATGCTGTTGAAGCTGCATAGAAGGCTGACATTTATTTCCCTGGCCTCCCCTCATGATGTTCATTCCCAGTTTGCCCGGTCGGGAGGTTTTCCAAGCCTCCCAGCCACAGATACATTATATACTAAGCCATGATCCCAAAACCCTGTTACGGGGAAATAGAAAGCTCTGACATTTTCATCGACTACCAATTTGTTCTACGCGAACAACGAGATAAAATTTAACGGCTTTTAGAAATTGGCATATTAGGAGAGTAATTTCATTTCGTGTAGAATGTCAAGTGTGCGCCCGAGGTTAGGCCACATCTAACTATCACACGTAAGCATAGTCACGGTTCAGGATATAGCATGGGAAAGAAATGCGATGGTCTTCCCTGGGGTCCGGCAGACTGCAACGACCAACGGCCTCCCTCCTTCAAAGGGCCTGAGCGCGATCTCCTTTCTTTTCTCAACCACAGTGGTCCAGGTAGACGTAATAATTGATTGGAATTGGTACCTTTGGTAATACAGACTGCACAGACCGGGCTGAGTGGAGCAAATCAATAGGGGAACTGCGTCTTTGAAAACAGAGGTGGGAAAGGGGACTGTTTAGCCGAGAATGACAGATCTAAGAGAGCAAGGGCACTCCCTTCGGAGACGTCAGGACTGCTGTATGAACACGGAGACGCACTGTTACAGTTCTTCAAGTCAAAAGAAAGCACAGTGCAGATGATTTCAGGAAGGGTCTCTGCTCATAATGCAGAGCAAACGCCAACTAGAGAAATTAGTGAAAGAACGGCTGTTAAGAGAGAATAGGTGCTCTTGAGAACGTCCGAAGAAGACAGTGGAGTAGGAGGACCCTCGGTCAACCTGTCCCTCAGACACACCGAAAAAACACCCACATCGACACCAATAACCCAGAAGATGACCTGGAGACTGGCAGAAGAGACTCTCCGCAGTTAAACATAGAGAAGAAGCCACACTGAAGACAGTAGGAAGGGTGGGGACGGGCTCTGGAGCCAAGCACGCCTGCAGGACGGTCCTGGAGAGGAGGACACTGCAAGCAGGGAGGAGGGAGAGGAGAAGACCTCAACCTGGGCATCCCAGGCATCTGACTAAAGTTCCTATAGCATCTGGCATCGAAAACCGGAGGGGCTTAGTATTGCCACTTCTTACCATCAGTGGGCTGTAACGCATGGGACTTTAAAAACCAGTGCGTGCAGGGCACCTGGGGGGCTCAGTCGGTTAAGCACCTGCCTGTGGCTTGGGTCATGATGCCAGGGGCCTGGGATTGAGGCCCACACTGGGCTCTCTGCTCGCCAGGGAGCCTGCTTCTCCCTCTCCTGCCCCTCCCCAGCTCATGCTCTCTCTCACTCTCTGTCATATGGATAAATAAAATCTTTAAAAAAATAACAGTGGGCTCAGCTCTGGGAGAGTCAGAGGGCAAGAGGACACTGAAAGTCCCTGCCCTTAAACAGACAGTATAACACACAGTCCCCCACCCCCGAGATCCAGCACAGGGGCAGAAAATGCCTGGCGCATACAGGGACAGAAGGGGGCAGGGGCAGAAGGGGGCAGAAAAGGCCTGGGGTACCCAGAAAGGAGGTTCATCTACTCATCTCAGAGCTGGAAGGACAGGGATCTTTGGGAGAGATCTCCCAGAAATAAGTGCTGGTGGCCACCACTTCCTGCTAGATACATGGGCAGCTGCTAGAACCCACGCGGTGTGAACACTCTCCCCCTGGCTCGCTAATGGCTAGTCCCAAACCGCCAGGCCCTGTGGGGCACGGACCCCCCAAACACGTCCTTGGGAGGAGTCCACCCAAAGGGATGCCACAAGCAAGGCCTTGTGCACGCAGCCCTGAGATGGGCCAGCCCCGCTCCAAAGTGCCTCTTGCCCTGCGGGGAGGGAACGATGACCACACACAGCAGTCTGACGGTGGCTGCGGCGGTGGGCCGAAGGCAGGGACTTGCTGTGACTGCCGTCTCTGCCCGCAGGTGAAAGCCCCTCGGGACAAGCAGGGAGCGTGCTCTAGAGCTGAGTGCTGAGGCACCTCTGGCCGATGCCTGCTCTACCTCCAGGAGCTGGAAAAAGAACAGACAAAATCCCACTCAAGCCCAAGGCAGCCCCAGGCTGTCCCACTAACAACACGGCGACCAAACCCTGCACACAACAAGCCAAGGGAGCCGCTGCACAGGACTGGACGGAAGCGCGTGACGCTCAACCCAGTAGCAGGGCGCATGCAACACACTCAGGCGTCACCGTGAGCACCAGGTTCTCGTCACCAGGGGACGCTGCCCTGCAGGGCCCTACAGGATCTTCTCCTCAAGAGCAGGAGGCGTAGCGGACTTTCCCAAGGCACGGCACCAGACCAGAGCCACACAAAATGAGGACACAGAGTGGTAGGTGCAGGACCTCAGGGGGACCCTTAACAACGAGACAGAAGATCTCAAAAGGAACAATCCCAGATGGAGAACCCAACAACTGAAATTTAAAAAAAAAAATCACTGGATGGAATAAACAGTAGAGGAAGCAGAGAAATGGCTCAGCGACCGGGAGGACAGAGTGATAAGAAGCCGTCGAACTGAGCAGTGGAGAGAAAAGTAACAATAGTAAATGAAAACAGATTAAAGGACGTTAGTGACATCATCAACTGTAGTAAATTTGTTATAGCGATCCCAGAAGAAGAAGAGAGAAAAGGGGGAAAATGTATTTAAGAGAGAGAAGTATGTTAGTATGTAAATGGAAGAAGAGAAAATGTATTTAAAGAAATGACGGCTGAGAACTTCCTGCATCTGGGGAAGAAAAAGAAATCAGATTCAAGAGGCACAGAGAGTCCCCAACAAAATCAATAAAATCGACAGCAAGATCCACAGTGACTAAAATCGCAAGAAGCAGTGATAAAGAGACAATGCTAGAAGCACCAAGAAAAAGAAAACAGTCACATACGAGAGAAACCCCATAAGGCTAGATGCTGTTTCTTTCAGCAAAACGTTGCAGGCCAGAAGGAATTGGCATGATATAACGAAAATGCTAAAAGAAAACCCCACGCCAAGAATACTGTATCTGGCAAGGCTATTATTCAAAATAGAAGGAGAGATAAAGACTTTCCCAGACAAACAAAAACTAAAGGAATTCATCACCACTAAACCAGCCTTACGAGAAATATTAAAGGGGACTTTCTGAGTGGAAAAAGAAGACCATAAGCACGAGTAAGAAAAGCAGGAAGCACAAAGGCAATAAAATTAAGTATATATAAAAATCAGCCAAAGGATTCACAAAATAAAAATGTATGATTCCATATACCTAAAATGTGGGGGGAGAGGAGTAAAAATTTAGTGCTTTTAGAATGGTTTTAAATGTAAGCGACTATCAGTTTAATACAGACTGCTATGTGCATTAGATATTCTATACAAACCTGTTCGTAACCACAAATCAAAAACCACTCACAGACATGCAAAAGAGAGTGAGAGAGAGAGGGAGAGAGAGAGATGAGCCAAGTTTATCACTAAAGAAAGCCAGGAAACCATGAGAAAAAACAGCCAGAGAAGAAATGATTAGAGAAAAACTAAAAAAAAAAAAAAAAAAAAAAAAACCATAAAATAAGTAATAAAAGGCAGTAAGTACACACCTACCAAAAATTACTTTGAATGTAAATGGACTAAATGCCCCAATCCAATGACACATCGTGACAGAATGGATAAAAAAAAAGCAAGACCCATCTATATGCTGCCTATGAGAGACTCATTTCAGACCTAAAGACACCCTCAGATTGCAAGTGAGGGGATGGGAAAGCATTTATCATACAAATGGAAGTGAAATGAAAACTGGGTAGCAGAACTTGTAATGGACAAAATGGATCTAAAACAAAGACCGTAACAAGAGACAGAGAAGAATGCTACAAAAGCATTAATGGGAACAATCCAACAAGATCTAACAATTGTAAATACTTATACACCCATGTGGGAGCGTACAACTCCATAAAAGGAGCTAATAACAAACAAAAAGTTAGTCATTGATAGTAACACAATAGTAGTAGAGGACTTTATCACCTCACTACATTAACGGATAGGTCACCCAAACAGAAAACCAACAAGGAACAGTGGCTCAGAATGACACTGGGCCAGACGGATTGAACAAGTATATTCAGAACACTCCATCCTAAGACAGCAGAAGACAAGATTCCTATTGGCTGAACATGGAGCATTCTCCAAATAAATAACATATCATGTCACAAAACAAACTTCAACAGATTAAAAAAGACTCAAGTCATACCATGCATCTTTTCTGACCGTAACACTATGGAACTACAAATCAACCACCAGAAAAAATCTGGAAAGAACAGCAATACATAGAGGTTAAATAACAGGCTACTACACAATGAATGGGCTGACCATGAAATCCAAAAGACAAATGAAAATGAAACACAATGGTCTAAAACCTTTGGGATGCAGCCAAAGCTGCTCTAAGAGGGAAATTTACAACAATATAGGCCTTTCTCAAGGAGAAAGAAAAATATGAGATAAATAACCTAGCCTTATACCTCCAGGAACTAGAAAAAGAATGAACAAAATCCCAAACCAGTAGAAGGAAGGAAATATTGAAGATTAGAGCAGGAATAAATGAAACAGGAAGTAAAAGCATACTAGAACAGATCCATGAAACTGGGAGCTGGTTGTCTGAAACAATCAATGAAAGTGTTAAGTCTTTAGTCCGGTACATCGAGGGAGAGAGAGAGAAAGGAAGAGAGGGAGAAGGAGGGAGAAAGAAAGAACTGAAATGAAATGGAATCAGAATGAGAAGAAATGACAACCAACACCACAGAAACACAAAGGATTTTTAGAGAATATTATGAACAATTATAGGCCAACAAATTGGTCAGCCTAGAAGAAATGGATAAATTCCTAGAGACATATAACTTCCAAAAGCTGAAACAAAGAAACAAAAAGTCTAAATAGTCCTATTACCAGCAATGAATTGAACCAGTGATTAAAAAACTCTCAACAAAAGTCCAGGACCAGACAGCTTCACAGGTGAATTCTGCCAAACACTTCAGGAAGAGTTAGTATCTATTCTTCTCAAGTTATTCCAAAAAATAGAAGAGGGAAGAAAGCTTCCAAATTCAATCTATGAGGCCAGCATTGTCCTGATACCAAAATCAGAGAAAAACACTACAAAAAAGAACTACAGATCAATATCTCTGATGAACATAGATGAAAAATCCTCAAAAAAAAAAAAAATGAGCAAACCAAATCCAATAAGACATTTAAAAAAAATCATTCGCCACAATCAAGCAGGATTTATTTCTGGGTTGCAAGGGTGGTTCAATATTCACAAATCAATCACAAATCATACGGACAAGAGAAAGGATAGAAACCATAACGATTATTTTAATAGATGCAAAAAACGTGCTGACAAAGTAGCACATGCATTCATGATAAGAAGCCTCAACAAAGCAGGTATAGAGGGAACACACTCTACATAATAAAGGTCAGCTTTGAAAAACCCACACCTAACATTACACTCAATGACAAAAACTAGGAGTTTTCCCCCTAAGATCAGGAACAAGAAAAAGATGTCCACTCTCAACCACTTTTATAGACAGACAGACAGATAGAGAGAGAAAGAATGAAGAAAAAGAGACAGAGAGAGGAAGGAAGGAAGAAAGGGGGGAGAGAGAAACAGAGAGAGGAAGAAAGATGAGAGAAAGAAGAAAGGGAAAGAGATGGAGAGGAAGGAAGAAAGAGGGAGAGAGAGAGAGGGAGAGGGAGAGATAGAAAGACAGATGGATGGGAAGAAGGAAGGAAATAAGGAAAGAAGAAAGGAAGGAAAGGAAAGGAAGGAAGGAAGGAAGGAAGAAAGTGAAAGAAGGAAGGAAGGAAGGAAAGAAAGAGGGAGGGAGGAAGGGAGGGAGGAAGGAAGGAAGGAAGGAAGGAAGGAAGGAAGGAAAACAGAGCAAAGAAAATGTGGCAAACAGCCTGTCCTGAACTGGGTTACAGCTTTCGGTCAATTTTATACTAAGACATTTTCCGTGTGCTTGAAAATACATCCAAATAAAAAGAGACAAAAAGATCAATAGGGATGAAAATCAGAATTAAAAATAAATCAAATCATATGCGAAATGCACTCAGTAATAACATTTTCAAACAATCTAAATAATTACCCATCTGTGCGTAACTTGCATGCCCGCGCGTTCCGTCTCAATTCTGGGATGAACGGAGTTTCGCGGTGGGTCTTGCTTCCCGACGGGTTTGCCCTGTCCTAGGACTGGAGGCGCACGAGCCAGGTTCCAGGAAAGCAGAAACGAAAGAATGAGCACTTACAGTCAACGTGAAGAAGAACATCCGTTTATCGTCTCTTTAAGCAGAATGCCTCGTAACACGGAGTGCGGTGAAACGTAACGTGTTTAACCAGAAACATGCCTACTAATATTTGGACATCTCATGCTGTTGGACAGTACGCTACTAGAGCCCACGTAATGCCTGGGATGCTTCTTAAGACTGAGGAATTTAGGCTAGAAATATTTGGTGCCAATTATCTATGTGGAACATGGATCTCTTAGTTCCCTGGTGTATGGGAGGACCTGAGGGAGAGAATTAGCTGAACATTACACATAGTGACTAAGTCCATTATTTGTTTTCCTGAATGGGCCTTAAGGATATCATAAGTACGTGTCCACTCACAGACAAATGGATAAAGAAGGCACGTGGTAGTTACACACAAAGGAATATTACTCAGGCAGAAGAAAGGATGAAATCTTGCCATTTGCAATGACGATGACGTGGATGGGTCTAGAGGGGACCGTGTTCAGTGAAAGAAGTCAGTCACAGAAACGCGAATAGGACATGATTTCACTCCCATGGGGAATTTAACAAGCGAAATAAATGAAACAAACAGGAAAGGAGACAAATGAAAAAACACAGTCTTCCCGAGAAAACACACCGATGTCTACCAGAGGGGCGGTGGGGGCGTGGGGGGGAGCCGGTGATGGGGATGAAGGCGTGAGCTTACGATGAGCCCTGAGGGATGCACAGAACGGGGAGTCACTACACTGAACACCTAAAAGTCCTCTGACATTGTACATTAATTACACCTTTAAAGATATGGTGAGGAGTTCCACCCATTCCTTGAGAAGAGCAGATGTCAAAGTGTTCAGCGACAAACCACTCTGGTATCTGAAGCTTTGTCCGGGATGGCTTCTCCCTCTCCCCCGGACAGAAGCAGAGGGCCTGGCACCACGAAGCCCGGACCCTTCGACGGGAACCCAGCAGGAAGCGTGTGGCCCAGGGGGTTTCAGCTACAGCGCTAGGCCATGTTCTTCCTCGGCGTGTGACTGCACACCTGAGCCTCCCTGAGATGGGAAGTCACATCTGGAAGAGCTCTGCGCCACGGCAGCTCTCAGGGAAACAGCAGCCCCCGGGACGCCGCGGGGCGAGCTATTTCACATGTGCTACAAGCTCCGTTTCGGTGACCACGAAGGAGGAAATGGTGCTTCCTCCCACCGGCACGTTACTGGGGGTCTCCCGGACGCACCTGGCATTCCAAGCCTGCCCCTAGAAAACTCTCAGCCCACTGGGGACCCTGCGTATGCAGGTGACACGGCGGCTGTTCCTGTGGGAAGGTCACTTCCATCATGACCCGCTCCATCCAGCCTTGGACACGGACGGCTGCCCACGCCTCAGTCTTGCGGAAAGGATGACACTACACGGTCCCTTTATCTTCGCAGCCCGTCCGACTCCCTGATCACCGCCTCAAAGCCACGCTCCCTTCTGTAAACGAGGGCCAGATTTTAAAAGTGGCAGATCATGACATAATTTCTTTTTCAGTTAGGAAACTCACTTGCTCATGGAGGCCCTACCACATTTGTGCTGTGTGCTCTTCAACTAAAGTCCTTATCCCCGAAATGTAAGCCACTGAGGGTGAACATTAGAACAAACTTCAGAGATGCTAAATGCCCACTGGATCGGGTTTCTGTTTCGGGTTTTTTTTTTTTAAGGTTTTTATTAATTTGAGAGACAGCAAGAGAGAGAGAGACTTTAAGCAGGGGGGAGGGGCAGATGCAGAGGGGGAAGCAGACTCCCTGATCGATGCGGGGCTCGATCCCAGGACCCTGGGATCATGACCTGAGCCGAAGGCAGAGGCTTCACCGACAGACCCACCCAGGCGCCCTGAGTCTGGACTAAACAGGACTCTCGTTTCCCACAAAGACCTGTGGTGACACCCCTGCCTATTCTGTATTATGCTCCTTGGAAACTGGAGATATGACCCATGATGGTATTTGCATCTTGGCTCTTTCCAGATTAAGATGAAGTGTGTCATGTCTTGCATGCATAATGCAAGTATGCAAACCCGCATACTGAATTCTTCACTTAACTGTACACCGTTGGGTGAAACAGAAGAGCTGAGGTTGTTTTATTCCTCAGGCAATTACCCAGGAGGACAGACACATCACTACATAAAACCGAAAATGTGGTTCCCGAGGGGACGCTGAACAACGGGGACCAGAATGTGATTTTCCGTCCTTCCCCCACATGCGCTTTCAACGCTGCAGGCCCAGTAGCCCTTGGCACCTGCAAACACGATGGCTGACTTGGTGTCGTCTTACACCAGTCCCCGGAGGAGGAAGGGCTGTCTGGCCGTCTTGGGATCTAGGAGCCATAAATCTCGAGCGAGTTGCAACGGCTTGTGTGGAGATTTCATGAGCGGTGGGTGTTCTTGGGGTCTGTTTCCTCCATCAGACATCTGTGCGATAGCTCACGAGGGCGTCCGGGCCGTGTTACACGTCACACGATACCACGTTCCCCCAGGACCAGCCAGGGAAGACACTGTGCCTCCTGTCCCCGCCGCTTCCAGTTACACCTTTGGCAAACGCATCCACGTGCATTCAGGTATGTGTGGCATTTTCTTTTTCATTTGAGCCAAATATCTGTTTTCTATCAGTTGTAACTTTGCCATAAAAAGAAAAAAAAAAGAAAAAAAGAGAGAAAGATAAAGAAAAAGAAAAAAGACAATTGCCTTTGTGGAAAAAAGGTCAATGTTTACACTATCAGTGTAAATTATATGAGTTTAACTAGCTTGGGATTATAAGAACATCTGAAAAACCCTTCCGTTTTTTAAAAATTGAAATGTTCCTTCAGCAGGAATTCAAAAAGACGGGAAAGAAAAGATTCATTAGATTTGGGTGATTCTTTGTAGATATGCAGATAAGAAAATTATAATGAAAGAAGATGGAAATGGACACCCAAACCAACAAAAAAAACTCTGATTTGTTGTAGTCACACTTCCAAAGTGTTTCAAGAGACTCATTGAGGACTTCTGGAAAACTTCCGTGACAATTTCGTCTCAGACAAATCCCTTCTCTCTGACTCACACAGACTTACAGAAATCCAAGTATTTCCAATAAGGGCGCCTTCCCGCTTCAACCCTGACAGCGAGCGGCATGTGGACAAGAAAATTATGTGTCTTGGCTGCGTGATTATTTTCTGGATAATCACGGTCCAAAAGCACCGTGCTCACATTGGTACTCTTATTTCCAACCGTACGAACGCACCTTTTCAAAAAATTTTGGAAGTGGTATCTGGTGTATTTTCTTCTTCTCGGTCGTGTTTTGTCTTCTGCAGATCCTCACCCCTGAAATGAGCCGTAGGGCTGAAGGTTACTGAGCACACAGGAGGACAGGAGGGTCGGAGTCACATTTGTGGCTTTGAGCGGCCCACCTTTGAGTGGCAAACCTCAGGCAAACCTGAGCTTTCAGTTCACAGCAGAAATACGGGTCCTGAGAGCAAAGCACTTCTTCCAAGAAAGTGGCGCTTGAAACACTCATTTTTTCTTAAATTCCAAATATGTCATTTAAATACTGACAGTCAGATCCTTGGAGAAGAGCAAACCATACGGGGATGGCTTTCACCGCCTGGAGTGCGAGCAACGTCGTCTTGTGAGAGCAGCATCTCCCCAAGCCCAGGAAGGCAGAGTCCCGAGAGAAAGGGGCCCGTGATGAGAAGCCACTGTGGCAGGTTGCTGGTCGGGGCGCATGGCTGCCTCGTATCAAAAAGCAGGCGAAACGTCAAGACAGGTTTACGTGTCCTTCCCCCGCCTGAACCTCTTGCAAGAGGCAATCCGTTCCTCCAAAGGGTGGACAATAACAAAGAGGGACAGAGGCACTCATCTGAGTCATATCCACATATCCAGGGGACCTTTGGAACCCCAGACGTGTGAGGGGCCGAGGGGCCCCGAAATACTCAGCTGAAAAGAGCAGGTGACCTTCTGGAAGTGAAGACCCTTCTGAGACAAAGGAGTTCAAAAGACAGAGAAATGCACTGGCCCATTCACCTTCAGGGAGAGCCGGCCTTGGGGTCGGTGTGACGCAGGGTGCGGAGCTAAACTGTAGCCACGTACAGAGACAAAAAGAACCTGTACGTCCCTCAATCTCGGTGTCCGCTTTTAACTCGCTATGAGTGACATAAAGAAGAAACAAGCTGATGTCTCAGAAATTAGCTTCCTTGCAGCAAAAGCAGGGATCAAATAACACCCCACTTTTAAAGTCGCGGGTAGGATCTGACGTCATTACGCAGCAAACACACGCAGCACGCGTTCAATAAGTCGTAGGTAGTATCACGATTGCTATCGCTATAATTGTCAAGAAAAATAAGTCTGTCATGGAGGTCATTCACTATGATCACTGTGTCCGCATTTAATTGGATGCGAATAATTTGTGCCCGTCTTCTTCCCTGATTAGCATTTAGCAATCATTACACAAAACAAATAACAAAACAACCCAATGCATTTCCAGGAACAGCGTTAATTTCCGATAGATGATTCTGTCGTGGCAGACACAAAGGTCATGACGACGCAAGGCAAATCATCCCAAGTTGCCCATGCTGTATCCAATTAAGAAACCCCTTCACGACAAATTTGTGCAAGAAATGGGACTCGTGCATCTCCTGACGGTGGTCTTATCCGTGGTGCAAAGGGTCATGTGACTGAGCGTTCCAGGGAAAGTCACCAGGACCAGTTCTGAGATGGTGTAAGCAAAATGGGTCAGACACAGTTTAGATTACTTGCCCCAAGCGTGGCCCACGGACCAGTGTGTGAACATCACTGGGAGACGGAGGGAAATGCAAGTTCCCAGGCTCCCACCCAGTCCTGCTGAATCAGTACGTGCATCCTGACAAGATCCCAGGTACTTTTCGGGCCCATCAAAGTTTGAGAAGCGCTGGCCTCCAGCGACCTCCATGTTAACATCCTAGAATTAGCGTTACACTAAGCAGGAGAAATCATTCTGAATAGTGTCTCTGAAGGAGGCTTACTTTTGTGGACTATAACACGAGTAGATCAAAGACAGACTAACGTAGAGCAGGACAGACGAACAATCATAGACACAGAGCAATGAGTAAATACTTCTGAACAGTTATTATCAGAACGACGTGAAATTTATGTTCTGCAAACGATTGTTTTTTATTTGAAATGATGATGTTGCTTTCAGACATGGTGAGATTAAGGACACGGTTCTGAGAATAAGATGTCTGTGCTCCTTTTTCTTGTCAATCTTTACATAATTACATGCCAGAGATGTCCCTTTGTCACCAAGCGTAGATGCTGTGAGTTAGAACCTCTCCTGAAAGATCAGAGGCACGCCTTCCAGTTTAGGATAACGAAGACAGTTTGCACATAAGTAATTGCAGCACTGGCACACACATTCTCTTAAGATAATGGAATGAGAGCTACTGTGTTATCGTGAACCCAACCTTCGTCCAGGAGATGAGGACTCTAATGCGTCACCTGCGAAGGCGTTAAGAAAAGGCTGCAGAAAACTGCACGTCAGTGACCGCACACCCTCGTGTCTGCTTCCCTCACCTGCCGGGGAGCGTGTGTTCTGCACCTCTACTACCCCACAGCACCCATCCTTGTCTGCCACACCATGGATGCTCCGTCAACGTGACTCAATCAAGAGTGCACGGTTCCGCCAAAGTCCACGTGCTTTTCTGCCTTTCCGGTACTGTTGGTACTGGCTTGTCACCACTCACGTCATATCAGCTGCTCACAAAGGTGAACTTTTCCAGAATTCAGCTCATTATCCTTTGCGTTCACTTTCATTAATGTCATGCATTGCTGGTTGAATTCCGTTGAGGCGCAGCTGGGTGTCGCATGGTCTTGTGGGAATTCTAAAGCTGTAGAGAGACTGGCGGTGGCTAGGCGCTCTGAGAGAGGACACCACAGCCAGGCTCGGTCCCAGCCTGGATCAGCAGGGAGGCCGCCTTGGGCTCAGGCATTGGGGAGCCCCTGGTCCCGGCCCGTGGCACCGGTTCCCGCAGCCCAGGCCGCTTATAACTGGTTACTAACCAGCACCCTCCTTAGCACGTGCTCTTAAGCACACTGCAAAGTCAACCTGGAATGAAACCACGTTCCATTCTGCATTCCGAGGAATGCATTTGCAGACAGGCAGGCATCGTGACTGGTACTGGACATGGTACGGGTGTTTTTCATCTCGCTTTCTTCCCTGGGAGAAATAGAGGATTTCTGTGTGCCCAGGATTGGTCATGTGGTTTCACAATCAACCAGCCTCTCCTGTTCGTAGTTTGATTTTTCATCTCGTGTCTTTGAAGATTTAATGTTTCATAATTTACAAATTGCCATTTGTAAATTTATCTTTTACCTTTGATAATAGGGGAGATTTTACCATGACAACGCAAGGCAAATAAAACCAAGACAAAGACTTTCTGTTCAGTATGGAATTCATTTGTGACTTTAAATAAATTTCACACATTACTCCTGCAATGTCAGTGCTCCCCATGAGATAAAAGCTACATAAAAAAGTAGAAGAACCAAACAACCAGATTACACGCACCCTTTCCTCTCACACACAAACAGGTCAACGGTCCCCCAGCCGATTCTGCGTTACTTAATGGAGACAAAAAGAGTCTGATGTTTGCCTCAGATTGACCCTATTGAACGTGACTTCCAGAAGAGAAAATTGCCATTAAGATGTGAAAGTCTTCACTGCCAATATTGGCAATACAAACCTATGACACACATTCCCTTAATGCTATTTTTAAGAGTGTGTGCATAGAATGCTAGAAAAAAAAAATCAGCTGTTTCGAGCAAATTAGTTGTTTGTCCATTTAAATAAAGCAAAAATAGGGGCAGCGGGGGCGGGGGGGGCTTAGTTGGTTAAGTGTCTGCCTTTGGCTCAGGTCATGATCCCAGGGTCCTGGGATCGAGTCCTGCACCGGGCTCCTTGCTAAGCAGAAAGCCTGTTTCTCCCTCTGCCTGCCGCTCCCCCTGCTTGTGCGCGCGCGCTCTCTCTCTCTCTCAAGTAAAAATAAAATCTTAAAAGAAAATAGGACCAGACACAGTGGATAAGTGCACCTTTGTGAGCTTCTTACATTATTTGAAGGTTGTACACTAGTATTTGAAGGTGTTAAAGATGCATTCTAATTACTTGCATCTCCATTATAAGATTTTTTTTTATTCTAGAGAGGCATATCTAATAATTTAATGGTTGAGTTCAATGGGATTCCACAAAATGAAATTTTAGTTTGTACATATAAACAAGAACTTTTACTTTATATTAAATAATACTTATAATTCTAATCCAAATAATAAGCCAAACCAGATCGACTATCGTAATCTCCTGAAGATTTCTAGGGAGATGAAAGGTGCGTGCTGACTTCATTCAAGAGTTTCAAATGCATAAACTGTTATTTTCTCAAATTCCGTAACCGGCTTCTCAAAAATGCCAAATTAAACATTATGCATTATGCGCTAAGTAACTTTAGCGCTGTGGTCATCACGACGCTTATCTCCTCTTTCCCCGACAGTGCACAGCAACCCCCGCCCACTAGATAGCCCACCCAGCTTGGGGGTGGGCCCTGATTTCCACCGCACCCACCAATCAGGCAAATCCTGCTCTCTTTGCCTCAGTGGCTGACTGAGGTGCCCCAGATCGAGAAAGACAAGAGCTCTTGCCCCCTGGCCTTGACCTGACTCACAGAGGATACCATCCACACCAGTGCCTGTCTACAAGCTGGAAATTTTTAGACATGGAGTTCAAGTGGTGTGCAGGCAAGAGGTCAGGCCAGATGCCAGAATAAGGGGGATGAAGGTCGGGAAAACCAAGAGCATGGCACACGACTAGATCCAGGGCCCTCACTTTTCCATCAGAGAACCTGCAAAGACGTCTATGGGACATCAAAGAGTTAAGACTTAGGATAACGGGGGATGGATCTTCTGTAACTTCTGGTATCCGATCTGCCATGAATACCCCAAAATACTTTAATGAGAATTCTGGAGAGGATATATGACTAAAACCAGGAAACAAATTATCCTAAAATTAAGTTAACAAATGAAGAATCAATAGCAAAATATTGACCCTAAACTGTGTGTGAGGCTCAGTTCACAGTTCGACGGGGATTCTAATGAAAGAAGAAAGAAGAAAGGTCGGTCACTGATATCAATTCACAACCAACCAGTGAGAGATACAGAACTTATTATCCATGAGAAGCACAGAAACAACACAGGACGCATGGGAGCCTCGTTTGCTACTGTCTACTTCAACTGAGAAGAGGCAAAAAAACCCCAAGATCTCTCTTGCATGCAACATGAGCTCAGAAGTTTTCTTCCAGGAAGTGGGCTTTAACATGGTTTAAAAGAATCGAATTCAATGGAAAATGAGAGAAGACCCAAGTCTGAAATTGTGGGGGCAGGGGTGCAGAGGAAACCATACATAAAACCTAAGTCAAAGGGAGGGAGGCCAGCCTTTTGCATGGATAAACATATTGGAAGGATTCTGTTACTCTAATCATAGACTGTTTTTCAAATGGATCCCTTGGCCATGCTTTTCTCACATTTGCCCTGAGACGTCATACCCCTCACTTTGTGCCTCCCTTGGACTTCAAGTGAATACAGTCAGAACTGAAATATTACAGTAAGTGACAAAATCTCCACCAAAAAACCCCACTCGCTGTTAACGGTATATTTCTGCACATACACTTTATAGATCACGTACCGTAGATAGATGCAGCGGTAGATGCTAAGATGAGATACGGTCCCTGCCCTCAAACAGCTTATTATCTAAAGGGTAACACCCACATACATGTGCGATTATATCTGGAAGCAGGTTACGCCAACAGCAGTAAGACAGTAAATTCAAAAAAGTGGTTACCACTCCCTGTTGTGGACACGATCTAAACTATGGTGCAATATTAGTTAGTATGAGTTAGCTACAGCAAAGTAGTTAGTATGAGTCAGCTACAGCTGCCATAACAAAATGTCACAGGCAACATTTATTTTTTCAAAGTTGTGAGGTTGGGAAGTCCAAGATGAAGGTGCCAGCAAGGTGGGTTTTATTCTGAGGTCTATCTCTTGGGTTGCAGGTGCCCGCCATCTTGCTGTGTGTTCACATGGCCCTTTGTGTGGGCTTGCTCTCTGGTGTCCGTCTTGTAAGCGCACTGAGGCTATCACAGGCCCCAACCTCACAACTCCATCTAATTCTTGTTCCCTCCCAGAGGCCTCACCTCCAAAATCCAACACCCCATGGGGCAGGGCTTCAACATATGAAATCTGGGAGGACACACACTCCATAAGAGTGATGGGTTTTGAAAGGTGGGAGAGTTGCTGAGGCGAGGATGGTAGGGAGAGGGACCTCAGGAAGGAGAGAGAAAGGTCAGAAGAGGAGGGGACACACGTGCTTCCTGCACTCAGACCCTCGGATTATAAGCCCATGCTGTGTTGTTGAAGCCAGAGGCTACAACTATTATGATGATGTTAGTTCAAGAGACTCAAGGTAAAAGGCTTGGTTTAGCTGATGGCAACAGCTAAAGACAAGCAAACTCCCCAAGCAAAGCAGGGTAGGAGGCTATAATGCCAGGACACAGAGGGACATGTCCTTGTCATCTGGCCCAAGTAAGCATTTCCTTTGACACAAAACCTGCAGCTGGGACCACCAGAGATGGCTCTGGTTTTCATGCTCCTCACTGGGGACCTGTGATGGAACCCCATGCTGGCCATGACTGGGAGAGCTCCTGAGACAGTGCTGATGGGAGTCCTGCGGTTTGATGACGTTCAGAGGAGGCAAGTGAGCAAAATGGGAGAAAGAAAAAGACAAAGAGAAAAAGAATAGTAGGGGACTGTTTCCAAGGGTCCAAAGAAAGGAAACCAGGTTATGTCTGAATGTCTTCATGCTGTCTGGACACGTTGGCATGGACCTGCTTCACGGTTTCAGTTTCATCCTCCCAATAACCTTGGAAGACAAGACAGCTCAAACACGGGGGGAATATTGTTTCCTGACCCTTTCTTGTTAAAGTAGAGGAAATAATGTAGTTTTGAAAAGACTGGACGTTTATCAGGTTTTCGCATTTTGTGGTTGCCGCTGAGCCCCACGTGTTTTTTTGGCAGGGGGAGTGCCGTTTGCTCTCCTCTATGAGTATCGTAAAGGTTGTCAGTGTTACAAACAAGTGCAGGCTTTCTTCCCACAGGTTTGCTCTGTTACGCAGCCTCGGTGGATAACTGAACAGCCCACATTTGCTCTAGTTGGGCAGAGGAAGCAGTGCTGGAAGCACACATGGAAGCTTCTTCCCTCTCTTGCCGTTCGTGCGGTCGCTGACGTGCGTGCTGGCTGCAGAAACGTGGCTGTTAACAGTGGTGCATGTATTCCAGTGGAACATTCTGTCGGTGAAAAACGACAGTCGGACTGAAGTTATCGTCATGATGGAAAGTCTACCTCTCAGACAGAGTCATTTAAACTGCACAAGGCACGGAATGAATGTCTTCATTCAGTAGTCGTACTGGAGCTGTGAGCAGGTGGCAGACGCCCGGAGGTGCTGGTACTTGAGTCCTGGGTTCGGGCGCACTGCTGGTACAGATGGCCATGGCCAGAGGAAGAGCTGCTTCTCCCGCTAACCAGCAGGCCGTTCCACTGCATTCCATCCCTCACCGTAGGCAAGTAGCCTGATGACTTCCGCTCGGCCCTGTCTCCCCACTTTCTGTCCCACATGTCACGCTCTCAACGACACAGGAGACATAAATGCCTCCCTCTTCCTCAGGCAGGGTCCTGGACTGCCCTGGCGTGAGCTGGAACACAGTCCCAGCCGGGCCTAGGCCACACCATGACCCTTGATGTAAATCACAACGTTCTGTTTGAAAAGAAAACGTTGCCTCCGAAAAGTTCAAGGTTTTCCACTGAAACCTTCCATCAGCAGATAGCCGGCATCACAAAGCTGTCCGCCGCAGAGGAAGACAACAAGACGCACAGGGTTGTGCCAAGGATGGACACGGTGTCGGGCTAGCCGGGGATGTCAACATGAAGAGACCTCAGGAAAATCTGACGGACATCTAATGGGTTTCATACTTAGATGTCGCCTCCGCACGGCTGGTGAACTGACTCTTGGGGGCGTGCTCTGGGCCAGGGCCTTGGTGACTGCTACTTCCTGCTCGGGGCAAAGTCGCATCTCGGCAGAGAAGGCCCGTCCATAATGCAATGAGCTGGCCCTTAGCTGTAAACAATTAACCCTAAGGTTGCTGTTCTGGACAGGAGAACCCCTTCCCACTCCCCTCTGGCACACGGCTTCAGTAAGTACTCAAACAAATCCCCAGTGGACGCACCAAGCCAGGGGTCTCTGTGACACTTGCTCTTCCTGTTACTGTTCTCACCAGAAGATTAGCCATGCTCATGTGGGGCTTCCTGAGAGGCCGTGGCCAGGAAAAGGCCGGGCTGAAAAACACCATGCAGGAGCTGCCAGAACTTGGGGGGAGGCCCTCAGCTCTCACTAAAGACCCAGACAAGCGTCTGGAGGGTTCCGGTCGGACCCCAAGGAGCACAGACGAGCGGCACTAGAACCCTCCCAGATGGGGGGCCTATGGCTCAGCCAGTACTCGGACAAGGTGGCAGGACAGGAACGTCTGTCTGTGCTTCCTGCTGCTGTAGAGGAGCCCACTCTGTGCGTCCCCCGGGCAGGGTGAGCCGAGCAGAGTGAGAGGAGGAGGAATGGAAGCGTTCCATCCTCTGCTACAGGGAGGGGCACCACGGATCTGCTGCTGAGCAACCCCCAGGCTCAAGCAAGACCACAGTCTCTAAGGCCTAGGGCCTTGGCCTCAGCTCCTTTCCAGGGACACATGAAAGCCTTTGCCCGGAAGCAAACCAAAACAAAAAACAAAACAAAACACAATGTTGATTTCCAATTAAGACAGTTCGGGATGAGGAACCCCTCTGTCTCAAACACGCAGACGTGTACACAGACATCAACAGACCTCATTATCACTGGGTAAAGCTGGGGTGTCTGCCGACGGGGCTCGAGGTTCGCTGGGGGTCTGTCTGCACAGACCGAGCAAGGACTGCATGTCCCCAGCTGGGGCTGGGGGACTGGAGCCAGGTTCTCGTCCACAAAACCGAGGACCAGGACCGGAAGCTTTCTGTGTCCAGCCTGGCGGCTCTACCTTACTGTAAAGCCGAGGGGCTTAGGGCCCCGGGTAGGGTAGACACAGCACCCATTAACTCAAAAGAAGGCCTATGAACCATGTCACGGGCTTAGTAACTATTCTGGATCCCCCAAAGGAGTAAATGAAAGTTAACTATTAATAAAGAGAAATTTTAAAAGCCAGATATAGATCAAAAATGGATTTGAAGACATAATGGAAAACACTGAAGATTGGAGGAAAAAAAAGAAAACACTGAAGACTGAAAAACTATTTTCCGAAATGAAAAAAAAAAAAAAAACTTGATGGGATAGGATAAGCAGCAGACTTCAAAATCTAAAAAGAGAGTTTGTAGCTGGGAAGACCGCGTGTACAAATTTATTCAAAGTCAGCACAGAGAAAGAGGAAAGAAATATGAGAAAAGTTATACAGTTTGGAGAATGCATTAAGAAGTTACTACATATGTTTAATTAAAGTTCCAGAAGAAACAAACATTTTAAGAAAAAAAAATAGTTTTACAGAACCTTAGAGAAATGAAGAAAGGCAAGAGTCGTCCAATGAAACGTGCCATCCAGTAATAAGCAGGATCAGTAAAACCAGCAAACCCTAGACAATCCCAAGGAGACAGCGCACTTTCCAGGATAAAGATAAAACGACAGTGTGTCCGAAACAAAAGGCACCATTCGGCAGGAACAAGTAGCAACTACAGTGCCAGGAGATATGACACATGCAAGAACAGGTCAGAACGTAACACAGGGAAAAACACATAACCGACAAACCCGTTCTCTCCAGAAGTGTTAGGGAATTTAGACAAAACAGAAGTCGCGAAGGACACGGAGGATCTAACACTCAGGGACGTGACCTGCCTGATTGCTGTTTGTAGGACGGTCCTCCCAACTGCGGCACAGTATATGTTCTTTTAGATGGACACGTGAAATAATTACTCACATGGGATATCTGCAGGACTGAAAATACACAGGCATATTCAGCAATTAGAAGACCAGTAGAAATAAGGAACAAAGCTATCTAGGAAATCCCAATAGATACACAAATATAAATAAATATATATAAAAATCCAGTAAATGTATTTGGAAATTAAGCACCACATTTATAGGACAAGAAAGACATGACAGCAGCAGTCAGAAAACAGGAAAAACTCAACAATAAGGAAAACACCATGTACTGGAAGTTTATGGCTCTCAAGACTTTTCTTAGAAGTGAAAGTTTCAAATCTGACACATTGAGCTTCCTCTTAAGCTAGAAATAAAACTGCAAATTAATCCAAAATTAAGTAAAAAAAAAAAAGCAACAAGAAATATCAAGAAATGTCAAAGACCATATTGAAAGCACTGAAATAGAAAGGGGAGAAATCAACGAATGTCAGCCAAACCCCAATACAGTACATAGAAAGAGGTCAAGAGCAACGGTCAACCTGACCCAGTGTGGTGGGGGCAGGAGAGGAAGAGGGGGTGTACAGAGTGACTGCTGGTGTTCCTAAGGAGATAAGGGGCATCACTAAGTGACGTTAGGAGGTGCTATGAAAAACTTCATGCCAAGAAAATTAAACACTTGGACAAAGCTGACATTAAAAAATCCCATACATTCCTAGAGCACACATACACATGCGGAAAAAAAGAATCAGAATAGGCCTGACTTTGAATTTATAACTAAAACCTTCCTCTCCAAAGAAAATTTGAGGTCCAATACCCAATTGATGAATTCTAGGCAACATGAAAGGAAGAATTAATAGGAAAACTATACAAACTCCTTCAGAAAAAACCAGAAGGCACAATACGTATGACTGAATAAAGCCTGAGCCTGACACCAAAAACAAGACTAGTAAGAGAAGTAAAAGATAAACACAACAATCCTGAACAAAATAACATTCAGCAATCATTAGGGATGAAAAGTTAATCCATTACTGCCAAAGGAGCTTCATTCCCTAAACGCAAGGCTGCATTAACATGTGCAAACCAAAGAATGTGATTCTATAAATGTAAGAGAGAAAGAGGGTAAATGGAGAAGTTGAAAGGGCTTGTGACAGAATTTAAGCCCCAGTTACGACTGTGGGAGTCTTCCCACTAAAATGCAGTTAAAAAAAAAAAGCGTATTTATTCTCATTTTATTCTCTGTTGTACTGAAGGTCCCAGAGCAACAATACAGTGATTATCCTGGAACCCATGGGGTTTGAACTGGGAGGGTCCACTTCTACGTGAACTTTCTTTTTCAGTCACTACAGTACAGTACTGTCGGGCATTTTCTCTTCCTTGTGAATTTTCTTACTCGCACCTTCTCGTCCCTAGCTTCCTTTACTGTAAGAACAGACCACGTAAGACACACGATATACAAAATATGTGATGATCGACTGTTGTTATCGGTAAGGCTTTCGGTCAACCGTAGGCCATTACTAGTTGTTAACTTTTTGGGGAATTAGACATTATAGGCAGATTTTTGACTGTGCAGGGGGTTGGCCCCCAAACCGCAGTTTTGTTCACAGGTCAACTGTAAATTGCATTATATAAAGTGATGGTATTGAGAAGGTAGCGGGAAGGGTCTATCACTGCAGATCATAATTTTGGGTTAGAAAACAGTACAATAAACAAACAACTATTAATCCTAATTCACCTAACTGGTGAATGTCGCATGAGGATAGAATTAAGAGGTTAATATAAATGCATTGGTTCTATGTTTACATAGTAGGAACAAAGAAATGGAATTTTATGTATCAAAATGCCATCTACGATAACATCATACGACACAGAAGAGCAGGGATAAATGTAACAAAATCTGAGCAAAACCTCTATGTGGAAACAGTACAACATTGTGGAGAGAAACAAAAGTAGACTTAGATAAAGGAACACATGAATCATGGTCACGGATTGGAAGACTCCATTTCTTAAGATCACAATATCTATCGAAGGTATGCAATTCTAATTCTGTTTCCAGCAAGCGCTGTTGACAAGGAACGCTTGAAATGTAAAGGGGTTGCAAAGGACCCAGACCAGCCAAAACCACCTTGACAAACACGAGCAACTTTGAAGGCCCCCCATTACCTGCTTTTGATAGTAGTCCTGGAGCTCAAGTAAGTGCGAGTAAAAATCAGGACCGCAGGGTTCGAGGAAGACACATGCGTTGCTCAATGGGTCACAACAGGAATGGGAAAGAGACGCATACGTTTATCTATGGTGAGAAGGAACGATGCTAAAGTAATCTTGTGGGGGAAAGAGGAGACACATTGAATTATAATAACGGGGGCAAGACAGAATAGGACAATGAAAACCTCTTTCTTCCAGTGAGCATAGCTAAAACAAAAACAATCACGTGGGAGCCTTAAAAAGTGAACAATAGACACATGGGGGACTGAAATCCAGACACAAACAAGTCCCACAACAACCAAGTTTCCTAGTTTTTCCTTCTTGGTTCCCCGGCTTTGGCCAGAGGGCTGCGTGGGTTCCAGAATGGGGCAGGAAGTGTGGACAACATGTCTGCAGAAGAAACTGCCCGGTTTTTACCCCTACACTGGGGAAAAGGCCTTGTGCACTGGGGAGCATGGAGGGAATCCCTGTTTCTCTCTCTCTGGTGGCTCTGGAGTGGCAGCTGAAACCCCCAGAAGAGACCCAGCCTGCTTCTTCTGCCCACAGAGAGGAGAAGGAGCCCCTGTTGCCTGTGGACCAGTCAGGACCTTTCTTCTCTCCCCGCTTCATCCCCAGTGCGTGCACAACAGGGCTGTGTGTGTGTGTGTGCGCGCACGTGTGCATGTGGTGTGTGTGTGTGGTGTGTGCATACGTGCACACTGGAAACCTGATAGAAACCTTACTAGCCACAGCAATCAGGTAAACAAGCATGTAGGAGGCCCAGAGTGTGGGGTACGTGTCACAGATTTCGCAAAAACCTAAGACTGCCAAAATTGCGAAAATACAGGATTCTTAGTAAAATCACCGTTTCAGAGAAACAGTGACCGTGTTTTTAATATAAGCATGTTCTGTGTGCTATTTAGGACATCCCCTATATATATATATATATATATATTTTTTTTTTCATCACCTGTGGAACTGGGCATGCTGTATTTTTCCTGGCAAGACTACGTGGGGTGACCTGCAGACGGGTGAGCCGGAGAACGCAGCCCGCCTTGTCTGCAGGAGCCGTCGGAAGCCTCGGTCTCCCTCGTCAACGGGGCACCACGTGGCAGGGACACCAAGAAGCAGAGCCCCTCGCCCTGCCTGAGCCACCGCCAGGAAGCAGGCCGCTGACGCACTCACACAGCCAGCACAAGCTCGGGAGACGCACGTGGCCCCTGCCACCCATGGGAAGTGGGGCCAAGGCAGGATCTGAGCCTAGCTTCCTGCCAGTCAAAACAACAAATTTCTGAAAATGGTGATGGAACATGTGGATATCGAAAAGGAGGAAGCAAGCGGCATCCAGGACCAACCCAAAACATCTGCAACCATAAGCCACGAACATTCTAGGAAGAAAGGAAAGCAGAACGTATGATCCTGACACACCAAAGACTTCTCATGACACAGCGAACATTCAGCATGAAGGAAACATTAATAAATTAGGCTTTTCAAATTAAAAAAAAAAAACCTACTTACCAAAGGACTCCTTTAGGGAGGAAGCATGATGGCAGAGGAGTATAAGCGACGGAGACGACATCAGGTCACAGGAGATCAGAGGGACCGTCATCAAACCATTCCAAACACCTACAACAGGAGATGGAAGAGAGGACGAGCAGCAGTTCTAGGAACGGAAAATCGACCACTTTCCGGAAGGTACTATGTGCGGAGACGCCAATCGGAAGCCACAGGAAGACAGCCGGCGGGGGGAGGGGCCGGCTCCCGGCAAGCGGCGGAGCACAAAGCCGGAACCTCTAGACTCGGCTCCACTGAGGGACGTCACTCCAGAGGCTTAGTGGGGGTGCAGCCCTCGCGGGGACAGCGTGGTCTCAGGTCCCGCAGGGTCACAGAAAGACCAGGGGTGTCTGAGTGTCACAGAGCTCGCAGGTATCAGAGCGGGGAAGGTGGCGGCAGCCACAGAGCCGAGGGGTGAGCTCTCCGCTCGGGGTTACCTTAAACTGTGATCTGTGGCACAGTCGGGACACTGCTCTGTGAGCAGAGACCCCACAAGGGGCAGATCTGGGGACACTCCCCTCCCTCCCCCAGGGGGAGCGGTGCTGGAGAGCACGGCGGGAACCTACTGGGTTTAGACACTGCAGGCGGGGCCCCGCGCCAGAGACGGAGACGCTCGGTCACAGGCCTGGTGAGCGCAGGGCGTGGCCAGAGACCAGGGAGACGGGAGGGACTGATGGCTTTTCTCCGAGGGCGCACTGAGGAGCGGGGTCCCAGCTTTCCTCTCCTCCGGCCACAAACTAGGCGGCCGCCATCTTCCTTCCCGGCCTCCCCAGCTCTACGGAGACCGCTCAGGGGACAAAAGCTCCGAGCGCGAACCCCAGCGGATGACGTAGCCCGGCCCCCAGCAAGGGCGGTGCCATGGCCTGGGGCAAAGACACTCGAGAATCACGAGGACAGGCCCCTCCCCCAGAAGATCAGCAAGAAATCCAGCCACGACCCAGCTCACGGATGGAGGAGACAGAACTCCAGAGGACGGGCAAGCAACACATCACGGAATTCATGACTTTTTCCCCATGATCCTTTAGTCCTGCAAAATTACCTTTTATAAATCTTATTTTGTTCTTATTCTATTTTCTTAACTCTTCCCTCTTTTAATGTGTTTTTAACTATTTTATCTTAACAATACCTTTTTTAAAAAAAAATCTTTTTAAATTTTCGTTGTTATAGTCACATTTTATCCCTTCATTACAGTTAACCTTATTTTCTGTATACATACAGGTTTCTTATTTTCTTTAAAATTTTGGGATACAATTTCTTCTAATAGATCAAAATATACCCTAAACCTATCACAGGCCTTTGTTCTAGTCTCCAGCCTGACCACATTCTCTCCTCTTTCCCCCCCACCTTTTTCCAATCAACTTATCAATTCCTTTTTTTACAGTCTTTTTAAAATTTTCATCTTTACAATCATATTCCATCCCTTCATCGTGCTTACCCTTATTTTTGTATATATGTAAGTGTTTTTCTTTTGGGAGGTCGTTTCTTCTAAGAGACCAGAACACACCCAAAATCAAGGGGGTGGTTCTGTTTTTCTCACCAGTCTAGTGTGTGTGTGTGTGTGTGTGTGTGTGTGTGTGTTTCCCACACATAATTTTGTGTGCAAAAACGAGTATAAAAGAATATACAAAATATGCCATTTACATAACTGGAGCACACATTGTTTACAGATGCACAGGGGGGCATAATACAAGTACACGAGTTTGTACAAGGATAATAAAAACCAAGTAAGGATTAATAATTACGTCTGGGATGGGCAGGAGAGAAAGGGGATGGGGAGCGGTATAGGTGGTCAGTGAGTCTAACAGTTAAAAAAAAAAATCTGAACCAAATAAGGCAGAGTAGGTTATGCAAGGTGGGAAACTGTTCAGTATCACATTCTCTATGCTTTTTTGTTTAAAAAAATATGTTATGGGGCCCTGGGTGGCTCAACCAGCTGAGCCTCTGACCCGTGATTTCAGCTCAGGTGATGATCTCAGGGTCGTGCGATCGAGCCCCACTTGGGGCTCTGTGCTCAGAGTGGAGTCTGCTTGGCTTTCTGCCTCCCTCTTCCTAGACCCCTCCCCACCCGATGCTTGTGCTCTGTCTCTGTCTCAAATAAATTTTTTAAAAAATATTGTACAGTCGGAAAGCATTTTTAACAAACACAAATAAAACCCCAGCCCACCACAAAGTGACAGAACTAAAATACATACCCAGGTTTTCCACCCAAGCAGTGTTACTATTATTAAAAATTTTCTTTTTTTCTCAAGACCTAATGTTATATTTTCAACATCTCTTCCTCCTCCCTGCCTTCCTACAATTCCTTCCTTCTCCATCTTTTCGCTTTGCTATTAACACAGTCAGCTGTATGAAGCCAAGAAGGACGTCACAGACACGTTTTAACCGGACTTGTTTTCCATATGGCTCACTCCTCTCTTGGGAGAAATGCACAGGCTCGGGCCCCGCGTTACTGCCCACACAGAACACTCGAGCGCCAGGTTGGAACCTGCTAGACTCGTCATCGCTTCCAGATCCTAACTCCCAAGCATGATGAGGTGTGAGCTGAGCACAGATAGCTTCATGGGTATGTAACTGCCAGGGTCACTGGCTGTTTCCAACGAGAGTTTTCCCAAAGCAGACTCTCGACTTCCCAATAGGTTTAGAAAGGATCAGGCTTCACCATGGAATGGAATTCTCTTTCCGGAACTCAACACGCCGTTTAAGTACCTGATAAAAGCCTCACCTTGTTCTTTCTTGTTTGGAAACGGTGCTCTGAGCTGTCAGACTCCTTGCACAGCCTACGGAGACACCCACGGAGGTGCGGGAAGAGGGCTGGCATCAAAACCTGTCCTGAAACAGCTGCTACCTTTCAGCACGGAGGAGGCGTGGTTGTTTCACACCGGGACATCGTGCAAGGATGGCTGTCGATGCCGTGCTCCGAGGACACAGGTGCCTCCCACGGTCCCTCCGGAGCGGACGTACGTCCGAAACAAGCCCTGTGCAGGACAGAGGTGACAGGGCGTGCACAGGGCAGGAGGCACTGTCAGATACCTTCCTAGTGATGCGAGCACAGTCTCTCTTCGCCTGCACAATTCCTCCGGGGAATGACTCACGGATGCGCGGACTCCTGGAGCATCGGGGATTCCTTGCAGGGGAAATGCATCCTACGTACCCCTCACGAGACCACATTCAAAGGGACGTACCATTTGAAGGAATCCCAGAGTGGTGTGAGATTGGCACTCTTAGCCCTGTCCGTGACCTGAGAGGAATGTGAGGACAGAGAAGTTAATTTTCATACATTTTCACAGCTCGCGTGGGGTGAGCCCTACCTCCAAGTAGCCTGTTTCTCCAGTTCACGCCTCTCTTTCTCCTCGATGCCGCTGCTTGTCCAGTGCTCTCCCCAGCTCCTCTTCATGGACCGCAGCACAGCCGTCTCCACTCTCCACAGCTGCTCCTCGGACCCCATAAAATATGTTTCTCCACTCTCCCAGCTGCTCCTCAGACCCCAGAGCACAGGCTTCTCCACTCTTCCAGCTGCTCCTTGGACCCCAGAAAATATGCTTCTCCACTCTCCCAGCTGCTCCTTGGACCCCACAGCACAGGCTTCTCCACTCTCCCCACCTGCTCCTCGGACCCCACAAAATATGCTTCTCCACTCTCCCAGCTGCTCCTTGGACCCCACAGCACAGGATTCTCCACTCTCCCCAGTTGCTCCTCAGACCCCACAAAATATGCTTCTCCACTCTCCCACCTGCTCCTCGGACCCCCCAGCCCAGGCTTCTCTGCTGTGCCCAACTGCTGTATCTTCTCCCCATTTTATGCCCGTCCACAAAGCTATTTCTATCCTGGGAATATGTAGACATTCTCTTAATCCTCTCAATCTCTTCTCCTGTGTCCTACGTTTTTGCACCAAACCTGCACTGAGTGGCAATGGACGCTTTTACGTGAACAGACAGAGAATCAAAGTCACGTCTGCTGCAGGCAGTGGTGTGACACGGGGCGAGCGGCTGAGCTCCTGTACCCTTAGGTTTCTTCACGAGCGACAGCGCAGACTTCTGACACGGGACTCCGTGCGCGGAGCATGGAGTGACACTTGCACCGTGGCGGGCTTCCATCGCTCTCCTGCTCAGAGGTTTGCCTTCCCTCCTAACACTTCCCGCCAGAAGGGCATCTTCTGGGCCTCCCACTTGCAAGTCAGACTCAGGACTAGCTATGGCACGGCTGCCCCGTTAATGCGTTTGGAATTTAACACTTCCACACGTCCAAAGTCTTTTAAGGACGCAGCTGTCTTTAAATACACCTCGTGTTTGCGAATCACTCTGGATGTTCGGAAAGGCGGAAGGAGCAGAGAGAGCTCCCGTGTGCCTCTGAGATGGCCACATCTTCAAAAACCACAGGACGTTTGCAACGACAAAGAGATGAACGTAACCTCAGTCGTATGAGCCGCACTGCACGCCGGGGTTGGGTTTCTCCAGTTCTCCGGGAAAAACGCCCTCTTCCCGTCCCGGATGCCAGGAGGGGCCCCCAGGCGGTCACCCCCACGTGGTCATCCCCACGTCCCATGAGTGCCACACTGTACGGCGTTCTGTGCTTCCTTGTTTCTCACGACCTTGACGACACCGAGCGGTGCTGGTCGGGTACTTTGCAGAATGCCCCTCAGTGTGGGTTTGGCTGACTTTATGAGCATCAGCCTGGGCGTACGGGTTTGGGGGAAGAGCCCATGGCAATAAACTGTCCTCAACACACCACACCTGGCGGGCACAATCAGGGCCCAAGCCAAGAATCCTGGAGCAACAGTATTTACTAAGGAGCGCCTGATGCTCTGAAAGCGCCTGGAAAGCTCCCAGACAGCACGAGTGTGTGTTTACAATGCCTCTGCCCTGGACGCCTTGCTGGGCACAGCGGCCTCGGCTGCGTCTGGATCGTGGGCCATCGTGTGTTTCTAGCAAGCAGGAGCGAGGAAGGGGCCCCGTATGGACGGAGCGCGTACGCACGCCAGCAAGCAAGGAACGAAGGCTGAGGGCAGTGGTTGGTCTGGAACACGCTTCCTGGCTCTCTTGACTGTAAGAACCAAACAGCCATCCCGACTCTGTTCCCTCCCGTCTGCGGTAAACAGCGGCCCTGTTCCACAAAGACAGCCACCTCGCGGGAGGCGCACACAAGCAGTGTTCTGGGCATCTGCGGCTCCGTGTGTGGCCGGCTCAGCCTGGGACCTGGGCCTGCAAACCAGGATAATTCTTCCCACGTTGCGAGAGAATTAGTGGATGTGAACTTCGGCTCGGCGGACGGGACACACACAGTGCCCGAGCTTCCGGCCTGCGAAACTCATCCAGTACATACCATGGCGGGGGGCAGGGACTGTCTAAGGGCACGGACGCTGGCGGGCGGAGCTGAGGCTTGCACAGAGCAGAAACACACACAGATGTCCACCTCTTCCTTGCCTGTGTTCCCTTTCCTGCCTTGGCCCACAAAATGCAGGTGAGTTCCCGGTCAGCGGCTGTGCCCGCCCTGAGCCCGGGCAGCAAGGGCCGGAGCCAGTGTGGGTTGCGGCGGCTGGGGACTGGGAGAGCTCTGGCCGCATGGGGCGGCGGGGACAGGAGGCTGCCCCCCAGCCCGCAGCGTGAAGGACGCCCCTCGTCGGAGGACCCTGAGGCCCGCGGCCAGCAGCCCGGAGGTCAGGAAACCCTGCTGCACGCCGATGTCCCGTCTGGCCAAGCCTCCCGCCCACATCGCTTGGAACACAACACAGCCGTGCCCGTTTCTCTTTCCCTTAAGCCTCCTTTACTCTCCTGGAAGGCGGAGATCGTGTTGTCTCCCTTCAGTCGGCGTCCACACTGCCTCATTTCCTGTGATGTCTGTCCGGGTAGCGGCGCGCCGGCTCCAACAGCCTGCAGGGCCCCTGCCCCTCCTGGGCACACTGCTCTGGGCTGCCCGAAACCCCTGCCCGCCCCGACCCCCGGTGCTGGTCCGTTTCAGCTCTCTCTTCTCTGGGCCTCAGCCCGGCTGGAGGAGCTCCCACGGAGGGTCCCAGCTCGGACCCCTCCCCGCGTCTGCCCCGGCTTACGACACCAGCCAGCCACGTCCAGACACAAACCGCTTCCCCACTCACATTTTCTCGCCACTTTGGCCCTGAAAACCACGTTTCTCCTCCATCACCTCCGAACCACGGCTGTCCTTAATCACGTCAACCCCAACGGTGCGTGGCCGTCCTGCCGCCACCGTAAGTCCCACCCTCCCCCGTTATCTCAATTCCCTTCTCGCCACCCACGATCCCCTCCAGGTTAAAGCAAACCAACTGACCCAGGAACGTTCCACTGTGGAACAGCCTTGGACTTCCGGAAAAGTTGCCAAGGTCGTGCCTGTTGGAAAAGAGGCCAGTCTGCCCGCAGCCGCCCTCTGAGGACTCACGTTTCCCATCGGCACAGTCCTCGTGGTCTCCCGAGGGACCAGGCGGGTCCAGCCCCGGCACGTCGCATCACACCCCCCCCCACCCCTCACAACGCACTTGACACCACCAGCCCCTCAGCTCCAGCACGCATGTGGCAATCAAATAAGCCGACTCCTCAGGACACCCCTGCAGACAGTCCCCCCTGCCTCTGGCTCTCTGGAGACCCCCGACTCGGACGCCCGGGAGACGAAACCATAGCTGCACCCAGAATGCCGCAGAGGGCTTCCGTCCCTCTGTCCCAGACACGTCTCCTGCATTCCACTCAGGACTTTTGTCTTTCTCTGGCCACTCCTCGTCTGTGTTCCAGGATTTCTTGCGTTTTTACAACAGGAGTCCTATCTGGAGCAAAACCGAGTCCATCACAGACACTCAAAACGTACTTGCTGAGGGAAACGAATGACCTATTCACGGACAGCTCGTGTTTGTAGTCTCCGCCCACAATATCGTATTTCTTGCACCAAATCAAGACAAGTGTGGGTTTAATGAAGACAGGGCTGAAGTGCTGGGGGCTGCAAAGCTGGAAGGGGCTCCCCAGTGCACAGTCTTAAACAGGCGCCCGACGCACAATATACAGGTGTGTCTTCCTTCTCCGAAAATCCGTCCCAGGAAGACGAAGGCCTTGGTTCCCAGAGCAGGGGAGTGGTTCAGACACATTGATAGGGGTTTAGTAAACACCAGAGGCGGTGCGGCAGGAACTCCAAAGGCACCCGGCAGACCAGGCTCAGCCTCCATTCCTCCAGAAGGTCCTCCTTCCTGTCTGAGCCGGGGAGCAAGCTCTCCCTGCACGGAAACCTTGCAGACATCTGTCCGCATGTTCCCTTGGACTTCTCCTGCGGGTACAGCCCAGACTGCTGTTTGGCACGGAATACACTCAGGAGGCTTCTCTTTGCCTCACGTCTCTTCCCGGCCAGTCCCACCCTCCACGCGCTCATTTTCCCTGCTGTGAGTGACCTCACGGGACAGGGACTCTACGGCAAGACATCCCAGGAGTTGCTACGGACACACGTTTGTTTCTGTCCCACCCACATGAGATCCCGGTCTTGAAGTTTTAGGAAGAACCACCCACAGCTGCTTCTCTTCTTGGGAAAGAGACGAGAACAGCTCGCACACAGCTCTTTTACCAAAAGCAAGAACAGTCCTCAATATACAAACGTTTGTTCTCATAAGACATGTCATGCTGGCTACAAAAATATGCTTTCTAAACTGAATCCAAGATAGAGCCTTAACCGGAAGGGTGTGTGTCAGTGCCTGTGGGCCGCCTGATGAATTCCCCTGTGGGGTGTGCGTCCCCCGTGCTCCTCCACGGCTCACGCCCATTCCACACCGTCCAGCCGCCTTGAGACTTCCCAGGAGCAACAATGATACTCAACAGAAATCTTGGTCCTGTGAAAGCTCCGCGTCTCCCAGACTTTCATTGGTGTATTTCTTGGCAATAGCTCCACGAATCATGAAAACTACCAGAAACATTTCCAAGTTTGTTACACAAAATCAAACACAGAACATGTACCGTATTTTGAGCATGTGCCAAAGTCTGCTTTCTTTACACCATGCCATAGATATTGGACTCCCTGAAGGCAGAATCCAAGCGTATTTTAGTGCAAATGTGGCCATTCACGCTTCATGATTAGATGACCCGTTTCATGATCTCAAAGACCAGCTGTGTTCCCTGTTCCCTCTCCTTCGACTGGCTCTTCCGGTTTCTGCCTCATGCTTTTTCCAGGTTTCATTCAGTATAAATCCTCTAGGTGTGTGTGTCATCGTATTGCACGATACGGACGTGTCCACACCAAGATGGCAGCCCTTGCCTAAATTCAGCTTGTTGGCTTGGGGCGGGGGGGTTCCGTCCCATTCGGAATGGAAAGTCATGGTGAGTCAGTGGAGCTGTCACATGACCTCTCCTCCGACGAATGAGGCCCGCGATCGCCACTGTCCCGATTCTGCGTGGGCTCACAGTGACCGCGCTCGTGCGAACGCCTCATTGGAACCCATCCATTGCCAAGAATCATCGGATGCAGAGGGCTCTGATTTTCGTTGTCGTTGCGATTTGTCTGTTTTTCACATCCAACAGTCTATGGACGACGAGGTGGAAGACTGAGGCAAAAACTCAAATCATTTAAAAAAAAAAACAACTTAATTTTTAACCGTTGAGTGAGGAAATGAAGGTCTTAAAACATACAGAGATTTCAGTCTTTGAAGTGGGCAGTGAGGGACGTGACGGACTATGAAAAGGTAATTTGCTCGTATTTCCCTTTAGTATTTTAAATACGGTGAAGGGAAGACAGGATATAAGTATCGCAGAAACCCTGTATGTAACTTGCGTATGAGTCACAGGGCAGCCGAACACTATTTGACCAGCATTTACACACATCAAAGGTCTTGAGGTAACTAACGCGACCAAGAGGTACTTCCGGATTTTCAGAAATGGGGTCTGCCTCGGAGAGAACGTGTTTTATTCCTTTCAGTACAAGGTTAACCCTCTGAGCCGCGGACTGACAGGCTGTCCTTAAGCTGGAAGTACAGCCTAATAACGGGGAAAGCACACTCTGCCGACATACACCAGCAAACGGGCAGCCCGGCTTCCTTCTGCCGCCTGCGAACACGTCCCCACCGCTGTAGGGCGTGGGGAGCACATCGAGCCCACGAAGAATGGAGGCGGCCAGACAGGCCGTGAGGGTGAGCACACGCTCAGCAGAGACCGCGGGACAGTCTGCGCCCGCGCCCCAGCCCGGCTCTCCTCGACACCCGACCGCGAGCCTGCGTGACCCACGGTGAAATCAAATGCTCATAAAGCAAACGAGGACAGTAAGATGTCAGCCCATGAGTAAAGCCGCCCATATGTGACAAGTTCTGGGGGCTTCTCAGAACAACATTTCTCTGCCACGTCGCGAGAAAACTGCTTGGTGGCAAGTTCCCATCCTGGGTCAGTCTGGTCCGTGGCCTCCCAGGGGAAGCGGACGGAACCACAGGACTCCTTCCTCGGCCAGGCCTGCCTGTCTTTTTGGCCCTCAGCCTTGTCAATGCGGTTTTCCTTAGGAGCATGTTTCGTTTCTCAATCTCTACTGCCCAGATTCTGACCAAAGAAACAGAACCGTCACTGCCTTTCGGGGTTCGGGTCGCGTCCTAGTGGTACTCACGTCTTTGGGATTGTGCGAGGACCTCAGAAGACATCTTTCGGCAAAACTCGAGGTGTTCTGCTAGTAACACGTATGAACACGGCTCTGTTATTTTACAGAGTATTTCCACTAAAATCGTCTTTCAGGGTTTTGTGGGTTTTTTTTAAGATTTTTATTTATTTGAGATAGAGACAGACAGTGATAGAAAACACGAGCAGGAAGGAGACGGAGAAGCAGGTTCCCCGCTGAGCAGGGAGCCCAACGCGGGGCTCGATATCAGGAACCCGGGACCAGGACCTGGGCTGAAGGCATACGCTTCACCGACGGAGCCACCCAGGAGCCCCTAAAATCATCTTTCTGAACCACGATGGGTAGCGTGCCTTGCTCTGCTATGTCTGCAGGACTTTACTCGTCAACTAGGACACATAAAATTTTTCAGAAAACCATCAATGTGTGTGTGTGAGAGTGTGTGTGTGTGTGTGTGTGTGTGCATGTATACACAGAAACCTGCCATCTTAGAGACTTTTCATTTTAAAGGAGGAAACCTGCATGTCTGAGATATAACAGAGATACAACTATGACATAATTACGCTGAACCTTGGGGAAGCAGGGAAGCCCGTGAGTCCATTTAAGAGGACAGCAATGACTAAAAATCAGGAGTGATGCTCAAGTGATTTCAGGTTAATTAAAACAGGGCTTGACCTAATTGCCCTACGGACCTCTAGTAGCTGCTGTGACCTAGGTCACACGGTCCCCTCGTGGCCGGGCTTGTCGATAGGCCAGCCAGAGTGCTGCTATCTTTATTTCCTAAACTAAAGCCTGTGCTTTAAAAATCAATGTCAAATTAACGGGTCCATCACCACACGGAAAGGTTAGCCTTGCATCACCCACACCAGATTGCAGGATGGAAGCCCAATTTCATAAGCACTGACGGATCTGTCTCACCGGGGTCCTCGTTCAGACCACGTCTCTATGCTCCAGAAGGTAATTCTATAAATTAAGTTAAATACAAAGGATCCGTTAACCCATGAAATTAAATGATCTGCCCCTTGACGCAGGATGTAATCTACTTATTCCTGGGTGACTCTTGATGTCGTGCCTATGTTGACGGCTGCACGTGCATCCTCATAGCCAAGATGTGTGACCATACAGAGCTCCCATGCAGAAAGGCGGGACGTAACTGAGGGTTTTCACAGGTTCAGAAAGCAAAGCTGTAGACACCATGAGGTCCAAAAAGGGAAAGGCACTTAAACACAAACATAACTGAGTATTACTGTTTTTTAAACTAAATTCGTGTAGGTCCTTGGCCCCCTGCCGCCCAGAACACAGTCTGAGGATGTGCCCTCGGCTCCGTCAAGACGCGACGGATGGATCCAGCGGCCCGGGACTGAGGAGCAAGGGGACAGCTACGGGACAAGATGCGGTGCGCTTTGAGGGACATGCAAACTGGACTCCTGCCAGTGCGGGGAACGGGCCTGCAGCTGTGTTTGGCCGCCTGCGGACAGAACCCATGTCCTCATCTGGCAGGTGCCCCGCAGATAGGAACGCACGGATGAACGGACGGCTGTTTTGAGGAACTCCACAAACTCCTTGGTCATCAGTCTCAGTTACCGGGACGGCACCTTCCCTTAGGGTGGTCTCTGGCACGGCCCTCACCCCGGCATCTCTTCGTTCTCCTTCTTCCCGAGCGTCACTTCTGTCATCCCTTCCACACTGAGGCCCCTTCAAGGAGGACAAGAGCGAAGAAGGGCTCCTCTTACTTCTCAGACCATCTTGGGATCCTGGTGACATCACGGGTGTCCCTCCCCTGACCGCCTCTGAGACACCAAAGCTCTAAGCACTTATACATTTCTGCAGACCGCATGGTCTGCACCACCCACAACCCTGAGACCTTTTTCCCAGTTCCACCAAATGGATCTGTAAGTCACCACATTGTGGTTCTTGATTATCTGTAGAACATTTTTTTTTCTTATAAGATAAAATATGGTAAGTCCAAAGTAAAAATAAAATTACACTTAGAAAAAAATGACCATTACTTTACATTAAAAATGAAAACTTTCTCAGAGATTCCCAGCAGGTAACACTGTACCTGAACGAGTTTAGTTTTGTTTGGGTTGTTTATTCTCGTAGGAAAGAGGCTAAGTTTTTGACATCTGTATTTCAGTGCCCTCTCTCCCTAAAATGTTCGATCCACTCTTATTGTTCCTGGTGTTTTTAACATTTTTATTTTTATTTGGTGTAGAGTGAAAACCAGGGGATACAGCCTCTGCCATAAAGGGCCAGGCAGGGAACATTTTAGGATTCGTGGCCATGTACATTTTCTGTTGCCCGTTCTTTGATCTCTCTCATTTCTTCCCTATTTTTCTTCCTTTTGTCCTTCCTTATTTTATGTCTTTTCTTCTTTCCTTTCTCCCTCTTTTTCTTTTAACAACCGTTTAAACAGGTAAACACCATTCTTAGAATAGGCAAATAAGATTCATTTCAGGTTAGAATTGGCACATGTGTTAGGTAGTTTTCCAAATCCTGGTATCACCGGTTTGCTTTTATTTATTTTTTAAAAAATATCTGTTATTTTAATCATTGGGCAATTTTTAAAAATGTTATGATAACCTCTACTCATTTGAACTGTTCTTATTGCTGTTACTAAGTCTTTCTTTTATTTTTATATTTAAATCGTTTCGTCCAGCTAGACATGATGCTGTCGTGAACATACACTATCTGGAGAGTATGTCCCCTGTGAGCTAAGACAGTGTTTTCAAAACAGCCGGCTGTCTCCACGCCATTGGTGTGTCATTGTGACCCGTCTCGCTGATGAAGATGCAACCTTTGTCATATCTTCATTCCTTATTCATCTTTGGGAAATATTCCAGAATTTACATGTCGATGTTCATACCAATTCCTAACCATCATCTCATTGCCTTATGATGATCACGTTACATTTCTTTTCAATATTTCCCAAGCCCCATTCATTGATGCTTTTGTTTTCATCCATTTCAGCAATTTATTGGATATTATATATAATCACATAAAAATTATAATTTAAATGACAAGAGATTCTCTTTAAGAAAAACTGAAATTTATTAGTAACATAAACGTAGACTAAAAGTCTTCTCTTCATATACGACAAAGCAAGAGTAATCCAAACAGTATGGTACTGGCCCAAAAACAGACACAAAGATCAATGGAACAGAGTAGAGATCCCAGGAATAGAACCACGATTGTACAGCCAATTAATCGACAACAAAGGAGGCAGAACATATAATGGGAAAAGATCCTTTCAACAACGAGTGCTGGGAAAACAGGACAGCAACATGCGAAAGAATGAAACTGGGGGCGCCTGGTGGCTCATTCGGTAAGTGTCTGCCTTCAGCTCAGGTCACGATCCTGGGGCCCTGGGATCGAGTCCCACGTCGGGCTCCCTGCTCAGCCGGGAGTCTGCTTCTCTCTCTGCCATTCCCATTCCTCGTGAGTATGTGTTCTCTATCTTTCAAATAAACAAAATTTTTCTAAAATTGTGTTAACACAGGAGACACCGCATAATCCAGCTTGAAGAAAATCAGCATACACAGGTACTGGACAATACTGGAAATGGTGGGGACACGGGCATCTTATGCACCATTCGTGGGCGTGCAAAGTGACATGGCATTCACGGAGGGCACGTCCGGACGGTATTCATTGTAAACGTGCATCCCTGGGATTGAAGGACTCCATGGCTGCTTTCCAGAAATCTTAACCACAGTCACACAAGGCAAACATTCAGAAATTCTTTTAACGCTATTTTGTAAAAGTATAATAATCAGCTTCATAAAATGGCAACAAGGTATCTCTGGGTAAAGAAATCTATGTTCGCGTGAAGAGCTACTGAGAACGGGCAACACGGGGATACGGCATCGTTGCTCAGAGAAGATGGTTTAATACCAAGTAGCAGAGAAAACACGTCCGTCTAATGCCAGCACGGATTTCAGTCTGTGGATAAACATGCCCCAAATTACGTGTGCCAGGCTCCGCACAGTTTATTGTAGGGCACACGGATGAATGGGGGTGACAAGGGTACAAAGGCCAATTGGGCTCGACGCTCTGTAGTTCTGAGTAATTGAACGTACGAATTCCTAAGAAAATACAAACCATATGGCGTCCTCTGTGTTTCCGTGAAGAACATGAAACTGTACAAACCTCCCGCGTGCCCTCTCTGCCCTGTAAAACTGTGGAAGAGAGAGACCAATGTCACCGTGTCCCTGGGAAACCCAAACAACATAACGTGGCAGTAACATTCAGATTTTAAGCTAGAACACAAATGTCATGCTGTATGATTGTCAGTCCTAGTCTTCATTAGTATTCACATGCCATAACTGAACAAAGTCCCATCTAACTCCATAAAACGTGAGACCAGTGACCCTCAAAATATCCTGAAGAAACGTGATTTTGAAAGCTGGAACCAAAGTACTCACAAATGTGCCTTAAAATAGATTGAGCCTAGGCAGGGGTCAGTCGTCAGTGACAGAGAGTTTCCCTGTGTTTCCTCCCCTTCCTTCGGGGCAGTAAAGAGGAGACACCCTGTTTCCCGTCTCTTGTCTGATACTCGGGCTTTACACCATCCTTGTCCGACACCAGCCATGGGGACGGACTACAGTTTGAGACTCAGTCCCCCCGCGGTAGCAGCGCACTCAGTGACACGGCTCCATCACCAACACCAAAGGAAGGAAAGGACAAAGCTTGCTTGAATTCACCTGCTGCACAACCACACCCTTTGTAAGCTCAAGGACTGACCCGTCCGCTGGGTGAAGTGAACGGACTCCATCTGGCTTAGGGTTGGTGTCCAAGCAACTGGAGAAAACCTTGTTAGATGGTTTCTCCCTTCATCTTCTGGGTGGCTTCTGGGTTGTCACGCTGGCCTGTGGAGCACGACTCATTCATCTCCTTTAAAAAGTGAGTGAGAGAAACAAATGGAGTAGAAAGCTAGAGGTCGGCCTGGACCCCCGTGTGTGTTATGAATGAGGGCTGAGGGCCAATGTCACAACAAACTTCTGGCCACACAAAAAGTCTAAAGCAGTGTTGGAAAGGCAGACGTGGTTTGATATAGAGCCTGTTTCTACATGAAATGAATTTAATGGTGCTACATGATAAAATTAATGCATATTACTTATAAGCAATTTTGAAAACTGGTCAGCTAGCTATTGATGGTTATTGTAAACGGCCTTCCACATCTACTAATTTTACTGCTGTGTATTTGTTCCATATTGATCAAAACCCTTCTTTATATTTTTCAGTTTCTGTTACCGTGTCCATGACAAACATTTTAATAATTGCATAATAGACTGTCTTAGGTTTTTACTTACACACTTTTCTGCTGCTAGAGATTTTTCTCCTTTGGCTAATGTTTACTATTTTGCCTAAGCCCTTCACAGACTTTTTGGATGTTTGTTGATATGTGTTCATTTTGACATCATGATAGCTTTTTATGTTTCATATCCTTAGAATACATTTCCTAATGTGGAATTGCCGTACGAGGACTAGACACCGATCGCTGAGAGCTTGCCAAGTTTCAGTTAAGATCCACCAGACACACTCAGACAGCGGACAGCCTGAATTTCTCAA